>NC_091543.1:24860000-25217500 GCF_030788295.1 Drosophila virilis | reverse complement strand
TTAACATGTTTTAGCTACTGATATCATTGACAGAGCTATGTTATTTCATGCAGTGAGATAGTTTGGAAAATGTAAACACGTTAACAGTGCTGAAATATAGCGTTAGAGTTGCTTTACTTCGGCTGACTGTGAGTAAGTTCTTCTTCTTCAGCAGTGCATCAACATATGGCAGCTACTGCTATCATTGAAAACCGCTTAACAGCGTGCTGAAATGTTGCTGGATTCAATAACAGAGCACCTGTTATGCAGTAACATAGTTCACGAAATGATTACAATGCTTAAAAGGCACAGCTAAGGTCGTTTTTTTCGCTAATATATTTGAATTTGAATTTTCACTTTGGCTACAAGCCCGAACAAATGCCGTTGGTTCGGATCACGGTTTGAGATAAACTTAAGTTTCAATCCGTGAAGCTGTTATGCTAATGATAAGTACAACGGTTGAGCTCCAAGCGACTTATGTTTCTTTACAAAATGTATGTAATGCATAACAAAACTATTCCTTTGCAAAAAATGGTTATGTTTTGCTTGCTTTAAGGTGCTGTAAATAGTGATAAATAAACTAACTAAATAAACCGGACTCCAATCAGTTCGCTGTGGAACCAGTTAACGGCTTTATTAAAATGTTACATTTTAACAAACTCGAGCTCTGTTAGCGGGCTTTGTGGGCGAGTCTCATGTAAACGTATATGTATTACGATTGTATAACAAGCTCTGGTAATTCTAGTTATTGCATAAGGTATTTCATCAGCAAGAACCCTGAATCTTTAGGATATTTTGAACGAAACCCTATGAAACCATTTGCAATGTGACATTAAAGATTTTCACGTTAGCGTTTTTCGAATCGTCTAAAATATTCAATTACTTCGCAAAGGCTTACAGCTGGATAATTCGCTTCGGTTTTTGAGCCATGTCGTAATGCAATTGGCTTCCATTTCCATGGCACAGCAGCAGCAGAAGGCAGCAGCAGAAGGCAGCAACAGCGACAGCCACAGTCCACGCACAGGCAACGCCTCCACCCAACACCTACACCCAACATCCGCTGCCAATTCAGATTCAGATAAATGACGTTGCGAGCTGCTCGTTGAAATTCATGCATTTTGTTGCTGTTGTTGCTGCTGCTGTTGTTGTTGTTGTTGTTATTGCAATTACAACAGTTGCTGTTGCGTCTGCAACTGCTGCCTTTTTTACCTACTTTTTTTTTTGGGTGGGGCTAAGTGGCAAAAATGAAAAACGTTTCTCGTTTGCTGGCAAATCAAAAAATTAAATAATATCGCACATTTGCTTGCGGAAATCAATTCCATTTCTTATTCAACATTTTGATTAATGCAGCCAGCCGATGCAACGGCAACTGCGATGACGACGCTGCAGTCCAATGGAAAATGCGAAATGCAAAATGCAAAATGCAAAATGGAAAATGCGAAAAGCGAAATGCAAAGTGCAAAATGAATCTGACAGACAGCGCGACACACATATTGACTTGGACATGCAAATGGAAATGGATGTGGGCATCGCAATGGAAATGGAAATCGCTTTGCGCATTGGCGAGGACGACAATGGCGACCACTTGACACGTGCTTAAGCGCACACTCGATACGTGGCATGGCGTGGCGGGTTATCGGGCGAGCACGGGACGGATATTGCATACTGCAGTTGCAGCTAGGTGGCACCTGCAGTTCGGATTTTGCGGTCACTTCAATTGCTGCCGTAGCCAATATGTTGTCAAATAATATTTACATGCACTGACATAGATATTGTCATGTGTGTGTTTGTTGTCAAGTGGCGTTGATTGAATGGCATATACAATTTTGTAGCATACTAGGTGAGGCATATTATTTGCCTGAAGAACAGCCCCAAACAGCTTGACCTGGTTAAGCGTAGCAAATTGCCAAACGACACGTTAAGCCCGACCATATACCCAATGCAAGGCTCCGTTCCGGAAGATCGCGCTGCCTGCAGCTGGATGCTGCAGAGGAAGAAGAAACACACTGCGGGTATTACATGGCTCGGACCGGAAACGTTTGCTTTCAGTTTAGACATCACTTGTCCACCCATTTCCCCAACGTGCAAAAATAAAATGTAAATTTTAAAATAAATTTAAAGCTGGGCGGACCATTTGGCCAAACAACCCTTGACCACCATTTTCCAAACAGCGTTTTGGACTTTTGGGAAAATGCTTTTTAAACATAACGGATAAATATATAAAAAGAAATATGTTTCAATGGCGACCACTTGACACGTACTTAAATATGTTTCAATTGAATTTTCACAAAGATCTTTGAGAGTGAGTTTGCAGGCGTTTTCCATCAATTTTTCACACGTGCGCGTAGAATTGCAAAACTCGTATCAGAAAACCCAATCACATTTTGGGAATAATTAGAATTTTTGCTGCTCCATTCGGCATTCTCTGCAATCATGTTCAACTGTCCATTAATTTCTTCATTTTGCTCATAGCTTCAAGGCGAATCGCAAATATATATGTATATGTATTTAATATCGAGACAAGACACACACACACACACACACACACACAGGCACACGCATAGATAAACAATGATATCTGGCTATTTACGGCCGTCAATAAGCCCGCCGCCCACGTCCGACACCGGCAACAACTTCCAACCACGTTCCAGACAACGACCGAAAGTATATAGCCCAAAAACACCGTAAAAGATACAATTCATAAAGCAAACCCTGAGACGTTGCTTCTGCAAGCCCCCACCCGCCTGCAGGCCGACAATGTTGTTGGTCAGGATAAGGCCAGCGCAGAGTTAGACAAGGCACTTGGCAGCAGCAAAACGTTTTATAGATAGCAAAATCACGCAACACTCAGATACTCAAATAACTAGATATGCCACAAACTATGGGACACACACACACACACACACACACATGCCGCACATGGCCTGAGCAACTGCGAAAAGTTTTGTGCTGGTCTCTTCTTATTGTTGTTGTTGTTGTTGTTGTTTGCATTTTGTCAGATGGCATAAATTAGATACGTGCCGCCATCCAGGACACATTGTGAGCCTTGTGTGTGACTGTTCTTTTTGGCCAGTTTTAAAAATAGCCCCGATTATGTATGCGGCCCCCGGCAACAGTCTTCACTCGAACTGTCGTGGCATAAATCATAATCAGCCTTTGCATTCGGCAACAACTGCTAATGGCTGTGCCCGCATGGGGTATACCTATTCCCACAGAGATCGACAGCCAAGAGGGTGAAAGGGGGGGGGGGGGGGGGGGGGGGGCCGTTGGGTGGCCGGTTGGAGCCGTGTTGTGTCAACATGCCACGCCATGTTTGCTATCATCTTAAGCGTGGCCGCAAACTGCAAATTGAAGTTGGAACTCTCACCGAGAACGGGCAAACATAATTTTTTGATGAAATAATTCTGAAGTTTTGTGCAAGCCACTGTAAATGGCCCTCAGAGAGGCAAGCCCAAAAACACAAAAGCAAATGAAACGAAAAGTTTTTCGCGCCAGCTGCTTAATGGCAAAGCAAACTATGCTTGCGCACATTTACCAAAAATCTCTCTTTCACACAGCATCAGCACCAGCACCAGCAAAGTGTCCTCTAAGTAGCTTTTATCAACTAATTTCATAAGGTACTTCACTGCACATGCTAAATTATTTCAATTTAATTTCTAATATTTGCTTGTTAAAGTTTCTTCTATACGTCAAAGATATTAGTGAATTATTAGTTTAGAAAGGAACATCTATTGAAGGATACCTAAGACCATTGAACATTTTTGTTGCTTTTATTTTGAATATTGCTCTCAAATATTGCTTCCATCAATGTCCCAAATAGTAGTCAACAGTCATAGGGGTGTACTTTGTGAACATGGCTTATGTGTCTGAGCGTCGAGCTAAATTTTGGCTGGTCGATGGTTCAAATCCACAAGCAGCAAACTAATCCGCTCTAAAATTGATGTGAATAACACAAAATAAATTCCGTATCACTTGCATTTGCAGAATTTCTTATTTAACCTGGGCAATGCCGGGTAATTTCTTCTAGTGTTATATATGTTCAAGCTGCACTTGCCTTCTTGTTGAAAACATCTAATGAGCTTTATGCAATTTCAGCCACAATTGCATTGGGCGTGGCAGCTCTAAACACAAAGTGCTAATGATACAAAAGAAAAAAACCCGCCGCTGCTGCTGCTGCTGCTGCTGCTGCTGCTGGTGCTGCTGATGATGAAAATTCAATTGGCGCAAAGTCTGTAAAATGGAGCAGCGTCATTTTTATCAAATTATCAGTGACACCGACAGTCCACAACCCCCGCCTGGCAGGGAGCCTGATCACCCACGCGGTGGACACTGTGTGTGTTCGCCTTTCCGTTGGCACACTTTAAGCCACTCCCATTTCGGCTCCGACAACGACAACGACACAAAATGTCGGTCAGTTGCGGTTAAAGAGCAGCTATTCTACCTACCACCTACCTACCTAGCTCTTCAGAATTTCATGCAGCCGCCAACTCGAGTTTCGCAGAGCGCCGAGCACCAGACTCGCGAACAAATTGCGAATAGTGCAAATAGCCAGGAAAATTACCTAATGCGCATTTTCTTATTACAGAAATGTGCATAAGAAAATGAAAGTAATGAAAAAAGCACTCAGCGGGTGAAGTTTAAGTTTAAGTTTCGGTGACGTGCAAATACCCTTCCAGAAAATACCAACACAACAAACAAAAAATACTAAACGTGAAGGAAACAGCAACAAATTTCAAAGTATTTAAGCTTGTTAATAATTCAAAATATAAAAATATTAGAGAAAATCCCAGAACCACATTAATAATTTTTAGAGTAAAACTTAAAAATATATGAGAAATAAGCTGAAAACTGTCATTAAAAATACCATGAATAATAATAACAAAAGAAAATTATATTAAAAAAATGTTGCTCAATTATTATTAGCCATGGAAAGGGTATTACAAGAAAATATAAAATGACAAAACAGAAAACTGTTTGAGAATCGCAGGTCTGAGTTGTAGAGAGTGGAGAGAGGAGAGAAAAAGCAACAACAACAAGAAGAAGAAAAATTAAATGCGCCATGCAAATGACGCAAAATGAAATGTATGAAAATTGAAAATGAAAATGAAAATGTGTCTGAGGGCGCATGGCAGATGACAGCTGGTGGATGGTTTGCGCGCTGAGGTTGAGGTTGTGCATAAAAAAAAAGTAAGCGAAGAGCAGAAAATGAAAAATAATTAGCGCAATTAATGACCACGTAATTAGAGCTTGAAATCTGAAAGCAGGCAACCAACTGCCGGCAACTCTTTTGCTGCCTGAAGAGCCGCCCATTGCCACAATGTGTGCAGCGGCACGTTGGGCGCCCAGCGGACCACCAGCAGCCGCACCACTTTCAATTACCTTATATAGTAACTGCGGCCATGTTTGATAAATCTATCGTGGCCAGCTTCCTTTTGTCAGCCGATGCGGTTCTGGACGACACGCTAATGAACGCGACCCATTTGCCCATTTAGCTATTTGTGCGCGCATTTGCAATGGTGCCCAACGTGGGGCACGGGGTGTTTGTTTTTTTTTTTTTTTTGCATAGTATACTGGTTGGGGAAAACGGAAAATTCAGCTGCTGTCATGACATTTCTTTATCAGCAGCAGCGGCAGCAGCACCATCAATCAGCTCTCACTAATTAAAAAGTGCCTTTGATAATGCCAAAATGGTAATAAACGAATAAGCGAATGGGTAAATGGGCGAATGGGCGAATGGGCGAATGCACTCTTTACATTTGTGGCCAGAGTGTCATTGTGTGGGTGAGTGTGATTATGTGTGTGTATGTGTGTGTGTATTGGATTATGTGTGTCAATGTGGTTGCTGCGCCACAATTTGTCAAATTTCAAGTGGTTGGAAATTGATGCGTACTTAAATTAATGCCGCAATGGGCGCACTCAAGTAGAGGCAGAATGGGCATGGAATGCCCAAACTGGCATGGGGACACACGCACACACACACAAGCAGCACATCTTGGGAGAGACAACAGCAGTGCTGAACTTATAAACAACTTAAAAATTCATTGTGTACACATGGTGCCCATGACTTGGGCGCCGTGTCTTGCCCGTGGGCATGTCCATGTCGGGGAATAAACGCACACACAGACCGGCAGACCGACAGACCGACAAATAGACGGACAAACAGACACACATAGAGACGGACAGACAGACAGAAAGAGATGCCACAAGCATACACATAAACATTCGGTGCTGGCTTGAACTGAATGAAAAACGAAAAACTGTCATCATGTGACGGGAATCAATCTAAAGTCATTTTATAACCCGAAGAGTCATAAATCTAACTTTAATGTTTCAAACGTGACTGCGGCACGAGGCACCAGGCAACAGCCGCAGCAGTAGCACCAGCAGCAGGCAGCTGCCCCGCGGCACCACGCCCCTGTCCAGCTGGGACGCCCCGCAGCAGCCAGTATATGTTGCCAAGAAGCTGGAAGCCCTCGGGCGTTCGAATTGGAAAAGTAAAACAAGCAAATGAATGTATTTCCGTTTCGGATTTTTCACTTTCCGGCTGTGTCGCAGCGTGCTGAAAAGTGTTGCCGCAGAGTCAGAGTGCCACAGTGGCAGCGGCAAGGCTGGCAGGTGGGCATGGCCCCGGCTGGGGGCTAACAATAAAAAATGACAAAACGAGCACATGAATATTGCGGGGAGGAGATCGGGCAACTTCGGTACGGCTTGGTTTGGTTGGGTTTGGTTTGGCTGCCAAGCAAAATACATAGATGGCATTTTTATTAAATGGGTATCAAAACTATTTTACGTGTCTGGGATCATAGTTGAAAAGCGATGCAGCTGTCTCGCTCGCACTCTAGCTCTCGCTCCCTTCTTCGTTTCTTGCTTGCGTGTGTGCGTGACTTGCAAAAAAACAAAAGTATAGCGTGCTTACGTGCGCCCCATAAAATGCATGTGCGGTCAAATGGCGAAGACCAAAGACGAACAATGCAGACTCCAACGGTTTGTGTGTCAGTGTGTGTGTGCGTGTGCGTGTGTGTGTGTGTGCGTGTGCGCGCGTGCGAACAGGTTTTATTAAGTATGCCCGCAAAATACCGCAAGCAATCGTAACCCAGATATAAACGGATCTCATTGTTCATGAAAACAAGCTTCAATTAATTTCATAATTGCCGCACATATACAGGTATTCGCATTTTGACACCTATTAAAATTGTTTAGTCCAATTAGTTGTTAAATACCTTTTTCATTAGCAATCAACTATGCAATCTATTACAAACCTTAGACAGATTTTCGATAAATAGACTAATAAGAAAGCTGTAACTGGCAAATTCAAACTGTATTTATGGGAAATAATCTTCTATGTAATAAAAATCAATTAACATAAACCGAAACTGTTATGATAACAGCTGTTAAGCATAGCTGTTATTTATACAAATCAATATAAATAGAATTAATTTGCCGAATTAATGAAATATCATCATTTGAGAACCAATCGAATGATATATTTTCCTGTTCACCTAATTCTCAGGCCAAGGTATGTATATTATAAATATTATGGAAAATCGAACGGCAAGAACCGAAATTTCTTAAAGTATTTTTATATAAAAACGTAAATACACAAAATTACGTTCAATTTGACAGTTACCGATTTGAATATTATTTTTTTTTTTTGTCTGCCCTTCGACTACCCCATGACTGTCTCAGTCTCAATTGCGTATACGAATAGAAAATGCCAAGAGAAAATTCGCATATTTTTAATATTCACCTGTCTGCCAAATTTATCGACACATTTGCCGCACACATACGCAAATACCCGCAGATGTGGTCGCCTGGGGACACACATACACATGCAGGGTAAGAGTATGCGTAATTTAATCAATATGAAAATCTTATTATTCACTTACTCACATTTGTATGCAGAAATATTTGAGTCTCTTACCTGCAATGAGAGAGGGAAAATGTATAAATTATTTTATTTTATTTCGTTATTATTATTATATTATTATTATTATTATTATTATTATTTCTTTCTTGGTGCTTTCGGGTTTCGCCTCATTTTAAATTCAATTTGGCTGCGAAGACTGAGAATATTTTTATACTTTTGTGGTTCGCATTTTGAGCGACAATTTCTGGGATTTAATCACATTACGGTCATATTTAATTCATTTTATTACAATCGTTTGCTCTGCAAAACGATTGTGTTTTGTGTTGTTGCCGTAATTGGTATGGTTATTGTTTGATGGTCACCCCACGGAGCTGGGCTGGTTTTCAGCACACGATTATCAAACTTCACGCTGTTCCCTCAACTTTGCGCGGCTGGGAAATGCGTTAAGGCAACATTTCATAATGGCAACGCGTTGAAATTGTAACAATTTGACAAACAATTCAATTAATGCAAATTACAATGGCCCCGGCTAATGAATATTTAACGATTTAACTAATTTCAATTTCGGAATATCGCTAAAGTAAACGAAAACAAAGCCCGACAACAAAAACAAACAAACAAACAAACAAAACAAAGCCCGTTATATCATACATTGAGAGCAACAGCTGCGATGATATGCAAAGAGGAATTCGATTGTTAATTGAAAATTGTTTACTCGCCTCAAGCTAACGCTGCCAATCAACCAGTTAACAGCCAGCAGTAAGCGTTCACTGCTTCAGAGAGACTTAATATTTATGCTTGACCAAGATCTGAACGAGACGAAGACGACAAGAACTTAACCTTGGACAGATTCTACCTATTTCGCTTTATGTTAAAGTAATCTTAATGAATCCCCTTCTATGCCTTGTGCATTTCATGACAAACGTATAATACCCTCTACAGGCGCAGAATGAAAGCTGCCTGCCAACAAGTTTGGCCATTGGAATCAATTAACGCAACGTTTCACGCTTGACTTATGCCTAACAAGTTCGCTGAAGTCACAATTTTGTACGCAAATTGAAAATCGAATACATCGAATAACAGTTTCGTTATCGATCCATCTGCATTGTGAAGAAGTATCTGTTGCTGAATGTATTTCAGAGTTATTGTTGCCACTGTGCACAGTTGGCCTGTGGTATACAACATACATTCGATTGTTGTTTGTTACTTCTGATGTTGTTATTGTTGTTGTTGTTGTTGTTGTTGTTGTTATTGGTCTTGTGTTTGTGCTACTGGCTTCATGTAAAAGCAGTTCTGTAATTATGCCAGAAAGGCTACGTAGTTTCTCTTGTTGTTGTTGCTGTTGTTGCTGTTCGTGGCTTATTGTTCCAACTTTGCCAATTTGGACATTGTCGACAGAAGTGAGACAACTTTTAGCCAGCTCCAACTTCATTTGGTTCTATTGTCGTCGATGTTGCTTCTGTTATTTGTTGCTCTTGTTGCTGTCGCTGTCACTGTTGTTGTTGTTGTTGTTGTCGTCGTCATAGCTATAACGTTTATTAATAAGTTTGACTGCACAATTATTGTTGCTACGCTGCTGTTGCTACTCAGCTGGAACTGTTGTTTTTTCTACCTGGCAAACTTCTGGGGTCTGGGCTCTGCCTTAGCATGACTTGTCATGAAAATGGCCCCCGTTCTACAACAAAATAAACGAGAAGAAACCAGGCACATTCATGAGACATTGCCAAAAAAAAAAAAACACAAGAAAACAAAAAAGTGAAAAAAGCAGCGCGCTTAGAAATTAGAGCAAAGTGCACTTTTTGATGACTTTTGATTTGTTTTACGATTTGCTAGCCATGAATATTTATTGTCATGCCGCTCAGAGGCTCGCCGGCTGCCGTTTGTCAGTCGTCGGTCTTTAAAATGCACGAACTGTGCTGTCATGGCAGCAACATACAACAACATACAGCAACAAATTGACACGCCGCATTACTCATACGCCCCGCTGGTCATAAGGCAGTCGGGCAGGCTGACTAACTGGCTGGCAGGCTGGCAGGCGGGCATCTTTTTAATTGATGTTTATTTAACGTTCAGCATAATTAAGTCTGTGGCAATATTTAAAGCATCGTAAATGGGCATTATACGAGCCATTAAATGAATTTGTAAACGCTTCACTTGAACTAGAAGTCTCAGCGAAATGCCTTTGGCTCTGGCTTCAGACCATCTTCTGCTTTTATGTATGCCGAGATTGAAGCTCAAGCATTTCATTCCATGCCATACCAACGCACGCCATTCCTTGCAATTCCATTCCCTTCTGTTCCTAAGAGTTACGCGTTTTTGCACTTCAGACCCTGCCATAAACGCAGCAAGACGCGTATTAACACTGTCAAGCAGAGCTGCACTCTTGTAGCTACGAGTAGTTTTTTCCTATCCAAATTGTCTTCTATTTTGGTGGCCTTAACGACTTGAAGAGTCGTTAAATAAGAGCAACAACTGCGCCAGAAATTGGCAGACGCCAACTAGTCCTTTGACCTCGCTTCATATGCAACGACATTTGCAACATTGGAATATGAATATTTTGACTATTTTGTTTGCTACTTTCAATAAATCACCATTAAAAGAAATTTATTAAAATGTTTCTCGACAAAAAATACCTTACCAAAATACCTGGCAAATAGTATGCATTGGGCTATATGCTATAATTATATGGGAACAGTGGGAACACAGACAGGTTTATTGCTTATAAATTCTTTGTATATCTTCGAACTAACTTAATTTGCAGCTTAATGCATTAGTTGAGAATTGACTTACAAATTTGCCTGTATTCTTTTTTATAAGTATTAAGTGTATAAAAAGTTGCTTCATTTGTTAATAAAGCAGATACCTTTGTTCTAACACGCATAACATAAAAGTTACATCATTCCAAAGATACTTTTATGCAAGCTTTTGTATCTTACAAAAGTGCTTGTCAAAAAAATTAAGCCATTAGGTAAAAATAATACTCATATCGCACAGATAACTTTGCATCTGCTTCTGTATCAAAGCCTTGTACTTATCAGATACAAGATAATATTGCGTTATAATTTTAAATATTATCAGTTGCTTTGTTTTTATCTTACATGTGAGGCATACATTTCAATTAGATACTTTTGTATCTTTAATATTCAGTTGTATCTTAAGCTTACCTAACCCACTTGAGTAAATAGATACTTTTGCGCTTTTAATTAGTTTGAAATATTATTAGTTGCATTGCTATTATTTTACACATGCAACAGAGTATCACATTTAAAGATACATTTGTATCTTTATTATTCAGTTGCATCTTAAGCTTACCTAACCCACTTGCGTAAATAGATACTTTTGCGCTTTTAATTAATTTGAAATATTATTAGTTGCATTGCTATTATTTTACATATGCAGCACAGTATCAAATTTGTGGACACTTGTTCGTAGCCCACTTGCGTATTAATTAGATACTTTTGCGCTCATAATTAATTTGAAATATTATCAGTTGCTTCCTTATTATTTTACATATGCAATAGAGTATCAAATTTGTGGATACTTTTGTATCTTTAATATACAGTTGTATCTAAAGCTTATGTAACCCACTTGCGTATTAAGAAGATACTTTTGCGCTTCTAATTAATTTGAAATATAATCAATTGCTTTGATTTTATCTTACATATGCAACCGATTTTTCTATAAGATACTTTTGCATCTTTAGTATTTAGTTGCACCCTGTGGATTGACAATGTCAATTGCGTTGGAATAAAACTAATAAATAAGTCAATCACAAACGAACTGCGCCGTAACGGATTGTATCGCATAGTTATATAATTTGCCCAGCAAGGGTCCAGTTGGCTAATCGAACGCCAGGGGGGCAGACGATGGATGGAATATAGTTGTGCTAAAGTATATGCGGCTGGGGCTGGCTTGGGAATGATAGTAGAGGCAAGGCTCTCGGCTCAAGCAGGCGCAACGTGATGTAATTAATAAATGCACTTGACAACGTTCACTTAATAATTCTTTAGTGCAAAATCAAAAGCCAAAAGTGCAAGAGGCAACTTTTACCCGCCGTACGTGACCAATAACAAGAAATTTCTTATTTACAAGGCTGCACGACCAGGCCGCATCTCATGTCTCACTCTATGTATGTTTATATAGACATATATATAACGTGATATATATATATATAGATATATATATAGATATATATATATATATATATATATGTATATGGATATGGATATGTTTGTGTACATGTATATACGGCTGCCTTTGTCAGTCGCATATGCGACAGTCCTGGCTGCCGCCGTCGCCAGTCAGAGCCATTGTAAAGTCAGTGGCCTAAAAAACATTATGAAGTTGCTCACTTGATCGTGCAATGTACCTTTTGATTTTGTTGCCCAGCACTTGGCACGTTCCAGGCGAACAGAAATTTTTGGGGAATGGCATGGTGCGTCTAACTTCTCTGTCAGCCCTTTCTCGCTCTCTGTCTTTCTGGATACAGTGTAACAAAATTAGCACAGCTGCTGACTAAATCGAGAAATGGGCAATGCCTGTCAGTGGATTTATCTGTCTGTCAGTCCTTCAGTGTGTCCGTCTGTCGGTCTGTCCGTCTGTCTGTCTGTCTGTTTGTCTGTCTGTCTGTCTGGCCAGTATCTGTGTTCGCATGGCATTGATTGTTTCTCCTGATGATGTGTGAAAAGTTTATTTGGCCAGTAAACATCATGAAATGCTAGACAAATATACAAATCCAAAATGCGAAATAGATGCAATAGCAACAAAAACAACTGTATTTATTTTTCTGTTTTGACATGCTACCCACGCGCGCTCAGCGGAGTCAAGAGTTAAATGGAGCAACTGCATCAACCAGCCAACAGCCATCATCCACATCAATATCATCAACAGGGGCAACCGCATCAGTAGCCGATACACAGGCTATTAAATGCCCAGATGCATTGGCACAGTGGCAGCCACAACAGCAACAACAACAACAACAACAACAAAAACATGAGAATGCATTTAGCAAATGCAAATCAAATTTATAGACCCTGCCGGCGGCCTACAGCGACCAGTTTAAACTTAACAAAACTGGGAAACTAGCAGCTGCCCAAAGCCGGGAGCCAAACAAAGTGAAAGTGCTCTAGTTATGAATGGTCGACTATGTGTTACCCTATACATATTATACGGCTCACGTTATGCAGCATCTGTGCTTCTTGCATCCCCAGCTACACATTATATTTTTCCAAAATAATTCAATTTTTTATAATCAAAAGTAAATAAAAACTTTCAAGACTGTACCTTTGTACATGAGCTTTTTTTTGTTACTTTAATGTGTATCAGAGAAAGATATCCTAAAAGTAAAATAGAGTATGCTATACAAGAATATACATAACAAATTTGGTGTATCTAAGGCTCAAATTCGTCGAGCTCTGCAATTTTCTAAATCGAAATTTATCGTTTAATATGACAATGGCAGATGTTATTAAGGTTATGTAGTTTTTGTAGTTAGTTGGGGTCGAGATTGCGATGCATTTACAATAGACCCAGAAATCAGAGAAGAACTTCTCAGATACCTAACTGGCTTATTATATAAATACAGATAGTTGGCAAAAGAAACGGATAGCTGAATCGTAAGAGTATAAAAGCAAATGTTGCCTCTTCTGGGACACACTTGACAAATACTTATTGTAAGCAATAAGAAGTTATAATTATTTTAATTAATGTTCATATTTATATTTCACTTTTAGCGAATGCCTATGAATAATTTGCTTTAAGGTTCAACGGCCTTTGACTGGTAAATTTTAACACTTTGCTCTGCTTCTTGCTTAAACAGCGAATTGAATGCGTTTGCACACACACCCTCGCACACACACACACGCATACACAAATGTATGTGTACACGTATATACAGTATACATGCACGCACACACACAGACACACAGAAGCAAAATGGCAGCCATATTGCTGCGGCTTTTGCCCGAATTTGGTTGAAAGTTGGCTCGTTGGTAATTTATTTAAATTCTGTGTGCGCTTTGATGAAATGCATATTTGCTGCAGCATTTTCGTTGGCTTTAATGCTAATGCTAACTAAAAATATTTGAAATTATCAAAATACAAAAAATAAACAGAAGCATTTTAATTAATTGAACGCAAGTGCAGCAAATGGCATCCAATGAATTAGTTAACAGCCGTTTTGTGGCCGCCTGCCGCGTTGCCCTGTCGGCCCATTAGCCGTGGGCAGCCTTTATGGCCTATATATATATGTATAAAATTTATAAATTATCGCATTTGTAGCATATACGTGTTGTGAAATGCGTTTGCTCGTGCCTTTAAAAGAGAATATTTGATTATTAGAAAATTGCCTAAGCTCAATTCTGCTTGAATTTAGCTTTAAGCATGAAACTTTGAATTGCTTCAAGCAAGCGCCCGCCTTCCTCCCCCTTACAGGAATATTCCTCCCCAGCATCACACATTCCAGTAGCGCCAGCAGCATTGTTCAAATTGTCGCATTTCTATTTATCTATGGGTCTTTTGGAAAATTTGATTTATTTTGATTTAGTTACTTTTTTGCCGACAAGTTTAATTAACTTTGAAGCGTGCGGCCGCTGTAAGCTGAAAGCATCATCATATATGTATTCATGTATATTACAATTCAGCTTGTTTGCTATTTATTTATTTATTAAATTTTATACAATTTCACGGGTCCGCCTCATGCTTAGCCATTTTTCGTTTTGGCATTTTGTGAAGGCATTTTTAATTATTTATTTTGTGCAAATAAATCCGGCTCTTCAATGTGCGAGTGAATGTCTGTGTGTCTGTGTGTGTGTGTGTGTGTGTGTGAGTGTGTGCATGGGCTCGCGGTCATAAAAATGGCGCACATAATAACGAAAGCTTAAACGAGCACAGCGCACACACAAGCACACACAGAGAAAGATACCAAAACACTCACGAACTTATTAAATATAAATGGCATTTTGTTGCCACTTCCCCCCACTCCCCCACGCCGCGCTCCAGACTAAGCCACAAGAACAACATCAGCAACATTTAAAATCATATATGTGCTCTTGACGTTCTCAGCAGCCCACAAATATGCCACAGCTTCTCTAGATAACTTTTTTGATGCCTTTTTTGCATTCTGTTCTGTTCTGTTCTTTTATATTATAGAAATATAATATTATATTATATATTATATAATATCTTATAAATATATAGAAATATATACAAATTAATTCAATATTTTGTATAGTTTAGTAAAGGAATACCTTTTTTGAGGAAACTTTTGAAACTTCTTTGGGCATTCAATAAAATATAAAGAAAACAATAATAACAATAATAATTTATATCGTATATACATATCTAATATACACTTAAATAGTTAAAAATAAAATAATATGAAATATGCATAAGTTTACGTCGAACGCTTTCTGAAAACCTGTCATTGTCTGGGTCTTTGGTATACCGAGAAAAAAAAAACAACAACAGCAAGAGGGAACGAAAAAAATACGTAAATGAAGGCAAAATTGTGCAAACAACGTGAACAGCAGAAAAATATGCCATTGATGGGGCAACATCCCTAAAGCGCGCTCTTGCTAAAAATTTTAATTGGACTTTTTCGTGTTGCGACAACTAAAGTGCACAAACAACAAGCAAAAACAGTTGTGACGTCCAAAACAATTTAATACCTTACCAACAGATGCCACTCATATAAAAAGAGCAGTTCTTGGCAGAAACCAGAAACCTATTATGTGCACCAGGCAAGAAAAATAACAATAATAAAAATATTAATAGAACTAAATATAATATTTAAACCAACTTTTTTGAATTTTTAACCGTTTCAATATCACAATACTTAAGAAGTATATTGTTGATTACTTAAAGAAATGTTCTTAAAAAAAAAAACAATAATGATTTGTACCCAAGAATTCTCTCTTTCAGCAATGATTCTCTCTCTCTCTCTCTCTCTCTCTCTCTCTCTGAGAATTTTTAATTCGCGATCGATTGTGTATTATAAGAACACATATCTTAAACAAAGAAACCGAATCTTTGTAAAGTTCAATAGACTATGCAAATGCATAGAAAGAATATGTAAGCTTATAAAATATTTTCGCATTGATCTAATAATATCTGATTAACAGACTTTGCCATATGCTGTTTATAAGACACATTATTTCAATAAATACTATGATAAAATGTTACTCAAGCAAGAACCTTCCATAATGAAATAATGGTAATAATGAAATATCTTCTTGATGTGAGAAAAAGTATTACAAAACAAGAGAACATTTTACCGAGATATATATATCATAGCTCGAGAAGTAGAAATCTCTATGACATTTCTGTAAGATCTAGCTGGTGGAATCGCTAGGATCACTAAAAGCTGAAAAGAATCTGCTTGAAGCTTTGGTCAGTTTTTTAATTCAATTCGCTTGGCCTTTGCTCTCGGCCTTTGTTTGGCTTGGCAAGACAACTATTTGGATTTTTTTCTACCAGTTTTTTTTTTGTAGGACCCAACCGACCATATTTAAGCAGCAACCTTTGTCAAATTGAATGGGCTATCCACAAGCTTAATCGTGTGCCCACAATGCGAAAAGTCGTGGAATGCTTTTTTGCTGTTGCTGGCAGTGGGGTCTCTGCTAAAAAGACAGCGCCTGGCTGACAGGTGGAAAAAGGTCGCGCGTACACGACACGGCACAGCCGCTGAACCGCCAACGTGTGTCCACCCAGGTACCCTTCACACTCGCTCTGCACACACTCACACACACAGACACACACACTAACTAAGAGACAGACACATCCCTGTTGCGCCTGAAGCCTATGGCCGGGCCAGTGGTTTGCTGGCTTGCTGGGTGAGTGCGGCGCGTTTGTCCCTGTTCATTACTGCGGTTAATTTGTTTGTTCTGCCCGCTGTTCTGTTTGGGGTTCACTTGAAAAGCTGTACCTAACAATTTTTGCGCTCGCTTGAGTTTTAATATTTTTTTTCTTAATTTTTGTTTTTTTTTTTTGTTATGTTTTTTAATAAGCTTCGTTGTGGACAGGTGCAAAAATAAAGTAAAGAGTGTTGGACGAGGCGCTGGTGGTGCCGGTGGTGGGGCACAGGCAATCATCTGCTGGCACGTTGTTGACATCAAAATAATGACTGTCGGTCTGGGGATTGAGGACGCGGCTGTGCATGCCAATGCGGATGCGGATGCGGATGTGGGATATATAGAAGTGAATGAGGCTGTCGATTGTGTCGGGCAGCATGGCCCAAAAAAGGCCACAGTAACAACAACAACAAGCGCGTTTGTGGTGGCGCCAAGGCAAACATATGCACGAGATATATAACACACACACACACACACACACACACACACCAATACACACGCGCGCATACATAAGCACAAGTGGAACATAAAACAGCAGCCAAGCAGTTTGCCCCACTCATCAGTCGCCTTCGCCGCGCGCCACTCACACTCGCACTTGGGATCATCATCACAGCATCACAGCATCATCATCATCAGCATAGCACGCTCATGTTTCTGGTCTCGTTGTTGTTGTTGTTGTTCTTGTTCTTGTTAATTACAAAAAAAATGCAAAAGCACGAAAATGTTGCTGTTTACCAAATTAAATGCTACTAATTGGACGAGTTTAGCGGCGCTCAAGTATATGGTCTGCGACTGTTGAGCTGCTTAGGCTCTTGTAAGGGGCTGTGTGGTTGGGTGGTTGTAATGTGGTGCACGGCAAAGCCTTCGTAAGTATCCCGATGCCATGGAATTTTTAATGAAAATTTTCATTAGTATATATGTGTGTGTGTATGTGCATCGTTAGCATCAAAAGTGAAGTCGCATCAAAGTTTTGCATATTTCAAGCACAACTTGCACCTCTTGACAACCAGCAAAAGCTCAAAATTGAAGAGGTATGTATCTCATATCCGACCAAATGAAGAACAAAATGAGATCTCAGAGGTGCGAAGCAGCTTTGTGGCAAAGGAGAACAGAATTTAGTGGAAAGCTGAATAGACAAGGGTTGATACGAGCAATGCCGGGCAATAGGTGCTAAAAAAATAAGAAATCCAAAGTATTGACAGTTTCCAAAGTAATTGGAAATTGCTTATCGGGAATAAACTGATTTTGAGCGCAAACGTTCAAAGATATATATTTCCCCATTTAGTATATACTTAGCATACCATATACTAAGCATATAGCATACCTATGCCTCCTGACAGGCGAGCAGATCATATGCATTGCATATGTAAAACAAATAGTACAACATTTGATTTGTATAAATACAGAGAAACGTATCGATACCATTTGCCAGCACCAGGTATCGATAGATGCCTCTTGCCCCAATTGAAAAACGCATTGCATACTTTGCAGCGCGGCTCAGCGAAAGCAGCTTCAAAGGAAACACATAACGAAGCCCATTGAATGAAGAACATAAAAATATAGAAATAAATAGAACAAACAACTATAGAAAAACCGATTCGCGGTTAGTCAAAGCCAACGCACTCTTAAGTCACATCTGAGAGAGGCGAGGGCGTTAGCGGTGGGATGGCATTATAGAAAGCTCTGGTCAACTGTGGCCAGCTGCGGCTTATGTGGCTCTCGCTCTCACTCTGACTGGCAGCAGGCAAAATGGCGCTTGCATGTAAACATTTAAATCTGTTTGCAAATTATGCACGTCAGCCACAAAAGCGAACAGGAAAAGCCGAGCGCAATGTGAATAGACTGACAGCAAAAAAAGTGCATGCCCAAAGTGCTCTAGTCGGGAGTTTTTCACTGGGCGATACTCTGTATCATACATGAGCTTTTGCCTTTACAGATACCGATACCCTCTATCATATACAGTTTATCATATATCATACAGACACACACACAAACGCATCCACGCACGTTTTCCATGTGGTTCACTCATTCCTAAGCTATATGAAATATATTCTTGAATATCTCGGATGCTTCTAATGAGCTGCAAGCTATGCTCTGAAGAGCCGAACGGAAAATCGATTTTTATCGACTTTGTGAAAATTGAGCGCCCTATCGATGATTTGAAATAAACTGGAGGGTAATAGAATAACCTTGGTTCGAAGTCTCAAGTTCACATAGTCTGTCATAGAACAAGGTTGGATCAACTAGGCTATATGCATATGCAAGAATATATGCACATACATATACATAAATATATTGGCTTGGGAATGTCTCCTTTTGCCTGCAACAAGCCACTTTGAACGTGTTTAGAGTATAAAGAATAGGCGTGCGAGCGTTGCAAGCAAGAGACAAGAGAAACTGCACCACACATTCAAAAACAAAAAAGACACAGTCTGGGACGGCGTCACCAACGCGAATGTGGATGCGGACACGTAGAACAACACTGATTAATAAACTCGACATGCTGGCATAAAAATATCCATGCAAATTAATTAAATATTTACAGTTTACTAACATAAGCAGGTCACTGCATGAGGCCAAAAAAAAAACGTAAGAACTCTTGAAGGGTGGCCTAGTGTGGGTGTGTGTGGGGGGGGGGAATGCCAACATGCCACACGCTTGCAAAAGCAAAGCCAAAGCCAAAGGCAAAGGCAAAGGCAAGTAAGCTTTGCGCTGAATTGCAAAAATATGCAAAGGTAAGCGCCAGCAGCCGGAAAGCGTATGAAGCACTGTGAATGGCTGACTGACTGGCTAGTGGGTTGGTTGAGTGGCGGGTTGGGTTTGTTACGGTGCTTTACGCTGGTTACGGCTTAGCCGCATGCCGCTCAGCTGCAGATGAGATTGGCCAGCTGGCAGCAGCATCAGCAGCAGCAGCCGCTTGTCTGATTGAAGTGGCACAGCGTCGAGCAGAAAAAAACAACTTGCCATCTACTCAAAACTGGGCCTCAACCCCAGCTACAGCCACAGCCAAAGCCACAGCCATAGCCACAGTCAGTGCCAGAGCCAGAGCCAGAGCCACATCCGCGCCAGACCCATCCAACTTCAAGCTCAGTCGCAAGCGTTCAGTGTGCCAACTAAGCGCATAGTTGCCACACGGCCGGCAAATGAAATTAGTGTTAAGCTGGCCGGCGCTGGAGTTTGAGTGGGGAGGGGGAAAATGAAACTCTGACAACTCAGAAATACAAACAATATACAAATAAACTTTTATGTCTGTAATCAAATTTTTGCCATGCTGCTGACGCTGAGTGTAATAAATTTAAATCAATTTAAAGGCATAAATTATGCGACTGTCAAAGCCAACAATTGCACCGAGCATTTAGATGACTCAGACAGGCAAAGTCTGGACCAAATGATGAACGGCTTAAATATGAATAAAGCGTAGATATATATTCGCAGCATTGCACAGTCATCTGATGCCTTTAAAAAGATCCGATCTTTGAGCTCTGTTAAAATTTGTTTTCATTGTTGTGTTTGTAGAACAAGCTGGAGCCCAGACTTACAATTTATGTTTTTACGATGTACCAAACATTTTACCTTTAACACCATGGCAAAAGTATTATATTACAGACAGAGAGCTGTTTATATCTATTTCCATTGGCTACTTCAAATTATCAAACCAACAGCGCTGGTATATAATTGAATGCACTCAATGGAATAAAGAGAGATATAGATATTTGTATTTATTGCAAGTGATGGAAACATTAAGCTGAACGCAGCTATATTCGCTTGATTCCTTGTCCGGAAAAGCACTCGCCCGAATATCTAATACACATTGTCACGCTTAAGCTGTTTTGGGAATCAAATATTTAGTTGGTTTTCATTAGAATATATATAGAATTTGCCTATGCTGTAAGCCAACTGTAAATTCTTGGACAAACAAAAGATCTTAGCTTGAAAGTGCGCCATAATATATTATCCTCTTGGAACCGCAACAATTTGAGAACATTCTTAGGCACAGTCACCGTCGGTTCCATTCGAGCTGAAATACTTGGTGCAGGAGTGTGATCGCCTATCGACTATTATTCACATGCTGTCCCCTCTACTGGCCCATGGGACAGCCTAAGGGGATAGAGATGCCTCCGGGGAGTAGCTAAATTGTTGCACTTGTGAATGCCGAAAAATAAATAAAAAGCGTAACGAAATGAAACCAAACTCGAAATTCCAAAGTAAAATACCAACTGCAAAAGTACTGAAGAAGAAATATAGCACAATGAATGGGCCTCCATTTCCAACGACAGACAGACAGAGAGAGAGAGAGGAGAGGGGAGAGAGGAGTGGGCACGGCAGTTCGACGGAGCCCTGAAGGTCTAACTTTTAATGGCAAGAGCAAAGAGACAAGCGTGTGCATGAAACACATGTCGTGGCTGCGGGCAATAGGGGCAAGAGCATAGGATGGAGGGAGGGGCGCTGTGCAAACGGGTGAAGGCGTGGCAGGCACTGTTAAGTGCATGTTACCCAACAATTTAGTAGCGTAAGTTGAAAAATTTGAAATGGCCGCAGCCGGCAGAGAGAAGCCAAAAGACGCCAAATGAAAAGTAAAAGAATACGCAGAAGTAGAAGGAAAAACTCAACGAATGGCAAGGGGTGAGCGGTAAGTAGATGAGATGATATGCAAAACCCAAGTGTAGAGTGCGAGAGCGGGAGCAAGGCAGAGAGGTAAGAGAAAAGTTAAGAAAATGCCCGCAAAAAGTTGAAATGAAGATTTATTTGCCTATTTGCTTATTTATCTTCAGCTAAAACTAGAAGAGAGACAACGCCATTTTATGAGCTGCTTAAAAACTTGCACAGTGTACGGCACCCACACACCATACACCCATACACCCATACACCCGCACACACATAGAGTCAGAGGCTGCACGCGAAAGGACAAAGTATCCTGGAAACAACATTAAGTACCGTCAACTCAAATGTTGCCCCTAACGAGTAGCTAGACAGAGATAGTAGATAGCCATCGCCTGATGAACCCCAATGCATTTAGCGTTTTGCGTTGCGCATCCGACCCGTGCCCCTCTGCGGGTAACTTATTGTAGGTAGTTAGCACAAATTTTACATGACTCACACACTCACACACACACACACACACACACACACGCACACGTACACTGAAACTTGCCCACGCCTTGCATCCGTTCAAGCGGAAAAGTTTGTTTTTTTTTTCTGCGTTTTTAGCTTCTTCTATTTCCTACTTGCAATGTTTCGAGCTAAACAGAAACTACACCCAGTTAATGGGCAATTTAATTATACGGAAATCACACAAATTCATCTAATTAGTTTGGCTTTTTAATTGCCAGGACACTTGAGCCAGGACAGTCGAGCTACTGCAGCTGCACTTCAGCCTCGAGGCATCAAGTTACCTTAATTCCCCAACCCGACCTCCAACCTGGCAACAGAACTTCAGGCTTTATCTGCTATACCTGCTACGAATATCGCCATCAATGGAGTTTACCTTGTAAATATTTCAATATACTGGCGTTCCCTCGCCCTCACCCACTCCCACTCCCTCGCCCTCACCCTCGCCCACTCCCTCGCTCTCACCCTCGCCGACTCTCACTCGTTACGCTCTGCTCGTTGCCAAGCATTTTTATTAAAAATTGTTATTTGTGAGTTCAGTGCCTCTTGCAACTGCCTCTTGCAACTGCAGCTGCAACTGAAATTGCATTTGTATTGTTGTTGGCCCAACAGCAACAGACGATGGCAATTGTCTCGCGAATTGGCTTTTGAGCCACTGGATCACGTCCTTTTCTTTTGTTCTCAATAATTGGTCCATGTATAAAGTGAAAAACAATATTAACAGCAAGAGTTCACGACTAGCAGGTACCCTGTTAATATAAACAAATTTTATGAGATCTCTTTGTCTGTTTGTTTGATATGCAAAGAAAATTGGGAAATTTGTATATCCAAGTGGGGCAAGTGTGACATTTGGCTGCGTAACATAGTTGTCAGAGCTTTGGACAGTCAAACGTGAGGTCGCCAGTTCAAATCAAGCAGTGGCATTCAATTAATACATCTGTTCATTGCAATTGTTATTATTCACAAAGTAAAAAGCGAAGAAACAGGCGCGAGCGCCAGCTCGGGTAATTTCTTCAAGTATATATACATATAAATAAATAAATACATAAAGAAAGCAGTTTTATGGCCAAGGCATAAAGGAGGAGCCATCAAATTGGGATACCACTCGACGCAAGAGGATAAAGTGCGGAAGACGCGAAAATACAGCGATGGCAGTTGAACAGTTTCCCATTTGATGTGTGTTAAGTAAAATGTGCTTTTAATATTTTCGCCGCCCACACACACACACACACACACACACACACACACAGGCACGCAACATAGTAACTTAAATGTGTGTGTGTGTTTGTGTGTGTGTTTATATTGGAGCATGCAAGGATGTATCCACTCGAAGGTGCTGATGCCCCACCAAGGTTAGTTAAAAGTTAGGCATTCGCCACTCGTGCCAAATTTCACGCCCCTTGAAGCAATCTGGAGCAAGTAGCAGCAACAGCAGCAAACATCCGCTGCCACCAGGTGAAGGCATCAGCATCAGCATCAGCAATGAGAAGCACCTGGCGAAACCTGCCTGCCACCTGGCAGCTGCCATTTGACTGACGGGCGTTTTAATCCTTTTGCATTTCGCGTGCAGCGTAAAAAGCATCGTTAAATAAACATGAGAATATGAATGTATGATTCCTTTTCGGGCCGTACTAACAGCATTCTCATCATCAGCATTAATGGTCATAAACCCGACAACTCAAACTACCTTCATAAAGAAGCTACCCACTTTGCCTTCATGTCCAACTTTGTTTTTAATTTATTTCTTAAAACTTGAGTGCACATTGAACGAGATACAAAACTCTAGCCCAGTATCGATACGATCAGCAAAAAGTATCAAATACTTATTAAGAACATTTTTCATCATATCTGTTCAAGCAATTTTCCGATTCATTTTCGCTCACTGATGTCGATTAATTCTTATCGATTCAAAAAATCAGTTCAAGTTTTTGATTAATTGAGTTGCATGCTATTAGGGAAGAAAGCAAGAAACTTTATAATTCGCAACAAGTTCAAGCCTTGATTGAATGCCAAGGTAGCAAATGAAAGTTCTTGAAAAACCTATACCACACATTTATTAACCTTTCTTTTCAGTGTATTGAGCAAATTTAAAAATGAAAAAAATTATAAGTAAGCGGCGGGACCAGCAACTCGAAAAGCCCAAGCCCCATGCGCCCACATGCGCTGGGCCTGGATGGATGTACCATTTTTGTCGCCCAACTGTCTTTTATTTTTTTTCTTCCACTCTCCCAACATCGGTTAGATAAATAGTGTGTGTTCACTTATTTATGGTCTAGGACTTTGCAGCCTAAATTCACTTCCATTCAGTGCTCACTGCTCAGCTCTCGGTGCTATATTAAATCGCAGGCCATAGTTTTTAATAAAATGCCAGCGCTCCGACCAGAACTCAGGCACTATGCCTGTCTTCCATTTTCTTATTTTTTGGGAGAGAGGGGAGAGGAAAAGGGGCGTGCCCCTAATTTATGTACTCGGGGGTAAGTTCGCAATAGTTTTTAACTGAAATATGTAGAACGGAGCGGCAAACGAAACCCAAAATTCGGCGCATACCTTCGACTGCGTTCCTGCTAACAATTAGCGGTAGGGCAGAGGGGCGGATAGAGGGCGTGTTGGCCATGTCTGGCGTCTAGGCGGCGGCGTTCCACAGACTCAGACTATTGAGTCGTTTAGGGTGTTGTTGTAGGCGCGACAATTTCACCCATTTGCCAAGGGCTATGCCTCGTTGTAACTCGAGCTCCATGCTATCCAGTCTGATGTCTTATTTTATCTATCTTGGCTGGGCCGGGCGTTGTCTCTAGCTCCTTTGGTCTCCTTTGGGTCGGCCGACCGGGCCGATATTTTATTTTTATTTTTATTTGAAAAAATCAATTTATGGCTTCTTTGGCAATAAACGATTTCTCTTTTAGTTGCCTTCTTCTTTTCTTTACGGCCGCATATCTTAGTAATATTTTCTATCATTGTCATCGCTTGAGTTGTGTCCCCCATCACTCCCAGAATTCACCGTACTCCGTCTCGGTCTCTCTCCCCCTCTCTCTCTCTCTCTATATATCTTTCGCTCCCGCTCTACTCACTCCAAGGGGTTGACGACGTCATCTTCGCATTTCTGCTTTTTCTTGCTTTTTTGTATTGTTTGCTGTCCGATTTCGCATTGCCCACCCGCACCCAATTTGACCAACCGCACGCCCATTATTCATAGTAAACTTTGGACCTGCCCGGTTTTTACCATCTCAAAGTGTGTGCAAGTGTGTGTGTACGCATATGTCTTGGCTCAATAATGCTGCGATAATAATGGCCGCAAAGAATTTCATCCAAACACTTCTCTTTGCAGACTTGTTTGCCAGCTGCACTTCCAGTTACGCCCCTGGATGCCCAAATGTGGTCGGGGAGTCAATTCATATGCTGGTGGGGCAAATGTGAGCGTTGCATATGTGACTACTCGCATTGCATTCAAATTGCGCAACAGGGCGTATGATTGATGAAAAAGGCTTGACAAGAAGCCTTAGAACTCGCACATTGCTGTGACTAGTACCAAATATAACGAACGAATATGCAGACGCAAGAGCTAAGAGCATGTGCTAAGGACTCAATTGATTGGAAACCATTTCAAATATAATTGCATATAGTTATGGGTATATATAAATAAATAAAATATGTATGACAAAAGGTGTTAGTCACCGCGTCCAGTGTAAAGGTACTCTCAGCGCAACCCAAGTACTCTTTGCTTCACCTGGGAAATAATAACCTAACAAAGCGTAAAAGGTGCACTCTCATGTTGGGTAGACTTTGCAAGTTTAATGCCGAGCCACGCCTGGACGCATGTTCGTAGCAGCTGCTTCTTATTAACTCAATCAACATGTATGTCAGACACAGCTTTAGTTCGTACTGATATGATAATTACGTAGTTCGTATTGTGATCAAAGGCCCAGAACACAGAAGATGCGTGTCGTAGAGGTACAGTCCAAGCGTTTACAAGCTGTCTAAATGAAGTTAACGTTCATGGGATCTAGTCGGATCTGCTGCAACTGGTCGAAAAGCAAATAAACGACTGAAGACTTTGAAAGTCCATTCCCAGCTCAAGCCGTCTGGCCACTCGTCAAAAAATGGCCACTGGAAAAATGTCGAGCTACAGCTACGTTCGCCTCTAACTTGCAGAACTGACATACTCCCAAGGATCCCACCTCTGCCAAAGACTCTATCGTACCCACTCCAGCTTGCCACTCATCTGGGACTTGAATTGATGAAATTCGCATAGAAAGGCTGTATTTAAGAGAGAGCAGGAGAGCAAGCCAAAGGGTGCAGTTGGGGGAATAGAATGAAAGCAGGGAGATCAATACAAAGATATTGATTTGAGCTTCAAAATATAATATTAAAATCATGAAAGATTGAATCGAATAGATTATGTTCCCAAAATCATTGGATAAAGGGTACAAATAAAATGTATCTTAATATGCTCTCTAGACTATAGGAAATAGTTCAAAAGCAAAAATAAAATCTTTCGAAATAATTATTTCTCTAAAATACTAAACTGTGCTATATACTTGCACATGTAGATGTGAAGAATAAACACAAAAAAAAATAATAATAATAATACCTGTCGCAATTGTATTTAAGCTGCACTCGATCAGCGGTTACCCTTTGTATTAACCTTTCGTCGGAGCAATAAAGCTCAAATTTAATAAAGCAGGCATTGACGACACACACACACACAAACGCAGACATGGCACAAAAGCTTACATGCAAGCACACAGACTTTGTGTCATGCATGTAGGCTTTCCTTTGGCCAGCAGCAATGAGAGGCAGGAGAAAAAAATGCGTCAGTCGCACACACAAATATGCAATGTCCATAAAATACTTGATTTTCTTTTTCAAACATGACAAATAGGAAGAACGCGAGCAAAAGCAGAAGGGTTGTGTGGGAAAGAGGGCAGGTGGCAGAGGCCAGAGAGTGAGGTCTCGTATTGTTGGGCTCGCGCAACCAGCCAACCATAAAGTTAAGTTTTTGCAGTTTTTTACCACTCACAATAAATAAAGCTGTTTTATTATTGTATTTTCTGCAGAAAGGCATGAATAAATTTTGTCTGGCCAAATAAAATACCAACACCAACACACACGCACGAATCTGCAGAGCAACGCATTTGACAAGTTTATAAATTATCGACTATAAAGAGTATAAGAAAAAAAAAAGGGGAGGAGCAAAATGTGCAACTGATTGTTAAATTTCATTGAATGCCATTTGTGAGCAGAAATAATGGCATGCCACGTTTTAAACTGCAAACATCATATGTTTGTAAAATATGCCCGACCATGCCAAAGACAAAAAAAAAAAGTTGTTAATGTTGCAAAACAACATGAAAATGTAGCTCAAAGGAAAAAAGCGGACTCTTAAACTGACTTTTCGCTCCTAATACTGAAATACAATAATATTCGTGCATTCAAGTTAAGGGGGCGATGGCGGAAATTCCAGCTGACTTGGTATATATACAACTATATTCAAAATCCGGCTCTATTTAACGCAGCTTAGCTTTTTTGATTATGTACCCAAAAAGCCAAAGCTATGCCTAAATGATTCTATACATTTGGAATCGTGCTTTATGCCGCTCCTTAACATATTTCACACTGAAAGGGACTTAAGACTCGGAATATATGTATGAGATCTTACAAGCAGGTCTGTGGTTCGGTTCATGGTTCGTGCCAATGCCTCAGCTCGAAGATCGGTTTGTGAATCTGGTTTTCCATATCTGTGAAACTTGGCCCTCGCATTTCTTACAATATTCAATGGTATGTATTGGGAAAATTTGGTTCAGTTTCTTGCACAAAAATTGAAACTTCGGGCATAAAACGGTTTGATTCAAAGATCGCTTAGCACTGAATCCACAAAGTCGCATAATTTGATGCTGCTCGAGGCAACCAGTTGGACAAACGGCGAGCATGTCCAAAATGGTATATATCCCCATATACCTATGTACAGTCCAATAGTAGGGCCGCTGTGTATACACTTTGGGCTCAAATATGCCCCAAGCATATAACGCCCATAAGATCTGGATCAACATTGAAGAATGTATAAATTAGGAAGAATAAACCAAATACTTTGGCAATATTATTACACAGATACTTTCTGGGAAACGTGTCCATCATAATTTTGTCTGAATAGATTCTTCTAGCTATCGCATCCGGCCAATCACTTCACACTTGTTTCTATGCGTCGTTTTCATCCCTCACTCGGCAATTATTTATACCATTCCCATGGAAACACGAACAAGTATTAATGTTTTAATTAAATGTAACAGCCTCGACGGCAGTTGCCTAGGTTTCTACTAATCAGAGCAAACCCACGAATGTATCTTGGGTTAGGTCCATATCAGGTTCATTGGGCAAATCGATGAAAAAGCAATTCACTCGACACAAAATCATTTGGGTATTTATAGACAATTGTGCATCTGGCCGAATCATCAATCATCATCCAATCATTATGGCAGCTAGCAAATTAGCAACAGTCGCAGCCGCAGCAGCCATCGAAGCCGAACAACAAGCTATTGGCCCATTGTTCGGTTCGGATTCCAAATTAAAATTAATTGGCAGTCATACACAATCCACACACAGCTTGATGGTTACAAACAACAAAGGGCAATGATAAGAACAATCGCATGTTTAATAATCGCATTAAATTACGCAACGTGTGGCATAGAACGATCAAAATCCTAGAACGACCCACGGGGCGTATGCGCAACGCCTGCAGCCCACGATTGCGCCCAGAAGGGGTCAAGTGAGAGCCCACAGAAAATCATCAGCAACTACGCCCACGCCCCATCCCGCCCACAACACCTCTATAGAGCTTCCGCTGCCGAGCAAGCTAACATTTTCTTCGGCCCCAAACAAAATACAAGCAAGTAGAGTGCTCTAGTCGAGTGTGCTCGACCTAGCGATACCCTGCACCCAACGTTAAGAGCATTCGAGTTTCTCTCTATACACACTTATGCTGCTGCTCTGCTTCTTCTTCACCTGACTGCGCACTTTGCAAAAGGCAAAACCCAAGTTTTGAAGCTAATTTTTTATTAGTTTCCTCGCGAATTGTTGAGATATCCGATATATTGGATAAATGGGAACCAACACGGTAAGTTTAGTGCATCGAATAGATCTTTGTTGTTGTTTTCGAGTTGAGCTTCAGAATGCATGTCGATATTATGAAAATGGAAGGAAATATCGATAGAATATATTATAAACGGTATGCGGGAATATGTATTTACAATTTCAAGCCTCCAGCTTTTGAAAAACGATGCGTTCTCACAGAAGGATGGACTGCTCGTCGGTCTGCTCCAGAACGTGAATATATATACTATATGGCTTGCTTTCATCTATCTGTCACATACTTTGGCACAATAACAACATACCCCATTCCCCCAATTTGAATGGAATCAGAGATGCATGACACATAAACGGAATGTGAGAAATTCTCTCAATTCTGACACATCGAAGATTGCATGCTCTCACTTAGAGCACAAAAAGACACACACACCTATGCACATATGCACATGGATTCTAGATAAATTCTAGACTAAGTTTTTGTATGCAGCGTGATATTCGTGTGACAAATACTCTGGCTTGAGGAATTCAATATCATTTGACTTGACTTGACTTTTCTCGACTTGATTTGATTTGATTTGAGTTCAGTTTTACCTTGGCCACAAGTTGGGGGCGCTGTGTTGTGCGGTGGCAATAAGTGAGTATATTTTATAT
Organism: Drosophila virilis; assembly: GCF_030788295.1. Lineage (NCBI taxonomy): Eukaryota > Metazoa > Arthropoda > Insecta > Diptera > Drosophilidae > Drosophila > Drosophila virilis. Next base: position 25,187,965 of record NC_091543.1, on the reverse strand, counting down.
ATTTGTAGCAGCCGACAAGGCGCTGACTGATATGCAGCAACAATAACAATAACAATAACAATAATAAAAATAAAAATAACAGAAACACAAAACATCTCTAGACATTGTTTGCTTGTTTATAAAAACGAACTTTTTATTGCCACAAAGTGGCAGGCGACAAGCCAGAAACGTGGTACGCCACGCACAGCAGCATGTGGCTTTTGGGTAGGTGGCGGTGGCGAGGGCGTGGACGTGGGCGGGGGCGGGGGGGCGGTGTCGGATTCGCTACTCTGTGTGTGACTGTGCCGTGTGTATTGTTGTTGCTTTCAGTTGTTGTGGCAAGCATACAGGAAACTTTTACTTACAGCAATGCCGAATTTCGAATGCATTTCTTTTTTGTACACTGCAAATTGAATTGACAAGCTAAAAGGTTCGATGCGCTGCCATTGGAATAGTTTTGAGTTCTCTCTGAAATGCCCTGCATATTATTATTAACACTTTATTCATATAAGCACTTCATATAACAGTTTGCTTCAATATATATAATTAGTTCTTGAATTGTTGAATTACATAGAAACCTAAATATATATTCATGTATGCTTGCCTCTATATGCGAGTGTGTGTGTGTGTGTGTGTGTGTGTGTGTTGTTTACTGAATTGATGCATAATTTATCTAATTTTGAAATTGATTGTTAATGTTTTCGCCCCAGCCCACAGGCCTTAGACTGCCTTGCCGCCCCATTGCCAGCATTTCCTGTAGACAGTCGCTTCGTTTGCTTGTTTCGCTCGGAAGTGTTTGTGACTTTTATGATTTGGCTTGTCTTTGATTTGATTAAACCTCAAAGCGACACACGGACACACATGTGTGTCCATGTGTGTGTGTGAGTATGTGCACACATTGCTGGCAACCTGATTGGCATTGCCAGGGACAGGCAGCTCGGTTCCCAATGAATGAACCCAATGAATGGCCAAACCATTTTCCCGTCGCAATGCAATTTTCCAGCAACGCCGAATGCCAGCTTTTTTGGTTTCGCCCTTTTACTCTGCTTTATACTCATTTTGGACTTTCTTGCTTTTCCGTTTTCAGCTTTTCTATCAATGCAATTGATTTGCTTCAACATGGAATGCTTCTGGATTCACAAATTAACTTGTTTACTTTGCAGCGATGTCATTCGGTAGCGTTTTTTACAGCTTTTTTTTATACAGTTATGCGAGATATCTTAAACTGGGTCAACATATTAAATGTGAATAGACATCGCTTTTGAGCCAATTATGCATATTTCCAGGCATTTTACACATTTAAGGCTGGTATTTTTTCAAACCGATTTTGGACTGATTTCGAATATAGCATTATTTACTAATAGCATTTGATAGAGTATGCTAGCTCGTGTTGTAAGCCTCAACATAGCAGCTCTTAAATAGTCTAAAGTCAGTTTCAGTTTTGAGCCAATGCATATCGACTCTTACTCAATATGAGAAGCAAGACTTAAGACATTTGAAAAACATTTTAAAATTAATTAATAATCTTTGTCTTTGAGTCCATAAAGTATATAGATAATTTCCCGGATAGCTGGGCATCAGAAATAGTCTTTTGTTATAAAAAGGTATATAAATATCTGCAATAACACATGTGCCAAGTGTCTAAAAGGATTTCTTTAAGTTTATCTGGCGCAGATTCCTAGCCTGACTTCTTATATAACTCAGTTAGAGTCCAAACAGGCTTGTTAGCCTGCTTTGTCCCGTATCCAGGCCGCAAAATAGTGCTCAAAACAATTCTTCATTTAATTTATTACGTATATAATGATATATATTTGTTTTGTGTTATTTATTTTTAAATGAAAACAAATAATGTTTAGATGGAAATAAAATTGTGTACTTATTTTTGTTTTCAATAGCATTAAGCCTGAAAGAGAAATAAAATTTAATACTATTTATACACACGCACGCACACACACACACACACGCACGGACAGAAAGAGGCGCCATCACAAGCGGACTTTTGAGAAAAACACATTAATATTAACGAGCATTTTTATGGCTTTCCAATTGATGGAATGAATAGCTCAAATGCTTCACTGCAACACAATTTCCACTCAACAACACGCCCAACACCCCCCACACACACACACATACACACACACAAATTGCTTCGCAGCTAGAAGTGTAGGCAAATTATTTTAAATATTATAGAATATCAATCAGCAGCATTTTCATGCCGCATCCCAGCTACTTCCACCCCCGCCCGCCCCCCCTGCCAATAAACATAAAGCAACTTACCTAGCTTGTTGTTGTTGTTGTTGTTGTTTTAGTTGTTATTGTCGTCGTTGTTGTTGTTGCTGTTGCTTTTGCTCCCTTGTTGCTTTAGGCGCGTAAAGTTGTTCGCATTTTCTTAGCCGAATTAAATTTGGCTTGTTTGGCGCCGCGTTTCACTTCTTCTTCTACTTGTGGCCGTTGTTGTTGTTGTTGTTGTTGTTGTTGTAATAAACATTGTTCTTGTTGTTGTTCCTTCTGCCTTGTCGCCTCACATGACGCCCGCGCGCGCCTTGCACACGACTTGACCCAACAAAACAAACACTTTAACGCAGTTTTATATTTTTTTTATATATATTTTTTAACTTTTGTCACACACGCGCCTTGTTTTTGTAGTTAATTGTTGTAAACAACAATTGGTTGGTTTTTATTGTTTTTGTTGTTTTTGTTTTTTTTTTTTATTGTTTTTATTGTTGTTGCAGTTGCATTTGCTTTTGGCTATTGGCTGTGGCTTTGCTTTTGCTTTTCTAGCTGTTTATATATTGTTGTTGTTTGGTTTTATTTGTTTTTTCCTTTTGCTGTTGTTGTTGTTTCGGCCTTTTTGTTTGTTTATGTTAATAACTTAAATGCAATTGCTAATTATTTTATGATATGTATAATTAATTGCATTTACTTTCGTAATATATTTGGACTCTATTTCAGTCTATTTGAGCTTCATGTATTATTTATGTGTGTATTTTTTGTATTTTTTGTTTTTAATAATATAATTATTATTATTTAGGTTTATTTAAATAAGTGAATGATTAAATAATCGAGTATTTAATGCATTTCTTGTCCGTTTTGTCTTTAATGTATCAAGTCTTTAGCTGTTAATACTTTATCTTTTTCATATTCTGTCCAATTCTATCAAACTGTTCAATCCCACGAATTTGTGTGCTGTAAAGAGACAAAATTCCAAAATCAATTTAATTTGAAAATGATTTATTATAAATAAATACGCACATCTCAGAGTCAGATGCTTAAACTAAGTAAAAAATGAATTTAACTATTCAGAAAGAAAGCACAACGAGTTTATTCAGAAATAAAATGTTGATCTATGCAAGCTAGATATATTTTAGTGTGAGGTGGTTCGTGCTCAAATTCATTTGCAAGGAATTCTACATTCCTGACAAATTCAGATTGAAGAATGTTTTTAGAGAAGATCGTAATATACAAAATTTCTAACACAAAACTTGACACGGGCAAGGCTGGGTAATACACGCTATAGAGCAAGGAATCAAATTGGGTATTTAGTATTTTGCAATAATACATTTGCGGTCAGTTTTCAGGGTTTTGGTATTTCAATGTGGACTATAAGAAACACTATAAGAAACAGCCAGAAAAAGAAGGAGAGTGTGAGGGAGTGGGAAACGGAGCGAGGGGGAGGGGGTTGTATTGAGTTATGCTGCAATAAATTTCACCACATAAGCCAATAATAACGAAACTTTTGTGTTGCACATTTCGTGCCTTTCTGCCAGGCGCAACCAAGCATGCCACTGCCGCCGACTGCCTACCTGCATCAGAGTGTCCTACTTTTGCAACAAATACAAGTGCAGCAATAAGATTGCCATTTAACAGTGACTCACACACACACAGTCACGAACACATCCACACACACACACACACACACACGCACATAGACAATGAAAATGCGAAAATTGCATACGAAATGTAACGAAAAGAAGAGCCCAAAATTTATCGAGACATGGCAAAAGAGAGAGACATATAGATAGAGAGAGAGAGAAAGAGAGAGAGAGAGAGGAAGGGAGAGAGAGAGGGAATAAAGGAGGCACTTAAATGAGGCAACGGCCACGAGGTAAAACTCTAAGACATGCCTAGTAACTATACGCCTACACACATACACAAACACACACACACACACACACACCTTCGAGAGGTAAGTTGGGGCAAACAGCTTATATGCATAATGAGGCACACCTCGCACATAGGAAGCGAGGGGCCACAATATAGAGCAATACACAAAGCCAGCATTTCCGGGCTGCCTTTCGTTTTCGAGCCAAACTCAAAGACAAAGACAAAGGCAAAGGCAAAGACAAAGCAAAGACGATGACGGTACGATGACGATGCCAATGCCGATGACGATGACGATGACGATGCCGATGACGATGACGAAGTTGTACTCAATGGGAATGTCGGCCAGTATGTTGTTGGCCCCCTTCGGCCAGAGCGACGTCAACGGACGCGCTGTGTATGAAAAGTCATGCCATCCAATGAAACATTGTATAATGCCACACACACACACACACACACACACACACACACGCGAGCACTCACATGCAAATTGCCAAATACTTGGCCTGGCCTTACATAGCTTCGATTTCTCTGGCGGCGCTCAGCAGCCCATTTATCGAACTTTATATATATTATATATACACGTATATATAATTAAATTTAGCTTGACTTGTTCAAACGCTCTGTTAACATTGCAATTTGCATAGACCAAAACACAAGCCCAGTCAATTTGTTAGTATGTTTATATATATATATATGTATAGTACATATATATATATAGTATATATATAGTCTGTGGCAGTCAAAGTTTTGGTAGGCGGTGCTGCAACGACAAACCTGGTCGACATAATTGGGCCTCGGCAAATTTATGAACATTAATTTAAGCGAAACCTACGGAAATAATCACGTTTTGCGGATATAACAGAAAACTAGAAAAATAAAACTCGATAATATTTTTTAAATAATAATAAATAAAAACTATATATGAAAGACTGACTGATTGATAAAACATTAAAAGCTGGGAAGCTGAAATTTTCACTTAAGTTTACATATTTGATGGAGGTGAAAGCTAAGACGGGGTTTTTTGAAAAAATCGTAAAAAACGTTTGTACGTAACTTTTTTGCTTACCATACCAGATCTTTGACAGGTCGCATCATATATCTTATATTTTAAATGCTTTACTAAGAGTGAATTTTGATATAAGAAATTAGCCAAATAATGTTCATTAACCAAAATCAGCATATGATGTTAATTTTATTTATTTGTCAGCTGAAAATTGTCAAAAATGGGACAAACTAAAGGCTGAGCCAGCCGAACACTGGTTCAAGCCGTAAAGGAAAAACCGACAAAGCTAATTCACAAACATTCAAAATATTAAATGCTTTTATAAAAACAAAAATATTGTTGCCATTTTTACTGCACTCCATACAACGTTCAACTAAATAAAACTCTTAAGCTCTAAACTCTTAGCCTATTTGTAAGCAAGATTCCAGAATATTTTCTAATATATGTTTTTTCCCACCAATGACAAAAATAAGACAACAAACGAGTCTTATGAGTTCATTAAATGACAAAAATAAAAATAGGTTGTACTCTTTCAAAAAGGTTCCCGAGTTGCAAATGGACTACAACAACTAGTGCAACTTCGGATGCCAAGCAATTGCAAATATTTGAGAAAAATGTCGAGTGCGCTACGTGGAGAGGGGGGGGGGGGGGGGGAGGCAGGCCTCAGTTACCGGCCCCAATTGGTACTAAATTTATTATGGGTATTATCGGGCACGCCTCTTTGAAGACATGGCAGACTTAACAAGCAGCATACGACTCGGCCAAAGACTCCGCCATATTCGTGTTGCCACACCACGAGAAACAAACATCGCCAGCAACAGCAACAACAACAGCAACAACAACAGCAACAACAGCAACAACAACAGCAATGGCAGCTCGCATGCTTCCATGACTAGACAACTTTTGCCTGACCCCCATCTTCTGGCAGCCCCCGCCACCCAGCTGGCTCTCTAGGCCCGCAACCGGCAAGTGCATAGAATGCACTTTAAGCAAGTTAGCGCCGCGTTATTTAGCGCAGTCGAACAGCTGCACCGCCTTCCCGCGCACAACCCGCAGCACCAAGCAAAGCGTTAACACTTTTCGAAGCATACTTGTGAGGGCTGGGCAAAGCTGAGCGTAGCGCAATGTTGTTGTTGTTGTTGTTTTGTGCAGTTCGATGTGGACGCCGGCGTCGCAGCTGCATCTTATTTTTATTATTTTATTTTTGGTGCATTTCCGATGAGAGAGTGAGAGAGAGGGAGAGAGAGAGTGCATGTAATTGCTATTTAGACAGGCTGCATACAATTATATTTGCCAATATGCAGATGTGTGTGCGTATGTGCGTGTGCTTGTTTGTTTGTGTGTGTGTGTGTGTGTGTGTGTGTTGTCTCTGCCAGATTTGATGGCGATAGCTGCGGCAAGCAAGTTAAGCCCCACTAAAGCACACACAACAACAATAAACACAGACGCACACACAAGCAAAGAGAGAGCATTCACATATTGCAAGTGCATTAAAGAGAGTTTAATGCGCTTTCTCTCTACTCTGTCTCTCTCTCTCTCTCTCTCTCCCCTCTCTCTCTCTGTCTCTTCCTACCCTAGGGCAAGCCAAAGACTATTTAAAGTAGGACAACGGGGCCAAAACAAGCAAACAGCAAAAACAACGACAACAACAACAACAACAACCGAACACCAACACAATGAAAGCATGTGTTGTCGCAGTTAATAAAGGAAGCGGCCTCACTTTTGTTTTAAGCCCGCATTACGCGCAGTTGCCGTTATGTAGCGACTACGCCGAGCATATATTAAACATCAAAAAATGTAAAGCAGCAGCAGCAGCAACAACGAGAACAACGCAACTTTTTAGCGACATGTGATATTTATATTTTTAATCCGTTTTTAAATAAATTAGGACGGACAAAAGCAAAAAAAATAGTTATAAAATTTGCTGAAAAAAAAACCGAATATAGAATGCGCTTGCGAAAAGCTGAAGCTAGCAAATGTTGACTTTGGTCAAGATGAAAAACATACAAGAAGATCATTTTCGATTGATTATGTGACTATATGATATACGACTTAATATATATATATGAACTATACTATATAATAACATGTTCCTACGCTGGACTTAAAACTGAGATACTTTGCCAGATCAGAGATCAACTTGGCTTAACTTGGAAACTGGACGACAAACAGATGGCGTTGGCTTCATCAGCTCGGCTTCTGATATTGATTAGGAACATATATATATACATATAGCCAACACATGACCGAATCGAAATAACCTCTGCAAGAGCATAAAATGTGACAAAACAAAAAAAAAAACCAAAAGCTGATTGCAATTTTTGCAGCTGTTGACCTATCGGAAAATGATATCAATTGAATGCAACATTTTATAATAAATTTGTCATAAAATTTTCCACAATTTTTCTTTCGCCACTCCCATCTATGCATTGTCCAGCTATTGTTATTATTGTTGCTGTAATTATGTGCAGAGAATATTGCACTATTTCACTTTATGATTATGATTTCCTTTCAAAAGCCATGTTTCTTTCCCTCTCGCTCTCACTCGCTCTCTCTCTCTCTCTCTCTCTCGCACTCTCTTTTTTCACATTTAATTTTAAAATTGCATTGAAATTTCACATGTCATGTTCATTTTGTTCTGTTTTTGTAACCCCTGGGACAAGCTTGCATTTTTTTTTTGTTGTAGTTGTTTTTTATGCTTTTACAGGGTGACATAAAAAAAAAACGGTCAGTTTGTTTAAATAAACGTATATATCAATGATTAAATTTAATAAAACTGCATCAGAACGTCATCAATAATTGCACTTTTAGCGAAAAACATAAACAGAATTTGCAGCATGCGAAATATTTCAATTAGAACATTTAACAATTTATGCAAATTGTCTTTAAAATTCTTTTTGAACACTCGAATTTGTCGATTAAACAAATTAAACAAATTATTTCGTTTACTTCTAGAGCATGGAGTCAGCTGGAATTCACGTTGTTTTTGTTTGCAGCTGTGCTTCTATTCTTATATATTCGAATTATGCTTAATAAAACCATGTCGCATAAACGATTTCAAGGAGTTATTTTAAAAATGGATTACGATATTGAACATATTCAGATTTCAAGGCACAGACAGACAGACAGTCTAAAAATATGGCTAAATCGAGTCGAGCTCGTTGTCCTGATCGAGAAAAACATATATATAAGATAGGCAGATGCTGCTTACAAACAGAAATTCAACATCTTGAAAGTACAAATATTATTTTCGCTTTTCTCAATATATTGGAAATATTGTTTCTAAATTTTGCACTAACTTCTCAGAATTCACAATCATACAAATTATGATTCACTATTTGCAATGCTTTGGATATATTGATTCTATTTTTTGCAAAAAAAACTTCCAAGAATTCAATTCAGGGGAAAATTGAAGAAAGGCTTGCAAATGTTTGTAACTGCAGAGGGCAGAGACATTTCGTGGCAAGAAACAAAACTTGAATTTCAAAAACTAAAAGAACTGAGAGCAGCGAATTTAAAGCTCGCAAGAAATATGCGCTAATCAAGTTAGTTTTCACTTAAACTACTTTTTGTTTAATACAAAAAATAAAACACTAAAACAACTCGAAGAAGTTAGGTTGCAATCATAGAATTTTCAACTTAGAATTTGAGCAAATAGTTTTTGAGTTAATATAAAACAATTGAAACAAGTTTTAGCCTATTTAAACTTATAAAACACAATGTTTCTTCATAAAATGCAAGTGCTTAAAACATATATTGCCGACTAGGGGATACCCTGAACCCTCTGCCATGCGATAGCTTTCAAATGAAAGATACTCGACATATTTCCTATATTTAAGAAACTACATGTCAAATAAGAGCTAGCTCAAAACAGTCGAGATTTGTTTAAAAAACGGCATTTCGATATTGATTTTTATCGATTACTTGGCAACGGGGCAAGTTATCGATTATCGGGCTCTTAAAGACTCTGGGATCCTTGCATTCATGCATACGGACGGACAAAAGAGCAGACGGACATGGCTAGATCGACTCGGCTATTGATGCTGATCAAGAATATATATATACTTTATGGAATCGGAGATGCTTCCTTCTGCCTGTTACATACATTTGCACAAAGACATTATACTCATTTCTAATCAGTTTCAGGATATAAAAAACTAACAAAAATATTTCACTATATTTCTACTGTGGAATGTACATCTGTCTAATATGTAAGCTGTTCCAAAGCTACACTTAAAAATATCGTGTAGACAGAGAGATAGAGAGAATACATAAATACGCAGTCTGACGCGCTTTTGTACAAAATCGAAACACTTTTCAAAATCAGTTCAAATTTTCGAGTCTGGCCAAACACTTTCAGCACTTGCGAAGATCTCAAGACAGAGAGTCGTAAATTTGTCGCACACCGTCGGAGAAGATGGCTTTCTGTCCAAAAGATCAAAAGGGTCTTTCAATTAGCAACAGCAGCACTAAAAAACAAAAAAAGCACATATGAGGCGTTTATGCCATGAACAAAGACAGCGACCACACTGACCGGAGATGACGACGATGGCAATGCATCAAATTATTAATAGATCTATGTGAGACCAGAATGATTCGCCCCGTCCAGTTTGAACATCGTGAACATCGGAATGGCCGGAATTTCGAATACAAAAACAAAAACAAAACAGAAACAAGCAAAAGAATAGCTAAATGCTTGCCGGGAAAGACGTGAAAAATCATTTCAAACTCAAGATTTATTTGATTTCGACAAGTTGAGCGAAATGGGCGCAACGCAAAAACAACAACAATTAGACGCAAGCGAATAATATTGTATTTCTTTTCTTTGCTTTTCTTTTTCTTTTCTCTGTGTGTTTGCGCTTTGTTTATATTTTGCACAGCAGCTGACGCCATCATTTTTGTCTAAAACGTGTTTAAATAAATAACAAGCAACAGAAACAAAAAAAAAAAAAAAAAAACAAATAACCAAATCTATTTATTATATTTGCAGAAATTGAATTCAAAATACTTTGAGAATCGTTTGTTAAATGAAACAAACACATTTGCTGCCATATTCATTGATTTTGTAGAATATTTTCAGTTGTTTTTTGTGTGTGTTTTTTTTTTCACTACGCACTCAAAACCAAGAATGAATAAATGAATGAATACACGGCAGAACATATTTGTCATTCACAAGAAACTCATTTGCAAATATCATGAATTTCTTGCAAGATTTTCAAGCGTAGAACTTGGGCCGGGCAAGGCCGGGTAATATATATACTAAATGTGCAGATTTACCTGTTTGCCGCTTGATAATGCAAAGGAATTGCCCTAAAAACCAGTTTAACTGGAGAATAAAAAAAGCAAACATGCAATAAACTATAAAATCAATAAATTACTATTGTTAATACTTTCTTTAAGAAAACATCACTTGCTAGGGGAATAAATAAATTGTTCACTTGCAAAATGTTTGCTTCAAAGCTGCTGCTGATCGCACACACGCACACACACACACACACACGCACACACACAGGCACAACTCTTGCATCAAGCTGAAAGGCAGCTGCGTCGGCTTTTGTTCAACATTTAGTTTCTTCTGGCTTTTCTGTGGCTTTTCAATAATTTATTGTGTTTAAACTATTTTGTACGACTGTCGTTCTTTTTTTTTTTTTGACAATATTTAATTACACTCTTTTTGTTTGCGTTGTTGTTGCTGCTGCTGCTGCTGCTGCTGCCGCTGTTGTTGTTGTTGTTGTTGTCGCTGTTGTTGCATTTTACTTGTGTTATGCACGCACACCGCATTTCGGCTTAAAACATTTCATTTCTCTTAACTGATTTTGATTTTCGTAACGTTTGCTAGCTGACAACACCGCGAATTGTTGTTGTTGCTGCTTTTTGTTTGTTGGCGGATCACATGAAAAAAAAGTGTGAAAAAAAATATGTGCAACTAAATTTATAATGTTATTTCTTCTCAAGTCCTCTGTAGCGTAGTGTGTGTGTGTGTGTGTGTGTGTGTGTGTGTGTGTGTGTGTGTGTTTGCGCACTGCAGTCCTTAATTCGCCAAGCGTTGAACGTTTTTGGCCCAATAAATTGTATTTTGTTAACTGTTTTTCATTCTTTTCTTTTGCCAGCTTCCGTTTCCGTTTGCCGCTTTTCACACTGCACTTCCGCGCGGCGCTCCGATCTCGACACGACTCACGAGCGTCGTCCTCAGCGTTCAGCGTTTAGCTGCAGCTCCAGCTGCTGCTCAGCTTACAGCAGCTTCGGCAGCCATTCACGAGCCGCTAACTGCGAGCAGCGAACGGCCAGGCCGAAGCCGAGCTGCAGTCGAATTTCAAATCAAACTCAAAATTGAAAGAATTCAAAAAAAAAAAAAAAAAAAAAAAAAAACAGTACAAAAGAAAAATGTACAAAACTGAAGTTTCGACTTTTCATATATATGATTATATATATATATAATATGCAAGTGGGATAAATTGGGGTGGGGGGACTGGTTGCAGGGTTGGAGGGCTTACTGGATGCTGCTGTCGCCGTTGGCTGCCGATCTAATGGCAGTTGCAGTTGCAGCGACCGGACCAGAGCGTTGACTAGAACAGGCCAGTAACTGGAGCAAGCTCGAGTGCTCTTAGTTCGGCCATGCAACTCCGGTCACTCTGTGGCAACTCCGGGTCGGCACTCCGGTCACACGGACACAGATGGGGACACACACAAACAAACAAACAGACACAAACACACACGCACACTCGCAGACAGACAGACAGACAGACAAAGCTCGCTCGCTCGCTGAGTCGCAGACCGTGTCAGTCAACGTGTGCGAGCACGCGGAAAAACAAATGTAAACTGTTTTTGCTGCATGGCCAGCGAGCGTTTGGAAGCGCCAGCAGCAAGCATTAGCAGCCGCAGCCGCAGCAGCAGCAGCAGCAGCAGTAGTCGGTAGCAGCAGCGATGGCTCCAACGAAACGAAGGCACGAATGCGAACACGAACGATTTGCCGAATAACAACGACGCTCACACGAACAGCTGGCCGAAGGCAGCCGAACCGATACTCAGGCGCAGACACATAGACAGGCACACACACACACACACACACAGACACTCACTCGCTCACTCACTCACGCATACACACACACACACATACATACACTTTGTAGAGACGTCGTAAAGCAGCAACGGCAGTGTGTAGGCAGCGAAATATATTTAAGACGTCGCTTAGCGGTGAAGCGCCGCACACGAATGCGACCGAGATGCGACTGCGACTGCGATGTGACCGACAGAGGCCCAACGCTGTGCGCTGCCAACAACAATAACAGCGAATGCTGCCAAAGTCGACGCAGCTGCTGGTGCTGCGCTGCTGCTGCTGCTGCTGCTGCTGCTGCTGCTGCTGCTGCTGCTGCTGCTGCTACTGCTACTGCGACGACGGCTGTTGCGCTGCTCTTTGTCGTCGGTGTTTGTGCTTTTGTCTTTTGGCCATTGCCAATTTGCCAGGCCAAACAACATTTGCATTTGGGTAGCCGCTGCTCCTGCTCTCAGTTTAGTTAACAGAACCAGAGAACTGAAATGCCGAAAGCTTTTGTGCACTTCGTGCAACTTCCGGCAACTAGCGGAAGCAGCAAGCAAGCAAGCAACAACAACTACAAAAACAACTACAACAACAGCAATAACAACAGAAACACTTTTTTCCCCTTTTTCAACCCGAAGGCAATGAGCAAGCAACGGAGTCACAGCCAAAAGAGGATTCGTTTGCCGGAGTCAAAGCCGGAGCCGGCTAAAGAGAACTGACGCGATTTGCAATTGCATTTGCAACTCTTCTTGTTGCCTTTGTTGTTGTTGTTTTTTGTTGTCTGTTGTTTGTTTTTGCAGTTGCCAAGCATAAATATGCCTTTATAAACTAGAGCAGTTTCATTGTTGAATGACAACGCGTGCCACCTGGCGTATGAGTAACAACATTTTAACATAATTTTGATTGACAAAATATTGTTTAAGAATTTGGAATTGTTATTTATTATATTTACGTAGGCTTAGATGATATTCAAAATATTAAACAGCATCCTTATTTTAAGAGTGCATAAATAACTAAAACTAATACTCAAACTTTGCAAAATGTGCATCCAATTTGAACTAACAGGAGTGTTCACAGTGGCTCTAATTTTAACAGTGGGACGATCCATTCTGTAACAAAATGAAGTTCGCTTTGAAATGGACAGACAGAACGACGGACACAGTAGCAAAGGTACATGGTTATAGCGAGTCGACAATTCATAGAGATTCAAAATATATATGCATCTAGTTTATGGTATGGGCCATATTAAGAACATACAGACTGTACTGGAAACAACATGCTTGAAGCTGGTGTAAGATAATACGTTGGAGATAATTAGAATTAGTTACGCACACACATACATTAATATATGTACGCAAACAACAGCAATGCACGCAACGATCGTTTACGAAAGTTTTCAATTTGCGCCCTGGCGTATGCAACAAAAATGTAATTGTGTACAGCGCCTGTAAGTTAACAGCGACGCGCCATTAAACTGTTAACGTTCAACTGTTAACTGCTCAAGCTGTTAAACTGCGTAACAGTTACGAGCGAATAAGAATTGCAACAATCATAAAAACGCAACACACAGCAACGCTGACTGCGACCGCGACCGCGACGAGAGCTGCGACGCCACTGCAACGCTGACAGCCGAAAAACCACGTTTTTGTGCAGAAGGCATTCACACCAAAAAAGTTCTTGTCGCCTGCCGTCGTACGTCTCTGCATGCTGCACGTGTGCACGTTTTTCGTGTTCGGCACTTGTCGGCTCGGCAAGTGGGATTCGGCAGCGACAACGTCAGCGTTAGCGTTAGCGTCAGCGGCATCCGCATCGCTCTCTCTGTTCCACACACACACATCAACCCAGAGAAGCAGGCCGGCCTGCTCGCTCGCACGTTTTGGCATTTGTGTAGCCGGTTTTGTCGGTTTTTTAGGTTTTTCGGCTTTTTTGCCGCAACCAAATAGGAAACGCGAATTGCGAATTGCGAAATGAAACGCAGTGGAACATCAATGGGGATCTACGTCATTCGTTTGCTCATTTTAAGGCTGCAAAAATTGATGACACACTCACATACACACACACACACACACACACACACACACAGAGAGAGTCGCCTACAAACGACGTCACAGTTTTGTAGGCTAGTGACGTCGAAGTCGCGTCGCTGCCTGGTCCTAATCCGTTAGGTTAAAGGCAAACGTTAAGACTGCAGCTGACTATTTTTGTGATGCAATCGGAGGGAGTTGCGAAATTATAAAATGCCACTCATAATACACAACACACAACACACACACACACAAACACACACCCACATGATACAAAAAAAAAAACACGCACACATGATTCGCGCACTCTTCTTCTTCATTTTTAACCTTCTGCTGATTTCGCCAATTGTTGTTGTTTATGCCTTTCCTGTTGTTATTATTATTATTATTATTATTATGATTATCTTAATGACGCGCTCTTTTGGGGCCCGGGCCAGTTAAAGTTTTGGGCGACGTCGTCGTCATCAGCTGCGGCGCGTGTTAATGCACCACTTCCTGTTACGCTACTGTACCGGAGCGAAATACCTTTGCCGATATTAGTGCAACGGCAGCTTACGAATTTGGTCGCTCTCACTCTCGTATTCGCTCTTTGTCTGTCTTTCTGTGCGCGACTGTCTGTCTCTCTGCTGCCATCGCGCGCTCGCTCTCTCTCACACTCTCTCTCTCGCTCTCTCTCTCTCTCTCTTTCTCTCTGACTCTGTTTCTACTCCTCTCGTTCCTTTTTTGTGATTGTTTTTGGGAAGCCAACTGCAACTCCGGGCATGCGATTTGAAAATTGTGTCGTCAGCTTGACACAATTTTCCAGAATGCGCCTGGAACGTAGAAAGCAAGTTATCTGGAACGGTAACGGGAACAGATTTTCGGGAACGCTGCATTGCAGGGCAGGAGGGTGGTGCTTTGCAGATGCGCTTCTGCTGCCGCCACCGCCGCCGCTGCTGACGAACGCATTTTGGATTGTTCATCTAGCTCTGGACTTTGCAGAGCACGTGTCCACATGCTCCGCATACACTTCTCACTGTGAATGCCTCCATTAACGGTTTCGTCATTAAATAATCTGACAGTGGCTCAATTAGCTGTTTTCGGTTAGCTGACTTTTCGGTTTCTGGCTTCTATTCGCATTTTATGCATTGCCAAGATGACAGCCAAGCAACTAATCAAATTAGCTGCCTCCTGAATGCCGGCAACAATCCATGCATTATGCATTTTGCAGCAACAGCAGCAGCTGCCAAAATGCTAAATACTCTCTCTGTGTGTGTGTGAGTGTGCGTGTGTGTGTGCGTGAGAGTTCAATAGCATTCTGCCCGGCATTAAAAAATAAATAAAGCCGCCGCTTGCTGCAGTTGGCAGTTGAGAGCAGCAGCAGCAGCAGCAATAACCGCAGCAGCAAAGCAGCAGAGCTAAAACTAAAGAGAACGAAAACTTAACACTATGTTAACAGTTCGTTAGCAGTGGCCAAAGCTTTTGCACTGTTAAGCAGTAGAAATAGTTGGACTTAACAGCCGGGCTAACAGCTGAAGATGCATGCAGCAAGATCACATTAGACCAAACCGACTTTTAAGCAAACCAGTTCAAGTCCGGATATCAAATGTATTTATTCTTATAACGAATCGACCCTTAAAAAAGCCTTTTCCTTTTTTATTTCAAATAAAGAACATTTTAAAGAATATCAAGAGACCCAAAGTTTACAGCCCTAGTTATGGGATTTGTCTAACCAAATTTGATGATTGATTGTTTAGAGCAATATTTTGCAGTTGATCCATTGTAAATGAAAAAACTTTATTGCTTACTGAAGAAAGATTGAAAAATGCATAAATAATGAGGGGCTTAAACAAATTTCTGGATTCAAGGATCCAGAAAACCAGCTTTACGAACTATGCCTAAAGGCAGAAAATTGAAATATGAAACAGCGACCTATTTTGGGATATAAATTAAAAACAATAAAGTAACCAAATGATATAATGATCGACATATGTATTGCCCGCAATAGACGGACAGTTATTGGTGCAGATCAAGTATATAAAGATTATATTTGAATGAGATTGAGAATGTCTACTTTTAGGCGCTGCATATTTCATGACAAACTGAGAATAGCCTCTGCTTCGAGGGCATGCAAAGGCAAGAGCGCATATCTCTGGGGTACTTTTATTACTAGTTACTTATTGTTGATGCCAAATATGGTTAGTTTTTTTTTACTAGCTAGAAACATTTCAATAAAATTTGGTTAACAAATCGTTCAGAGCATGGACTACATAAAAGTTTCGCTTCCCGAGTTTTTGTCATTCGGATAAAGAGATTTTCACATCATTGGATCAGCGTGGGACGCAGCTTGATGGGTCTATCGTGGGTAATGGGGATCGCATGATCCCGTACAGAGAGCTCCAAATAGATGGGCTCTGTGTAATCATTGGTTAGGACACGCAAGTCCTGTCCGGTCAGTCGCATATAGTTCGTGCTGTTCAGCATGAACTGATCGCAATTGTGACAATTGTCAAGACCACGCACCTGCATAATGCTGCTGCGGCAAATGTCAACGCGCCGATTGAAGACGGTCATGTGCACGTGCACCGGCTGCGGCAGCTCCAGGCTAACCATCCACAGGGCCATTACGTTCTCACCGCCCATGCGCACCTCCTCGGCGGCAGACGGGCTCTCGGATGTGGCGTTGGATGCGTTTGCCGTTGCGGAATGGAAATCCGTGGATCCCTGCGTCTGCTGTTGCTGCAGAGGTTGCCCGCCTGTACGCTCATTGGCCTGCAGTCGGGTGCGACAGGCCATCACAAAGAGTGGCATGTGACCCGTGTATTTGGCATAGCCTTTGGGCAGGCCCGCATTGTAGACGTGCGAGTAATGCATGTGGGGCAGCTCGAAGGGTTTATTCTTGTACCCAGCATAGACGATCATCGATAGGCAGACGTTCTGCGACCGCTTGAAGGAGCGCGGCTGGAACATGATCAGCACCTGATCCCGTTCGTAGATCTCATTGAGAGCCAGACCCGGCTCACTCAGATGCACCTCCAGAAAGTGGGCAAGTAGCGATTCGTTGAGCAGACGCGAACAGCCGGGCATGCGTAGTGGACACTCGAAGTGTATGCCTTTTGTGTCCCCGATGCTTGGCTTCTGCCAGTCGATCGATCCCATGGCGCTCAGCATGCGCATATAATTGCGGCTGGCCTTATCCTGAAACAGACGCAACTGGCGCAGCCGCAAGGCAATGTCCTGGGCACGCTG
This sequence comes from Drosophila virilis, assembly GCF_030788295.1. Lineage (NCBI taxonomy): Eukaryota > Metazoa > Arthropoda > Insecta > Diptera > Drosophilidae > Drosophila > Drosophila virilis. The sequence continues at coordinate 25,170,588 of NC_091543.1, read as the reverse complement.
CTCCCGGCTTTGGCAGTCGAACTCCCGGGACAAGTAGGCGCAGCGCTCAATGGCAGCGCGTGCGGCCTCCTCGCCCAGTATGGGTGCGCCTACATGGCCAACATTCAATGCATCGATTGGCAAATATTTGATCCGCTCGCGCGGACTATACAAGCCGCCGGGTGGGCGAGTCTTGTCAAAGGCGCTCGGATTGCACCACACCTCGTTTAGGGTGTCCGCCGAGCCGTTCTTGATGCCACTCCACTCGGACGACAGCTGAGCAGCTGTTTGTGGAAACTCTGGCATGCCGTCCAGCTCATGATCGAGCTGCTGCAGCGACGATGTCTCTGTATGGACAATTGGCTTGGTTTTCATCAGACCGGACATATTCTGTTCGTTGAGCAGCAAACGAGGTGTGCCCGGTGCCAAAAGCACCTGCAGCTGCACCTCATCCGCGGTATCCACGCTGTGCGACTGGCATTTAGCGAACCGCTTTGCCGCATGCTGCTGGGCGGCCACCCGGCCGGGCAGATTCACAATTTTGGGCGTGCGGCGCAGCCGATGGGTCAGTTCGACATTTTCATTGGACTCCAGACTTTGTGTCCGCTTGCCGCTGTGATTCGATATTGATGGAAAGCGATAGCGGAAGCCAGGTGCATGTGGCTTCTTGAGTTGGCTCTGGCTCGATTTCACTGGATCGGCCGCAAAGGCATCCAGTTTCATCTCCGGCTTTCGGATCTCCCCCTTCTTTTGATGTGCCGAACTGCTGCGCTCATTCGGCGCTGTGGGCAATACGTAGGGTGGTGGTGGTGGGGGTGGTGGTGCTGGTGCTGGTGCTGTTGTTATTGTTGGGCTTGTTGCTGTTGGTGGCGGCGGTGGTGGCGGTGGTGGTATAGGCGGCGGTGGCGGCGGCGGCGGCGGTGGCGCTGCCGTATTAATCATGCGCTTGCTCTTCATGCTTTCCACTTTGTGCATAGCCTGGCAGCTGTAGCAGCCGCAATCTACCGATCGTTCCGCTGCAGTGTGGCACGGCTCCGGCTCAAATAGCGAGTCGATTGGCGCTTGATTTTCCGACAGCGGCTGTTGGTAATGCATCGACGGCACCGGCAACACATCAAAGTACTGACTGGATTGTGCGTATGGTCGATCCTGCTGGCTCTGGCCAGTGTATGGACTCAACGGATTTGGTAGGTCGACCGGCTCATAGAACTCTAGTTCAGGCAAATCATCGCATGCCGTCTGCCATGGCTCCATATTGTGGATTGGCTCGTTATAGTCGCCATTGAAGTCGGCCGCACAGTAGAGTTCAACGCATGGAGCTGGTGATTCCGGTTCCATGTAGCCGCATGCACACACCTCCTGTGCTCGATAGCCGCCGTCCAGACGCTGACCCAGCTGGATACGTTCACCCTCAGTTTGGGTGTAGCTGTCCTGGCATGTGCGCTGCTGGCACTGGCAGGTCTCTACCTCAAGCTCCTCCCGCTCCCGTTCCCTCTCTCGCTCTCGCTCACGCTCACGCTCATTGCGTTGCTGTCGGCGCCATTCGCGCTCGCGATCTCCCATATAGATGAGTTCTAATGTTGTCACCGGTATGCCCAGTCGATCGTAGTGCATACGCTGGCGGAACAGCTCCACAAATCCAATGGTATAATCGCCACTATCCTCTTCCAAATCCTGCTGAAAATCTGGCTGCCAGTCCGCAGGCTCCCTGACCTGATGGCTATACCTGAAGAGCACTTGGCTGGCGCCAGCTGTCAAGCGTCTGCCCGAATTGGCCGCTTCCCCCGGCAAATGCCACTCGATATCCCGCACCAATCGATGATACTCGCCGGCCAAGTCCTCAAGATGGCGTGCGTTGCTGGCTGGAAAAGTGTGTCTCTATATGGTTATCTAGTCTTGGCTGGCATCTGGGTTCGGCTGTGTGACTTACAAAAATGCTTTGGCTGCACCGACAGATGCACCTGGCTGTTGGCCTTTTGATTTGAGGGCACTACGGCCAAATCTTCGGGCGAGTCAAATTGTTGCGATTGTGTTTCTGTCTTGTGTTCCTGATTGTTTGTGTTTGTATACCCATTCCACGCTGCTGTTGCTTCGTGTACACAATTTTTTTGTTTCGAGTAGTAAAACTTTTTTTCCATATCTTACTTAACTATTTGATTTTATTGAACCAGCCTGGTAGCACATGAATTCAAATTTTCTGACTCAAATATCAGCGTTTGCCTTGCCAGCCACATTATTCTTCAGAAATATCACATTATTACAAAAATAATTGAGATAATGCGAATTATAACGAGCTGAGCCCGCTTATAATAATAATGCATTGTTCAAATTATACCAAGTACAATTTGTTATAACCATTTCGTTTGATAAGATCTTCAATATACGATTTAAGTATTGATAGCAATACAAACCTATCTAAAGATGACTATAATTAGGTTCCAGCCCTCAACTAACGCATCGCACGTTAGGGCTTACAGCTGGGTAATAAGACCCTATTGCTGACATTTCTAATTGGCATATATATTGCTTATCAGCGCATTTTTTACACCGAACACACACCTGGCTAAACTAATGGGTTATTCACAGGCCTGGTGACGCCGGCTTCTTTGGGTAGCTGAGGTAGCGATCTGTCGATGAGTGTTTCTTTTTGTTTTAGCAGCTGCTCGCGATAAGTGTAAGTCGCTATAAAATTATTTGCCATTTGACTGCGCGTTCGTTAGTTGTCGAATTCTCAAGTGAACACCTGTTTAGCCCGCTCACGATAAGCGACAGCTGCCGGGGTCTTGAAAATTATTAAAACACTTGCATACCATAAAAAAAATATATAGAGCGCCCAGACGCAACATGGCAAGGTAACAAAAGCCATTAGGCCGTGACGAATGACCAAGTGAATCACATACAAAAACCTCTAACGAGCCATTTTATGTATTATCTTCTTCTATTGCTACTAAGGAAAATAAAAATGATCGTTTTATTGATTGACTGATTGACCGACTGGCTGACTGACTGACAGCTGGTAGTGCTGGGTTTTTCTAAATGCCATCTTGGTTGGATAATAAAATAATCTAGATTTGTATATAAGCATGCATGCATGCATGTGGGAGGAATAACACATACATATAACATGTATAAACATATGAGTGCATATAGTCGTAGGTTTAGCTTTTCGTGCTACGATGTAATTTACACATAAAAAAGGAATTGTTAAATATCGCCCTCCTACGCGATTCTCACGAATTCAAGCTGGACTTACCACAATACATCACAATTTAAACATTATACCACGAAATTGTGTAGCAAATCTCTTCGTCAACTCTATCTCTATTTAAATCTCTGATACTTCATGTCTCTTAATTTCTCTCTACTGTACTCCCTCTTTCTCTCTCTCTCTCTCTCATACTCTATGTATCCCTCTCTCTTTCTCCCACACTCCATGTATATCTCTCCCCCCTTTCTTTCTCTCCACCCTCTCTTTCCAGCTTTAACTTTATCTCCTTTTTTTTCTCTCTCTCTGTCCTCGTCCACCTTCTCTCTTTCTCTCTCTCTCTCTCTCACTCTCTCTCTCTCTCTCTCTCTATCCCCTTTCAATATCTTTATCTCTTCTGTTTCTTTCTTTCTCTCTCTGTCTGTCTCTCTCTCTCCTTCTCTCTCTCTCCCCTCTCTATCTCTCTATCTCATTCACTCTCTTTCTCTATATGCTCTCTATTTTGCTTTGCTCCTCATGTACAAGTAAAATCCCATGAACATTGAACTACTATCTATAATAGTTACATTGTTCTGCTCTTGAAATTATTATTAACATTCTTCTCTGCTAGGGTATTTAATCTTCGCCATGGTAATGATAGTTGGGTGGTTAGTTAATATATTTATTATTGATATAAAAAAATCATGATCTACTAATGATCAATTATAGATTGTGTTATTTCGGTAAAGGAAGCTGGAACCAGACCATTTAGCCCAGTGCAAATGACAACATAGGTTTAAAAGTTTATGTTTTATATATATATATATATATGTGTACATATATATTTTAGTTATTGGACCCTATCCAGTTTTGAGGGATAAAGTAGTTTTGTTGCTACTCGAATTGAAAATACCACAACAATAACAACAACAAGAAAAATGGAACTTTAATCGATTTCCGAATCGGCTGCCAACGGGCGGCTTATCTGCCTCCGGCCCAGATAAGCCGCAGCTGGGCTGTTAATGGAGCTCAGAGCTGGTTAATCGCCGAATCAGCACCGAAATCTAATCAATGCCCAGCAGAGAGCACTTCAGTTCGATACTGCTACCCACATAGCTAGCTGGTTTTTAATTTCAATTGATTAATCAGTTGTTAGACAGTTAACGAGCTGCTCGGTTGTTGCGCTTAAAGTGGCTGCTGGTCAACTGTGCTGCAAATAAAATTCGTTTTTTTTTTTATTTGTTTTTTTTTTTTCGTTTATTTATTTATTTTTTGTTGTTGTTTTGTTTCTTTTGTGGCCTGAAATGGCAGTGAAATTGCAACTGGTCGCGCTGCTATTGGCAACGGCTGTGCAGCTGGGCGCGAGGGCCGATTGCATTTGGTATGGAGAGAGCCATATGATTGGTGAACATGCACAGAATTTGGCGTACTCTGGTCCCCCCCTGGCCGTAAACAATGCGGATTCTGAGGCCATTTTTGCCAAACGCTGCCCCACCCTGTATGCGGAATACAAGGGCGAAAATGGGGACGAGGAGCTAAAGCTTTGCTGCGATGCAAAACAGATTGTAACCATGGACGGAGGATTGACGCAGGCCGATGGTGTCTATTCAAGGTGTCCAACCTGTACATTGAACATGGCACTGACCGTTTGCTCTATGACCTGTGCCCAAAATCATTCGCTCTTCTTGACCGCCTACCTGGCAAAGAATCCAGACGACGTGGACTTTGTGGAGCACATTGATTATCGCATCCAAGATGAGAGCGTCATGAAAATCTACAACAGCTGTGCCAGCATACAGCATCCGCAAACGGGTCGACCCGCCATGGATCTGGGCTGTGGTGCCTACAATGCCAAGACCTGTAATTATCGCAAATGGTATAACTTCATGGGCGATGCGGAGAACAGCGACTATGTGCCGTTCGTTATCAATTATATGTGGTCGGAGGATGCGCCCGAAGGCTCCGACGATTACTATCTGGAGGTGCATCCGCTCGACTGCGGACAGAGCTATGAGGGCAACTATGCCTGCGCATGCATCGATTGCGAGGAGTCGTGCCCATTGACTGAGGCGCCAACTGGGCCCGTGGATCCGTGGCAGGTGGCCGGACTGTATGGCATCACATTTATAGTTGCCTTGGTGCTGGGCCTGCTGATAACAGGCTTCATTTGCTGGGGTGCCACCGGGGATCGTCGAGGCGCCAATGTTTGTATGCCAACCTTATACGGCGAGTTTCTGTATCGCGGCTGTCGCAGCTGGGGCACCTTCTGTGCCAAGCATCCGGTCCTGGTGCTGGCTCTGTGCTCCTGGGCCATTGGTGGGCTCGGCTATGGTATAGTCTACATGAACGTAACCACCGATCCCGTCGAGCTGTGGGCCAGCGAACAGAGTCAGACGCGCATCGAGAAGGACTATTTCGATCAGCATTTTGGACCCTTCTATCGCACCAATCAGCTCTTTGTGAAGCCAGTAAACAAAAACACGGTAAATATTCTCTCATTTACAACAAAGTATTCACTCATCCTTTCCCCCTCCCTCCCTCTCACTCTCTCTCTCTCTCTATCTATCTCTATCTCTTGGACTCTTTGTCTGTCATCGCAGTTTACACACGAGACAATCAACGGAAATCTCACGTTTGGTCCAGCCTTTGAGCAGAGTTTCCTGCAGGAGGTATTCGAGCTGCAGGAACAGATTATGCAGCTGGGCATGTCAGAGGACGCCGGATTGGACAAGATATGCTATGCGCCAGTTCTCTATCCCGGCCTAACACCCACCGTCGATGACTGTGTCATACAGTCCGTCTATGGCTACTTCCAGCACGACATGTCCAAATTCCAAAGCTCCTATGTGGACGCCAATAACTATACCATAAACTATCTGAATCAATTGGAGGATTGCTTGCGGTAAGTCCCAACAAGTTACATATATGAAAAATCTTAACTGTATTCAAAGTCTGAGTTTGCAAGGCTAAGAAAGAAGGAGTAACAAGGAGAATAGATTTAAGGAATTTAAATAGGGCCTCTGCCTCTCTCTCTCTCTCTCTCTCTCTCTCTCTCTCTCTCTCTCTCTCTCCCTAGAGCATTGAGCTGTCATATATATAGAAAAAAGTTTCGGTTTTTCAAGATATCTTCACCACAATTGGCATTTATTAGTTCCACTTTACTTCTTATCTGATCAACAGAAACCTACCAAACCATAAAGCTCTACAAGTGAGTTTTGCATGAAAAACAACCTCGACAACAACGAGCTTCTTAACACATCAGCTTCTATTGTTAGACACTTGTTAATTTATTCATATTTTTCGTCATTTCCTAACCCGTCACGATCCCACTCTGTACAAAAAGTGTTTGCCCTTTGCACAACACTGGCAAGCTAGTGTTCAGTAAATAGCTAAGATCAATAACAGCTGACTAGCAGCTGATTTGATACTTAAAAAACATTAAACAACACTGGCTGTATTAGTCTGTTACATATTTTATATCCCAGTGTGGTAAAAAGTTCTTGTTTAAATGAACCTCTAAGCTTTGTGTCTGCGAATATATTTAACCTGCGGTGTGCCAAATATAGCTGCTTGTCCTTGATAAACAATGAAATAACTTTCCTTAAATTTCATTTTCAATCGTTTGTTCCTATTGGAGCCATATGATAGAAAGAGGTGGACCTTCAAGCTGTGAAAGGCAAACATAGCTATGTCAACTCAGCTCGCATTTCCAATCAGCGGGTTTTCCCCGTCTTTGGCCGTGGCAAGTTATGTGCTTCAAATGGTTGATTAAACTTTATCACCCATTTCCCCCCTTGGAAAATTTTAATCAAACCGTTCTATCTCGAGAACGTCTTAAGTTTGAGGGCGTACAGTGGAATTTAAAGCATTTAAAGTATTGCTCGAAAAGTGTGAAACATGCATCAGATGAATGTTTACAAAGATCTTGTATCTTCGCTCATAAAATCTTTGATCCGCATTTTCCACCGAGAAAGATAGGATTCTATCAAGAATGTGTGAATTGAATTTTCATAAACATCCTTGGAAATATACGTTCAATATTATATTGGAAAATTTTTGGTTGCCTTTGCCAGGCTTTGGGTTCAGATACAGAAGCCTAGTCAGGCTAAATTAAGTAAGCATAAGAATAAGTTGTCTGAAATATCTAATAAATCTTTCAAATTACGTAGAGAGCGTACCGAAACCGTAAAATTATAGGCATACAATAAATGCATGCATAATAATAATAATTATCATAATTTCACAATAAAAAGTGTGCCAATGATGGAGGACTGCTTCGGCACCTATGGCGGACCCATTGAGCCGGGCATTGCTGTGGGCGGCATGCCAGCTGTTGCGAGTGGCGAGGATCCCGACTATATGCTAGCCACTGGCCTTGTATTGACATTTCTGGGCAAGAACCAGAACGATGTCAGCAAGCTGGATATTAGCTTCGAATGGGAGAAACGCTTCATTGACTTCATGAGGAACTACACCAGCACACGCCTGGACATAGCCTACTCTGCGGAGCGTTCCATACAGGATGCCATTGTCGAGCTATCCGAGGGCGAGGTGGGCACCGTGGTCATCAGCTATGTGGTAATGTTTCTCTACGTGGCCATCGCGCTGGGCCGCATACGTAGCTGTGTCGGCTTCCTGAGGGACTCGCGCATCATGTTGGCCGTGAGTGGAATCGTTATTGTGCTGGCCTCTGTCATCTGCAGCCTGGGCTTTTGGGGATATGTGGGCGTGACAACCACTATGCTGGCAATCGAGGTGATACCGTTCCTGGTGCTCGCCGTTGGCGTTGACAATATCTTCATAATGGTGCACACCTATCAGCGCCTGGATCACAGTCGCTATCCGAGCACACACGAGGCCATCGGCGAGGCCATCGGCCAGGTGGGACCATCCATTCTGCAAACGGCCAGCAGCGAGTTCGCCTGCTTTGCCATTGGCGCCATCTCCGAGATGCCCGCCGTAAAGACATTCGCCATGTACGCAGCCATCGCCATATTGTTGGACTTCTTGCTGCAGATCACCGCCTTTGTGGCTCTGATGGCCATCGATGAGCGACGCTATCTGGACGGTCGCCTGGACATGCTGTGCTGTGTGCGCAGCAAGGTGAAGCCGCAGAAAGCCCATGAGGTTGGCGTACTGGAGCAGCTCTTCAAGAACTTCTATGCGCCCTTCTTGCTATCGAAGTGAGTGACCCTTGAATTTTGAGTGAGTCAGAGCCGTCAATCAATTCATGCATTTCAGACCGGTTAAGATTATCGTGCTGCTTATCTTCACTGTGGTCACGGCCCTGTCTTTGATGGTCATGCCCTCAATTGAACCAGGCTTGGATCAGGAAATGTCCATGCCCAAAGATTCGCATGTGGTCAAGTATTTCCGTTACATGGACGATCTACTGGCCATGGGTGCGCCCGTCTACTGGGTGCTTAAGCCAGGCCTGAACTACAGCAATCCGGCTCATCAGAACTTTATATGCGGCGGCGTTGAATGCAACAACGATTCGCTTTCCGTGCAGCTCTACACGCAGTCGCGCTACCCGCAGATAACCGCACTGGCCCGACCGGCATCCTCATGGATCGACGACTATATCGATTGGATCGGTATTTCTGATTGTTGCAAGATAAATGCCACCACCGGCGGCTTCTGTCCGAGCAGTAAGTGCGCACAAGGCATGCCACCATGCATTTGATTAAACTACAGTCTCATTCGTCTGTTAATTCTAGACTCCAAGAGCGAAGATTGTTACCCCTGTGAGCGGCAATTCACAGAAGATGGACTGCGGCCTACTCCGGAAACATTTGACAAATATGTGCCAATTTTCCTCTCCGATCTACCCGATGCTGAATGCGCCAAGGCTGGCCGACCTTCCTACGCTGACGTAAGTACACAAAACCCTCAAGCACAGCTCAATCAACATTTTTCTCTGTTATAATATATTTACTATTTTCTTATAAAAATGGAATATGCAATGTCTGTCTGTCTGATGAATCTCAGCGAATTTTAAAACTAAAAAGATATTCTATGCTTATCAACCGCAGTTTAGGTATAAATGAAAGGCTTTTACTTTAACCAAACCCCATTTACACGAATTATGTTGTTGTATGCTTGAAATAATTGCAAATATTTAAAGTAAAATATTATTTGATATATTCAAAGCTGCCATAAAGGGAAACTTAGCTTGAATACCGAACCAAAATCCAAAATTGTTTTTTATAACAAACGCAAACACAGTATATAATGCATGCTAAAGCATACAAGAGTGGGTTTTGGTCATGCCAGCCTGTTCGCCTGTCTGCTTATAATTCTCAAATGGTTATAGCTTCATTCTGGGGACAAGACATTGACTGCTGACGATGTAGCCATACAGACAATCTACTCGCTCTTGGTGTTAATACCTCGTTGCAAAGGTTTTAATTGAAAGGAATTTAGAACATTAGAACTAGAAGACAAATCTTGCTTCATTAATATGCCAAAAAAAAAATATAATTATATACGAACCGAAGCTTAAGGCGGCGAAGCGAGGCTTGGCCTAAACCACGAATTGAAACCAACAAACAAAAATCTTTGTGTGCAACCAAAAGAGGAATTTCAAACAATAATGGCTAACATCTGACATATATGTTCATCGTTGCAGGCCGTCATTTATACGCTAAACGACGAGGGTCTGGCTACCATATTGGATACGCACTTTATGCAATACTCGACCACGTCGACAACATCGGACAAGTTTGTGGCGGCGCTGCGGGAGGCGCGTCGTGTCCAGGCTGAAATCAATGAGATGCTGGCCAATAATGGCGCCGATACAGAAGTGTTTCCCTATTGCGTGTTCTTCATCTTTTATGAACAGTATTTGACCATCTGGGATGATGCCCTGGTATCGCTGGGTCTATCGTTGGCGGCCATTTTTGCTGTGACTCTGCTGCTAACCGGGCTGGATATTACGTCGGCCCTGATTGTGCTCTTCATGGTCGTCTGCATTCTGATTAATATGGGCGGCATGATGTGGGCCTGGGACATAACCCTGAACGCCATCTCGTTGGTCAACCTGGTCGTCTGTGTCGGCATTGGCGTTGAGTTCATCTCGCATATTGTGCGCTCGTTTAAGCAGGCCAGGGGCAACGCTCAGCAGCGGGCGTTCCATTCGCTCAGCGTTACCGGCAGCAGCGTTCTATCCGGGATTACGTTGACCAAATTCGCTGGCATTATTGTGCTGGCCTTTTCGAAATCACAGATCTTTCAGGTCTTCTATTTCCGCATGTATTTGGGCATTGTGCTCATTGGTGCCGCACATGGCCTAATCCTGCTGCCAGTTTTGCTCAGTCTGCTCGGCCCGCTCCATGGCCTGGCCAAAGATTCCAGCAGTGAGTCGCTCACCTCAATGTCGCGCAGACAAAGCCAAGAGTCCAAAAACGTTAGGAGTTAATTAATTACTTTATCTTTTTTTTTTCGAGTGTGTGTGCGTGCATGTGATTGTGTGTATGTGTGTGTGTGTGCGTGTGTGTATGCGAGTGCTCATCATATATTTTGTATTTGTTGTATTTGATTTATATATATATCTGTTGCCGGCGCGAGCACTTGCTATTTAAAATTAATAATAAAAAAAAAAACCAAAAAATTGGTGTTTAAGCCATAAATTTGCATAAAATGCTTGGCAGCGAGTCCCTACACCAAACACCACCCACCGCCCACCACCCAGCGACCATCTGCACCCCCTTTATTGTTTATCGCCATGGCACCTTTGTTTTTTATGGCATTAAGCGGCCAACTGCCGCGCACCGCCAAAACAATAAATAAGAAACTCGCAGCGGCAACCCCAAGCTCCGAGCTTCATGTCCGCGCCCGCGCCCTTAGCCCATGGGCAACCTTAGCCAAACCCCAACTGCTGACCCTCAATTCTACCCCCGAACATCTTACGCCTTTTCAGCAAAACTTTGACCAGATTTTTCAGTTGCAGCTTCTTCATTATTATACACTAATTACATGGGGCATAGCTCATGCCCGAACGAGCTCTTTCATCTATCAAAATGTAAAGTTCAGTCATAATTTTAATTTAAGTTATGTTATTTTTAATAAAAACACTGTAAATACCGAAGAAAATAAAAACTATATAATACGTTTATAATTTATCTAATTCAAGCCCGAAATTTCAGCTTTTTTTCACATCAACTGAACCTTAAAACATGAATCATGTTATTGTTGAAATTCGCGCCGACTTAAATATTCTTTTAATAGTTTTCAAATATTTGAAGAACTACTTCGACTAGAAAATTCGACAAATTATGGTGCAAAAGATTAAACTTCAAATATTGTCCAACATTTGTTAGACTAACATACAATATACAAAACCCAATAAAGCAACATTCCAATTGTTCCCTAAAGTAATTAAACTTTATGCTTCCAGCTTTAATTATTTCATTACTTTTTGGAGAAGCGGCAAGAAAGGACTTTTGAGATTCGGCTCGATTGCGGAACACTTTGTGTGGGCTTTCCTGTTGTTAACTGTTCACCGCCTGCTGGCCAGGACGCGTTCTGCGGCTTACAGCACGCAGCGAGACGCCAGCAGCAAAAAAAAAAAAAAGAAGAAAGGCATTACCCAATGGTCACGCACACAGCCAAAAGATGTGCACGGGAATTTAACTCTCAGAATGAGTGTAGTGTTTTTAATTAAAATTAATAAAGTTTATAGTGGTTTTTATGTGCGTCGTCGTCGTCTTCTTGGAGCACAGCTCCAACAGTTCGCAGCTACTTGGGCGCTTCGAGCTACTTGACTGAGAATCCCCTGCCCATGCACACCCGCAGACACCCGCAGTCACCCTCACAACTTGTATGTCCGCCTTCGCGGTTATTTTCGGTGCTTAGCAGCTTGGCTGCTTGCCTGTTGTTTTGCGTCTTAAGCGTCTTGGCCCTAAACCAACAGCCCAGCCACCCACATGGACATTGCTCATCCACCGGAATCACTTAGCTGCGCCGGTTATATTTTCCAGGCATTCAGATTCGGGCACTTGGAACGGCCCTACAACTGAAAAGCATAATTATAAATGTATCAGCTAATGCATATGGCAAAATCAATTTGCAATTACCAGCTGTGCGTGTATGCGTGTGCGTGTGAGCCCAAACAGATGAAGTGAAAAGTGAAGTGCCCGTTTATCGAGTGTCTGCTTGTGGCCCACATGTTTTTCCAGCTAACACTTAATTGCCTTTTCAAAGTACTTAGCTCTGACAATGCCGAGTGCTAATGTTATTCACAAAAAAAAAAAAAAAATTACTCAAGATGGGCTGAAAGGCTTGCACAGACTCTTGAATGCTCTAAGATTTCAAAAATATTTCCTAAACAATGTTTTCTCAAGGAGTATTTAACATGCATGTTTCTATCCAATTGTTTATTGTTATGATTATAATTATTCTCATTAATTATTATGAGTATCACCATCATCATCATTTATCATGCTCAATATAATTATTATTAAAATTGTTGCTTTTATCAATATAGGATCTAATTAATAATTCTTAATCGACTGTTATATCACGACCGTGCTCAATGAGGCAGGAATCGCTTTGAGTTCCATCAAGCGATGTTCAGAGGAATTCGCCGATTCATACACGACAAAGACCATTTGCATATCTTTGATATGACCTTATCTAGAGTATGCCTCATGTGTCTGGTCGCGAAAATATTCTATGCAATCAGACTGAATTAAATTTTTACCGAAACTATTCTTGTTGTTTGCCATTTATGGCTGCAATTGCCATACTCCAGCTCGCTTCTGATCAATAATCTTCCTTGAATTAATCGTAGAAGCGTGCTTGCTGATATATTGATTCTAAGGTTAATTACGGGTGACATAAAATCCTATGGGTTGACTAGCCAACTAAACTTCTCTGTTCCTACTGGACTAACACGTAAATATACACCTTTATCACATTGAACCATTCAGGGTTCTCTTCTTCTTAGTTAACAAACAGATGATCTTAGCATACAGATGTCGTAGTTTGTATTCGCTTGTTTTACTTTGGTTCGATTGGACGGGAGGTGGGATGCAGCACGAAAAACAAAAACATTTCATGTTTTTATTATTTTTTTGAGTCTTGTTTGTATTTTATTATAATTAAATTACTTCACACTCAGCTTATTAGCTAACTGATTATAATTTTATTTCTTATTGGTAATATTATTATTACTACCCAATTTCACTTTATCATTATGGCACATTCATTCGTTAAAGAGCATCTAAAATTCCGCAAACGCCTATTAAATGTTTCTCAGCTCGTTATTAATGTGAAATATTTCTTTGAAAATAGCTCTAATTGCGTTGCTTCCCAATTAAATTTTAATTAATTTTGACAGACATGATATTGGACACATTTATGAGCCCATATGGACGAGGTAATAGTCATGAGAATCATGGCAACCGATGCGAAATTATGTTAGAGCATTGAACTCACACACTCTTCATTGTGGAATATAATTACCAATATCATTCACAAAGCAATCATTTTATGGTCAAATTAAAACCAGCTTAACTATAGTGTAGATATCCTGTTCATAGTTATCTTTTGTGGGATAATGAAATGAACGAGATCTCGCATTGACATCGCACCTCAAACAGTTTGTCGAATCAATGTTGCAAGATTCCTGAACTTATGCACAGGTACGCAATAGGCAAATAAAGCTAAAATTAATTGACAGTATCTGCATGGAAATTTGGGCATATTAAAAATACATGCGGCACACATGACAATTTGAGCAAAATTTGTGGCCATAAATGTGAACGCAATAAGATTCCGAATGGAATGACACGGTAAATCTTTGCGCGTATAACGCATAGGAAACATTTAAATTTCAATGTTATGCACATATAAAACTATATGTATGCATACTTTTATTAATCGGCTATTCGGTTCGGATATATTTACCCATATACAGTGCATGCATACTTGTTTTTGTGTCTCTGTATCTTTATCTGGCGTATCTGCTGTGGCCATAAATGTATCTGTATTTGTTGTTTTTATATTATTGCAACTGCGATTTAATTTCATTTCCATTTTATGCCAGTTCAATTTAAAACTTTTATGATTTCTCATTTAATTTTGCATTAAAATCATTTCAATACCCTGCACTCAGTAAAGTATCTATACGAGCGCTATGAACAGAAGGGCATATCTTTGAGTTTTCAAAATATTCTTTTGACCAACGCCCATCTCAGAGATTTCAACTTAAGTTTATTATTATGTACATATGTGTCATCGCAATTGTACGAACTGTTGTTCTGGTACAGGGTATCTGCTAGTTGATAGACTGCTGCAAAAGCACTTGCACCTGTTAATTGCATAATATGGCTCAATATGGCATTGTTATTTCAACTCTTTATATTGCGGCTAATTTTATCAAACACCCCCGAATGCATATGTGCATGCACGTATTTACGAATACAGATCCATTTGTTGGATATTTCGATATTGTGGCTTTTTATGGACAAACTTCGAAAGCGTTTATAGTCAGGCATTTAAAGTAAATTTTAAATGATTTTGCTTTTATTATAATATTTATTAAAAGTGTAATTGTTATTAATTTAAGTGATATTATTATTAAAAGCATATGCATATTCTGGATTCCTTATTAAAAGTCTAGATCTATGTCAGGTCTTAAGGTATTTCAGGCCTATCATTAACTGACATTGATTCGATTTATCTTCGGGCGGGCTTAACGACTTGTTTAGGCCAACAAAAACCAAAATCAATGTAATTGTTGGTTATATTCATTGCCTTAATCGTTTGGTAAATTGCTCAATTGGTCTGTTGGTCAAGGCCGGAAAATGCATTTTAATTTAAGCCAAATTACAAAGCTTAATTCGATATGGAATTTTAATAAAAGTGTTCAACCAAATTGCAGCCCATTCAAGGTAAAAGCTATTTAGGCATTGTACAATAACATTTATACCTAACAAAAATGGGTAAACGGGTCATGAGTAAATTGTGCGTCTATATATGACACGCGATATCGAACGATATAAATAGTATATCATATTAAGTATACGCAGAATTGGATGTTGTTATGAAAACAATAACAATTAAGGCATATTACATATATTCTAGATCACGAGTAAAGTTGGTCAACTATTGAAATGTTGCATATTAAAATACAAAAAGGTCAAGAAACAATCTAAACCAGGCACAAATATTAATTAAGAGATTCTCAGCTGCCTCTGACTAAACCTGGCTACAAATCAACGCTGAGGGTGTTATGTTAATATGGTAAAAAAAAAAAAAAAAAAAAAAAAACAAATGATTTTATTTATTTATTTGCGCACAAAAGTGGTCGCATACAGTTATATCCATGGAGCGTGGACGAATCAGTAATTTATAAACGTGCTTATAAGCCGCAAATCCAATTCGCGTTGCCAAAATTACAGTTTGCAAAGCATTCGCATTGCAATTTTCAGCCAACTGCCAGACGACAGACGGTTGAATGCATGCACTTGGCCTGAAATGGTTATTACTCCCAGTCTACTGCATGGGGATTTTCAGCTGGCCATGGAATTAGATGGTTGCTCTAAAAAACTGAAGCCAGGCGAAAGCGCGTAAGCGAATGTATTTGGTCTTTGCACAAATTAAATTGAAAATGTATATGAGTTAACCCATCATCGTCTCTCGAATAATTATGCGCGGTACCAAAGAGGAACTTGTCTGAGTGCATCTATAAACATGAAACATTTACCTGACACTGATAAGCATAATGTATTTCACAGAATTATACTAACCATACTTCACTCTACTTTACTCTACTGCAAAAGTAATTCTCTAACATGGCATACTTAACATAGTCATGTTAACCATTTAACATACTGCCATACTACACTATACTTGTAAATATAATAAAAAGGGCAACCGGCTCCAATTAACATAACACACACATAGTTATCTTGATACCTTAACATAATGCAATACTGTACTACGAATGTATTAGCATACTGCTAATAGGTAACAGAGTACACTTGCATAAGTGCTATAACCTAATGCACTACTGTACTTCTAATGTAATTATACTGTTAAGAGGAAGCTGAGCGTGCTTTAATGTTGACAGCTGTGAAAATGTTTAGCCGATTTCGATAACATATGTGGAAAATATTGTTTTGCGATAATACAATATTTCTTTTTCTTAATATATAATCAGAAACATGCAGCTTTGGTCAGAATTTCGGACACTTGATTATAAATGGAATATACAGCAGCAATGGGTTAATGTGCTTAACGATGCGATATCCTTTTCGTAAATATGTGAAAATGTGTGTGCGTGCTTGTGTATGCGACAACAATTTTCAACTAAATTATAACAACAACCTCAACAAACGCACACAATTTAGAGAAATTTCATGCAAAATACAAAAGCAAAAGCAGTTTATACTGCCAGCCACCGCAGTCACAGTAGCGGCAACAACAGCAACAGAAACGGCAACAGCAACAGCAACAGGAACACCAGAAATAGCCAAAGTATTAAATGGCACACGTAACCTAACCAAAAACATATCGAAAATGTCAAACACACATTTGACCAACATTGCCGAGCCCAGCGTGAAATGAACAGTGCCCCCGAAAATTGTGTGTACGCCTCAACACACGATATCTGTCTGTCCATCTGTCTGCCTGTCTGTCTATCCATCTGTCTGTTTGTCTGTCTGTCTGTCTGTCTGCTCGTCGACCAAATGCATTTCGAGTGTTTACGATAAGTGCATAATATGCCTGATAAAGAGTGTGGTATCGAGTATCGACTGCCAGGATGATGCCAGGGGAAGGAGTATATAGCCAGGAGGCAGACTTATAAATGCCGCTGACAAGCAACTACTGCTTCCAGGCAGCCAAGATGCGGGACATTGATCGATTGATGGACAAACTTACTGACTAACTGACTGACTGACTGACTGACTGACTGATTGCCTGATTGACTGACTGACGGATGTTCGCTCAAACTTTAATTAATTTATTCATGCGTTTTCCCCACTTGTTTTTTTGCAGCATTCAGCCATGTGTCGGCTAACGTTGGCATGCCACACTTGCAACAGCGAGAAATAAATGCACACAAAAATATGTTGGGCCGTGCCCGACTCCCACATACCATATATATATACTGATACCAGATACCCAGATACGATATATATATATATACACACAAGGGGTAAAGTTAAATTAAATAATATTCGATATTTCTTAGCGATATCTTTATCTTATCTTAGTTGTAGTTAAAATCATTTGAGGATTTACAAAACTTGTAACTATTTAGGTCTAGTAACCTATGGGATATTCTCAAAGTCCAGGATTTTGACTAGGCTCAAATAGAATATGAAATATAATCATATTCGAAGTCTCTAGATCTCTAGATCTTTTTGTTACGGAGATCAACGCGAAGTTCCGGGACCAGTAAAGTCTGCTCCTGCCCGTCGCATACTTTAACACAAATCAATATACTTTCTTTTTACACATTTTGAATGGATACAGGGCATAATAATTATAAAATTTTGTTGTTGTTGTTGTTGTTGTCATAATATATTATTTTCAGTGCGCTGGCTACTAGATGATCAAATTAATGGCTTGGTGTAAGTAAGCACGCAATATACTTCATCTACATAGATGCATAATTTGTATACATAAATGGAAAAAAAAAGAGTTGTTCCAAAAGTTATTAAATTACCCAGACCTATCTCATAAAAATGTAGATAACTTCGTACATACAGAAAGACGGAGGCTAGACTTGAATTGAAAATAATTTATTTTTGTAGTAAATGCTCTCAGAAATTTAATTCTGGTGTCTGCTTTTTTATGGGGTAGATTCAAACATATGTAACGTGTACTCTTCATATTTTGCTAAAATCATCATTGTCTGGGGTAATAGTTTGTTAATTGATCGGAATTGCGCTAGAGGTTACATCCAAATGCGATTGGCTTATATGTTTTCGCGTTTTTCCCAATGAAACATTATTAACACACAATTTTGCGGCGAATTCGATTTGTGGAACGCACGCGTTAATTGCGCTTCGGTTTATTGCCAGCCAGAGTTTAATTTAAACAACGCCCAAACAATATCAATTAAAATGGCAGCTTCCTGATTGATATAGCCCACTGTCTGGCTGCCACATCATAATGCTTTTCCCTCCATCTCCCTTTCTCTCTTTTGCTGATTACCCAGGCTCGCGTGTCTCAAAGCAGCTGCACCTAGATTGCATACATCATAGCACGAAATTACGCATATGCATGCACTCGAGGCTCCATAATGTTATCAAATTCGAGCGTACAAAAACAGCACTTTACAACTAATGTTACCATAAGCAACAGAACAAAATAATATATATATACAAATATACAAAATAAAACTTATAACTATTGCATGCCACACCCGAGCACTCAGGGCTTAACATAAGCGAGAGCCAAAAGCTTTAATAAATTGCTGCTGCATACTTTGTGGCGTATCCACAGCGCATTCTAATATTGATGATGATGAGGCAACTGCTGCTGCTGCTGCTGCTGCTGATAATAATGATGATGATGCTGATGATAATGATGATGCTATAGCAACATTACTGTAGCCTTTCATTTTATAATTTCAAAGCAAACATTAGTTTATCAAGTAACAGTGCTCTATTAGGACTAGACCCAGGACTATGCCTTAAGGGACAGAGAGAATATATGCAGAATCTGTGCAGATTCCAAGACATTCTCCGAAATAAGGTACAAGAAACTGGATATCAATGTCGATTTGAATCGATTTCATAGAAACGTGTCGAGTTATCGACATCAACGTGACTAAGAAACAGACAGACATAGATTAAGTTATATATATACTTTTTGGGGTCGAAGAAGTCTTCTTCTGCAAGAAGTCACATTTCAGGCGCATAATAATACTTAGTATATGCCATAATATGTATAACAATATATATACATATTTTATATATAAAATTGAATGTGTATTTGGTCTGATTACAGGGTATGTAGTATGCACACAGTTTTAATTAAATGCATCGAAAAGTTCTCGTTAGCTTTTATGAATTACGAAAGACTGTAAAAGTTTCAAAATGCGAAGTTTTGATTTTCGATTATGGCAGCTGCCTTTGAGCTTTTGAACAATACTATCGACGGTTTTTCCGGGGCGAAGGATAACGGCGTCAGCTTTTGTCTCTCGATTTTTATCGCTTTAATGAAGTTCCATGCTATTTATGTTGCGAGATACCGACGATGTCATCTTTGATCGTCGTCTCCAAAAGAATTTTGTGCAAACTTTTTCGACAATGCAATGACGATGACGTCGCCCAACCAATGCCCGTGCCGTGCCTGCTCCAAGCTGGGCTGGCCGGGTCGTTGGGTGCGACGAGCTGTTATGGGGCGGAGGGAGCGGGCGCTATTGATGCACGTCTTTCTAGTCTATTACTATCAGCACTTTTTACACTTTTCACTTTGGCGCATTTTGTTTTTGTTTTTATTTATTTATTTCATTTTTATTTTTTTTTTATTTTTATTTTTTGTTGTTTTTAGTTAACAGTTTATTGACTCTCAAGTCAACTTGTCGCCGTTATAATGTCAGCAAATTGTTAAAATGCTTTGTTAGGAATTTCAAACAATTTTTTGGCGGCAGCGATGCAGCGCATAATATAACCAACAACAGCCGGTGGGAGCCGCTAACAGACATGGCTAGGACCAGGACCAGAGCCAGAATCAGAACCAACAACAACAACAACAACAGCTGCAGCAACAGCAACAGCACGAACTGGTCCGGGAAATATATATGTATGTGTGTACGATGCGTTGTTGTTGCTTACAAAATAGTTGGCTGCTGTTGGCTTTTTGGGTAATTTGCCAGTAACAACTACAACAACAATAAGCAAGAGCGCTCGAGTCGAGTGTGCCCAACTGGCAAATACCCTGTACCTGGCCTCGAGCAGCAATTGCAAGCATTCCAAACTTATTTCATATACACACACGCACACACAAGCTTCTTCTTCATCCAGGCTCCCCCATTATAGGAAAGTCAGTCTTGAATAACTTCGGTATTTACAGTAGAATCCTTTCGAAATTTTCAGCGCCCAGATATAGCACCCAATTGTGTGCATATACCGCAGCTGTTGGGTTTCAGTTTATGAATGAGGTTTTTTTACTGACTTTGGTGAAATTGGGAAACGTTATTCGAAAAGTGAAATATTCTTGGTCTGTGTTTAATACACGAGAACCCATTTAGCAATTTTGGTGTCTATGTCTTTAAAACCATGTCTGCAAATCAATATATGTTTATCCTTATAAAGATGGGAGATATGTATATATCGTACGAAAAACTGACAAACGAGAAAATGTATTTTAAATGTAAGTCTGGAGACAGTTGAACATAGCTGGATCGACTCGAACAGCTGTTCTGCTCTGATCTGTTATATGTTATATTCTGTTCTGTTCTAATCGAGAATATATGTTAGTTATGGAATCGGAATAGTTTTCTTTTGGGCTGCCACAAAACCGTGATACCCTCTTTAGCCATTTTTAACGGTTTTAGGGTATAGCAACAAAAATAACATAAATACAACAACATGTGTGGGTCTCATTTAAGCGTTTGAACTTCGTAGTCATAAAATATTTGTTAAGCATTTTGCGCTCAATTTTCTTTTTTAACCATTTTGGCGGCAGGTCGACAGTCAACAGCCAAAAGCAAACAAAGCTTTGCCTTCCTCACTCGCTCTCTCTCTCTTTCTCTCTCTCTCACTCTCTCTCTCTCTCTCACTCTCCCTCTCACACACACACTCTAACACTGTCTGTGTCTCTTGCCGCCCAATAGAATGTTCCGATATGCCCTTTAGCAGCAGCAACAGCAGCCGACTTAGCTGGCGACTAACTATTTCGCTGCTGGACTGCTGAGCACCCATCCCCAGCCCCTCCAGCCGTTTTTTATAACCAACTAGCCATGGCTTGGCCGCAAAGCTGAGCTTTGCAGAGCATTTGAACAGTCGTGTTGGCTTTTAATAACATTTCGCCACATTAGTTGCGAGCGCGTAGTTTTCCATTTATTTTGTATTTTCCTTATAGTTATCCAAGTCACTTTTCCGGACTGTTTTTGCCAGGCGCATTTGTGCTCAAGTGTGCATCAGATACTCTGTTTCCATGTAGTTACATGTGCATAGAAACGCGGCTCTGCACGCACGAACAATTTTTTCTTTTTTTTTTTTATAATAATTC
Source organism: Drosophila virilis (assembly GCF_030788295.1). Taxonomy (NCBI): domain Eukaryota; kingdom Metazoa; phylum Arthropoda; class Insecta; order Diptera; family Drosophilidae; genus Drosophila; species Drosophila virilis. The sequence goes on along the minus strand of NC_091543.1, from coordinate 25,149,227 downwards.
AGAAAAAAAAGGATGCATTTATTTTTGGCACTAGCAAAAGACAAAGCGGCATGTGGACACGTGGCATTAAAACACATTTGAAGAAAAGCTTTATTTCCGACCAAAATAGAAGCCATATAATCTGTTACTTCAATTGGAAAAGGTCCAAAATGTGAGGGGAATAGTCAAATATATTTAAAAGCAAAAGCATTTTGCATGTAATATGCACAATATGGTAATTCGACAAATTCCTCTTCTTCTTTTATAACAGAAGAGGCGGACATACGCAAAAGCTTTACGACGATAGCTTTTAAAGTGAGAGACTATTTTGAATACATATGTATATGTAAACAGACAGAGGAACAGGCAAGCATGGCTATATTGACCTGCCTGCTAATATTCATCACTTGATCATATACATGTATGTGTATATTCAAGACCCTTCACAAGAATATGATCAAAAGTTCATGTTAACAAAACACAATTAACACATTTAACGTTACTTGCAGCGAGCGTTCACTGTAGTCCGCAGTTTGTCGGACAGCAGCAGATCAAAGCAAAAACGCAAAAAGTCATAAAATTCACCGTTGCATTAGCGTATACACACAGAAAGCCTCACAGGCAGCTATTATTGTTGTAATAGATAAGAGATGACAAAAATGGCATGCGACAAAATTCAGAGCTTGGACAAGATTATGTGTGAACACTCGAATATAATATATATGTATGTATGTATGTATGTATGTATGTATATGTAATAAAATTATAACACATAAAAGCCACTCACCCATATGCAAAGGCGAAGTCGAATGCCTGCCCTTCTGTTGGCGCTTTTTTCTTCTTCTTCTTCTTTTTATACACTTTTTCATTTCTATTAATATTTGTTGTTGGGCCGCTTAGAATTTTATTGTATTGGTACATAATTAAAATTTGTGTTCTGGCCGATTTGCAAACGATTTCATTTGTTAACTATATCCACACATATTACGTTAAATATATTAGAACATGTTGCTTACTTTCGGCTTATAAAATTTTATCAGCGATTGAATTGTTTCTGTTTTATGTATGGTGGATTTTTACTGTTTTCTGTCCACTTCACTGCACTGTACTGATCTACCGTAACATTTAACTCAACTGCTGCTGAACCGTTTTGGTTGTTTACTGTGTTCGCCTCATTCTCATGTCTGTATGTATGTATGTATAATTTTATATACATATGTATGTATGCCTGTACAGAAGCATATGCGCTGCAAATGAAGTAGACTTTTGAATCTCGCTCGAATGTTTAAGTTTATATTCTTTCTCTACCTAATTTTGCAGCTCTGTTAAGTGCCTGTTAACACTACTTGCTGCTGTTGTTGTTGTCTTTGCTGTTATTGTTGCCGCTGTTCGTATTATGCTAAAATGACAGGCAAACCAATTATATTTCTGTTTGTTTAGCGTGGGCACAGCCACAACAACGGTACCTGAAAGCAGCATGGTAAATGTTTGTTGCAAAACACCTGGTAAGGTGACAAACCGTCTTATAATAAACATGCAGCAGCTAACATTTTTATTGAAAGCAATTCACTCGAGTGTTAAGAAAAAAAAAACCCCAAGCAGAGCATACTAACGAGCAACGGGAATTAAAGCTAAATAATAGCAAACGATGAAAAATATACATACCTCGAGCCAACTAGCTATAGCTCAAGCTAAATATATGTATGTATGTATGTATATCTGCTACTCCATTATGGTATATATGTATATCTATGTATATACATATATTCGTATTGCTTATCTGACCGCAGCAAGCGTCGCTGTTGCTTTGGCTGTTAAGTTGTTTGGTTTTTGCTTTAGTTTACTTTCGAGCCTGCCAAAATGGAAGCAGCGGCAAAAACTGACAGAGTGGCAAAAAAGGCAGCAACAACAAAGTTTTAGCTGAAAACCAAACAAAAAGTAAACAATGCAAAGTTGCAAAAGCAGCGGCGGCGACACCGCAATGCAAATATGCCAACAACAGCAACAACTACAACAACAACAGCAACAACAATAACAGTACGAGGAGCGCTGAAACAAAACGTGGATAACGCAAAGTGACAAGCCGCATACAGCGCCAACGCTTGAGGCACTTCCTACAAAGATGGGACGTTGCGAACGGCAGCTGGACTTTCATCCAGAACAACACACACACACACACACTAACACACAGAGGGAACAACAGGACGGCAGGACAACGGGTCTATGTTGCCAGAGGTTGCTGCCGGGGCATGCCCGGCCAGTGGCAGGCACCGCAGCCAGGCCACTGAGCCGCGCCCATTTACGTGTGACCCAAAAATGGCAGCCATAACAAATTAAGAAGGTTACCTTTATAGACATGGACAGCCCCCCCTCCCCTTCTTGACCACCATCATTGTGGCAACTGCAACAAATACAAGCGCGTGTTAAGAGTACACACACATATTTTAATGAAGCATTTTATGCAACTTCAGAGCCCGTTTTCTATAGTTAATTAAATAGAATAAGCCTAAAATAAGTGCATATATACTTATTAGAAATATTCATGCTAGCACAATCCACATACATGCAGACGCGTGGGACAACTATCGATAAGAGGTTTTATCGAATCATTAAAACAAAATGGTTCAAGCAGCAACATATGAATCCTCTGTTCGTAAACTCAATCGAACTTTTTGATTTATTTTGAATTTAATAAGCCATATTAACATATCATATTAAATATAGTTATATCCTATCTGTTCAGCTCTTCATGATACACAGACCTTATAAATCTATCAGGCGTGAGCTGCACCTTTGCCTGAGATGAAGTTCCTAACCAAACTTAAATATTAAGATACTATATACAGATAAGAATCCATTAATTACGCTTTAGGCTTTAGTTAATTAAATTTAAATAACTTCAAAATCAGCCAAACAAAATTCAGGCAATTCAAACACGTACATACGCTATGCTTAACAGCTTTTATCTTAACAGCTTTCAATCATGTTAACAATTCTGGTAATGCACATGGCAGTTGGATGTGTTTCTTATGCACGCTTTTTATCTTAAGCACTTTAAAAAAAAAAAAAATGGCCCATTGCCAGATAAGCCGTTAAAACTCCCCATAGTGCTATGGCTTAAATTCTGGCCGAGTTTCACCCACTCCACGTTTAATTTGTAGCTGCGCAACGAGAACATCGTCTGGCAACGCCCACAGCATGCCAGACATTTATTGAATTTTTGACTTGAAGCATTTAACATTTTAAACGTAAAAGTGTCGCACGCACCCGTAATAATACCCGTATAGCTGGGATAGGGATATCGTCGACTCCTAGTTGCAGGCTTGTACCCCCCCCCCCCCCCCCCCCCCCAAAAAGCGTATGGATCACCCGTTCGATATTTTTGGCACATAAATTGCCGGTCTGCCCTGGGCCGCCTGTTTGTTGTTGTAGTTGCGGTTGTTATTCTTGTTGTTGCTGTTGTTGTTGTTTTTGTTGTTTCTGGTGTTGCTACCGCTGTTGTCTTCCATTTAGGCGCAGCTTGTTGTTTTTTTTTTTATGTGTATGCACGCATACATGCATATGTATATATTGACATATAGTATGCATGCGTACGTGTGCGTGTGGGGGCGTGTGCGTATGCACAACGGAAATGAATTGAAATTTTAAAACCCACAGCTGCGACCGCTTCCTGCGGCAAAAGTAGCATCCCACACTTCAATACGAATGCGAATACACACACGAACACGTATGAGTAAGTGAATATCCATGCGAATACGCGTGTGTGTGTGTGTGTGTGTGTGTCCGTTTCTGATTGCTAGCGGCATGTTCCAAAAGAAACAACAAAAAAATGTAATTCGACAGATTGCAAGGTGGAAATGTGTAAAATTCAACCATTTTATTTTCTTCGAGCTAAGCTTCAAACAGAAGCTGACTTGTGTACAGTCGCTTATAAAATAACATTAATGAAAAGTTGTTTTTGAATAGAGTACATCTAAAAATGCCAGTGGAAATTTTTTTAATTTTACAGAGTAGAAAACGAATTTCAATATAAACAATGAAACTCTTTGTGCATTGTTCATATGTTAATGTCAATAAGAATAAATACATCATATGTATATATAAATAAATAATAATAATAACATTCTGTCACTGACATGCTGTAATATTGTTTATGACATCCTGTTAAAGATTGGCACTGTCATTCTGTTAATAATATACTTTAAAAGAAGCACTGTTAAGATCGTACTGTTAGTGTCACACTGTTAATAACATGCTGTTAATGTCGTACTCTTAGTATCACACTGTAAGTATACCACAATCCTATTAACAGTCGGTTCTAGCTGCACCACCCAATTTGTACAATTTTGAAGAGAAATCGATTCTGGGAACCAAATGTTTGATACAGAGTAAGAATTTCGAGCGTATTTATTTATGTGTATTTACATCTACATACAAACAGAGAGTTAATATCATCTATACACTTGGGCGCATTCTTGTGTCACCTGTGTATTTGTGTGTGTGTAAGCACAAGCTTAACTTTAATTAAGATGAGCTTGTATATACATATATGTATTCTGATATGTATATATTCTTCAAATTGTAAGCACCTTATCTCCACAGCTGAAAAATGTGTAGCAACTTTTTGTGTGGCAATCAAATTTAATTTGAATCGAAGTGTAAACATTTTTCAATTATTTTAATGTTGTTTTAATTAAAGCAAAAAAGTTTAATAAGTGACAAACTTATTGAGCACAGCAAAATGTTTAAATATTTTTGACATTACAATTATTTTCCACTGACTGAGCAAATTGCGAATTTTGTTTTTCATTTATTCAAATTTGCAGCTGCAACAGCCAATTAACGCAAATGCAGGTGAGACACAGAGAAACAACAACAACAACAAAATGTCATTAAATAGAACATTTAGTTGAGCCTAAAATTGGGTTGAAAGGGTTCAATTGTGTTGTGCATGTGTTTGAAACAGGCTGAAGGAAGCAGCTAAAGTATTTGTTTTCTGGATCGCGACGAGTCGATCTAGTCATGTCTGTCCGTTTGAATGCATCTATTCAAAATATTTCTTATATTGGATACCTTTTAAGTAAAAGCCTTGGTATAATTTCCATAAAGACCGAAGTTAATAAAGATCCACAGACCCAATATGAGGCAGCTCAACGCTGCGTTCAGAGTATCTCGTAGCCGGCTATGAATTTGCACAACCTTTGCTTAAGTGGACAGTCTTTTGGACTATTTAATTATTTGAAGATATATATAGGCAGCAATAACGAATGACATATTTTAGAACAAAAAATCTATCACAATAATAAACCCAAGCGTAGATAATGACAATGACAATGATAATGATAATGATAATGATAACACGCGACACGCGGGCTGCATAAATCTTGCAGTGCTATGTCAAAAGATATGTGTTATCGTTAGTGCTGCAAAAACAAAAAAAAGAAAAGAAAAACAAAAATTTTGATAAACTGTTGGCTTATAAATAACCAAGGCTTAAAGAATAAGGCGCTGTCTATAAAAGCCTCTCGATGGCCACTGCTGTGAATCAGTCAAGATGATTACCAATTTGTTGCCAGTTATTGGGTTAGTTGTGCTATTGACTGCTGCCTGTCAGCCAGCCGCTGTTCCAGCAGCTATTTCAGTAGCTGTCAGCAGCAGCAACAGCAACGGCAGCAGCGGCCGTGTCGTGGGCGGCGAGGATGCAGCCAGGGCGCAGTTTCCGCATCAGATTTCATTGCGCAATCGTGGCTCCCATAGCTGCGGCGGCTCAATTATATCACGCAACTATGTGTTAACGGCAGCGCATTGTGTGGTCTATGAGGATGCCAGTGGAACGAACCAGGTCTACCCAGCCAGCCAGATAACTGTGCGCGCCGGCAGCAATGATCGGCTAAGCGGCGGTGAGTTGCGCAACATTGTGGAGATTGTGGCCCATGAGAACTATGGCAACTTCTTGAATGATGTGGCCGTGATGCGTGTCGAGAAGCCGTTCATCTACTCGGAAAATATACAGCCGATAGCGCTGCCCACCAAAAATACGCCAGGCGGTGTCGATGTCATCATCTCTGGCTGGGGTCGCATCAAGCATGGCGGCGATCTGCCACGATATTTGCAATGGAATACGCTCAAATCGCTTACGCTGGACGAGTGCGAGAGCTCCATTGGCTGGGGCGAGGAAGCTGGCCTGTGTTTGATCCATGAGGTGGACAATGGTGCCTGCAATGGCGACTCCGGCGGCCCGGCCCACTATGATAATGAGCTGGTGGGCGTGGCCGGTTTCGTTGTGGGCGGTTGCGGTAACATCTATCCAGATGGCTATGCACGTGTCTATTACCACGTAGACTGGATCAAAGCGCACACAGACTTAGTATGAGACCGAATTAATTATGAAATAGTGAGAATTTTTTTTTTTTTTTTTATTGTATAAGGAAATCATAAAAGTTGGTTTTGATTTCAGTGGAAAATAAAATGTATATTGCTAATTGGAAGGTTTACATTGACGCGGCAAACTTTGCTGGTTACGGAAGGGGGCAGGCGGTGGGTGGTGCTAGCCATCGTTGGGCGCCTCGTATTTTGCATATTTATCAGGCAATTTTACTCTAAATTTGCCAATTATGCGCATTTTTTACCAGCATGACCCGAATTGACACCAATACGCACACACACACACACACACACACACACACATATGCGTGTGTATATATGCAGCATTTGCCTTTTATGGATTCGCTACATTGTCTCATAGCCATTATTGTTGTATTTATGTTTGTAAAATGGCGAGAGCCAATCAATAGGTAGCCAATAGATCACGTTTGTAAATATTATTCTAGTATAAATATAATAAGTTTTGTAATTAATGCAGAATCCAATCAAAACTCAACGCCATATTAATGTATTTAATAATATGACATAATATAATGTATAATTCAAAATAATTATTTTCAAAAAATTATATGCAATAGACCTTCTAATCAAACTAAGTTGATAAAGTATTATTTAAAAATTTCTCTATTTAAGCAGCCTTCTGAAAACATCGATTAATCAAGTTTTAAAAGGAAACTGCATTTTGTTTCTATTCAAATATATTTAATTTTAAATAAACAATATTCTCATATAATATTATATTATTTATATATCATATTTTAAACATTTTTTATAAATTTCTATATTTAAGAAACCTTCTACGAATCTTAATACAACATTTAAAGAATCAATTGCATGAAATATTATTAACTATATATATATATTATTTATATATATTAACCTTCTAATAAATCCAAATATTATTTAAATATTTTCATATTTAAGTTACCTTCCGAACACGTGAATTTCATGAAATATTATTAATATTATTATTTAAATTTTTGTAGCTTAAATAATTCATAATAAGCGCTCTAATGAAACCTATATTATGCTATTTTCTTCATACATTCCATATTTACAGCAACCTTATTTCTTGAAATTGTCTTGACTATCATAAAAAAAAATTTATTATAATTTTTTTTTTAATTTTATGTAGCCTTAGTTTTTGCATTTAAGTGCTTAATGGTATCTTCAGAAGCAGCCCTCTCTGGTTCAGTCATTTTTATTTTGTTTTATGTATTGTTTTTTTTTTTTCCTTTAGGCTTTTCATATTGGCATAATTTATACTTTAGCAGCATTTTTATCGCTGCGCTCGGCACGAAATACAAAATAAAAAAAAAAAAAAACAATGTGCGCTGAACAACAATCGAGCGAGCGCAGAGCAGTTGAGTTCAATGTTAGTCAACGCCATGCCACGCCCCCCGCACGACAGTGCAACCCCTAACGCCACGCTTGCCACAGGGCTTCGGCTGCGCTGCATTTCTGTGTCGCACTTTGTGTCACTTTTCGGCTCTGCATTATTTCATATATGTATATATATATATATATTTTTTATTTTGGTTTTTTGAGTGCGCAACGTATTTTTTATTTTAGGTTTTTTATTTTTCATTTGATTTATTTTTTATTTATACATATAATAATGCAAAGAGGCACCCAACAAGGCAAACGCGGCGTATACATAATGCCAATTGCATGAACAGCACTGCGCTTGATCTTTGCCTGCCACATGAAGGCCGAGCTTTGGATAAGCCGCAACGCCCCTCCGCCCCTCCGCCCCTACGGCCCCATCGGACCCACCTCGTCGCTGTGGCAGCCAATGTCATCATTCATTTTCAGCTGCACTTTCATTGTTTGTGTGTAATTAAAATGGAAAATAATCATCAGCAATGATTTTATCAACTTTTCAGTTTCCAGTTTTAGCACTGGCTTCAGTTTCTAATGGCAAAAAAAAAACAAAACAAAAATCCAACAGGCAGCTGTGCTTTTAAATTGATTGCAATTAAAGTTGTGTGTTTAAGTTGGAAAGAGATTTCGTACTTTCTGTATGTACGCCAAGTTTTCAATTGAATTTAAATCTAACTACTTATATATAAGCAACTTTTTTCACTAATTGATTAGTTTTACAATACCAAATGTTGCCCCTCTCGGTGACTCTCATGAATTAGGGCCAAGTGTCAAATTAACAAGTGGACTTGGCAATCTTAAGATCATAATCTTATTCCTTCAATTCCAACCTCATGCACGCGCTCATACTCTCTCTCCCTCTCGCTCTCTCTCTTTGAGATGAGGAGAGATAAATGTATATATATATGTAAGAATCTTTCTCCCTCCTGACAACAAAATAATCTTGCGAATCCATGTGGCTTTTTTTGCTAAGAATACATATAAAACCATTCGAGCAATTAAAGTTGCATTATTTTAAATAAGTTTAAGAAGAATTTGTTGATTGTTGATTTGCTTAAAGATTTAATTTACCATATCCACGATTGTTTCTGCTGCAGTCATAGCTTTGCCTACTCACACAAGGTTTTGTCGATTTGCTCTCCTTAATTATTATGCAGCAAAATTTCAATTTTATTTTAATAAGTTTATTTTGAATCACTTAAAGCCAGACAGAGATAGCTGCTCTTTAAGTGCACGAATCTCTGGTGCACATAAAAGGTTAAAAATATTTGCGGAACTTCAATTGCGTCTCGGCCAACAGGAAGATTTCGCAGGCAATGCTTCGGGTTAAGCGCTTAAAATTTCGTTAGATTTAAAGTTTTTATGAGTCTGTGTGCGTGTGTGTGTGTGTGTGTGTGTGTGTGTGTGTGTGTGTGTATGTGCTATGAATTCATATACGTCTGTATGTATATATGTAGATGCAAAAATGGCGCCTGACGTGGACGTCTCCTTTGCTGGCGTTGCCTGTGTGGTTTATCTTTCATCTTTGGCAAAGTGTTTCACAACTATTTCACTGCACTTGACTGCGGTGTGTGTGGGTAAATCGCGGGGAATGGCTGCGCAGGGGGGCTCGGGTTGTCGATAGTGTTTAAGGAAGGACGGGGCGTGGCTGCGACTCACTCGCGCAGCAAAAATCTTCGAAGGGCTACACTCGCCCGCTTGGCCCCGTATCGAATTAAATACAAATAGGATGTAATGTAGAAGCGTATACCGATGCCGATGCCGATCCCGATGTCGACACTATCCCGTTCCTTGTTCCCGGCTTGCTGTTCCCTGTTCGCTGTTCGCTCCCAACCAACACCATCCCCGCCCACAATGCCACCACAGAGGGCGACTCAATGTGCAAATTTATGAAGCGGACGACGACCGGCCGAGCCGACTGGAGGCTGCCAACAATTTTGGCAGCCAAGCACGTGAATTGAGTCCAAAATTTTGCGCACTTGTGCAATGATAGCGGCACAGAGCTCCAGCTCGAAATCAGCCCAGCCAGGTATCTATGTATAAACACGCACACACTCGCACACTCACACACACACACACACATATATACCAGCACATGTACATGAATATATGTCGTACTATATGCATTGGGATTACACATAAATATGTGCTCATATATGTGTGTGTGCATAAAGTGGCAAAAGAGAAGGAGGCCAACGGATGCAGCCGTAGCGAGGGAATGCGGGGCGTTGGCCATTTGGCACCGGTGATAGCCAAAAATATTAGTCATTGCCTTTAAATTTGGCTTTTGATGCATGCGCCGAGGATTTACTCCCGGCTTGTAACAGCCAGCTGAAGTCTATTGAACTCTTTAAAGTCGAGACACAAATTAAAATAACTGCCCCAGCAGGTCAAGAGGAACTTTGTGTATTTAAATATTTATCCATGTCTTTGGGGAAACCAGAAAAGTGAAGCTGTGGTTGAACTGTATGAAATGTTTTTCGTTTAGCGTAAGCCTCATTCTCACAGCTCTACTCTACCAAAGGTTCATCCTTTTTTTCTAACCGTGTCAGTCAAATCTTTCAGATCGGGTTTTTGTTGCTTGTATTAAAACCTCAAGAACGAATGGTATCTGGACGTAGCGCACACATCAAGGCTGGCCACCCTGTTGCTTACAAATATTCCTGATTCCCTCTCTTTCTTACACACACACACACACACACAAGTACACACAATAGCACACATACGTATACACACGCCATCTGCGCACTTTATGCTATGCTTCTTCTATCCTTGGCCCCACACTCCATATGAAAAATGCCTGCTTGATTAACTTCGGTGCTTATGGTCCGATCTTTATGAAATTTCGCTAGCAAAAATACGGCATACATGGCAAAGGGCAAGGCGGAGGCCTTTTTCAATTTCGAAGGGAATGTGGTAGGTGTGCAAAAATTGAAATATTCCTAATCCACTCGCAATTTGGTGCATCTCTGACTTTGTAGCTGTTACAAAATGTAACATTTAAACAGTTTCGAATGACATCACAGAACAACTCAATTTCTACTTAAATGAATGAATGAACCATTGTGTGTGTGTGTGTGTGTGTGTGTGTGTGTGTGCTTGGATGGCTGTAATAATTATATTTTGATCTCACATAGATATGTAAGAGGCATCAAAAATTGCCTGAAAGGCAATGCCAAAAAGTTATTGAACTGTTGCCCATTACGCTTCAATTCGCCAAAGTTGGTTGACTCTGCCAGGCCAATTACCGCACAGAGAGCGGGAGAAAGAGAAAGAGAGAGAGAGAGAGAGAGAGAGAGAGAGAGAGAGAGAGAGAGCGGGCAACGTGGAACATTGCAGCACTCCTTATCGCCATTGCACATTGCTCATGTCCATGTCATGCCGAAAGTGCGATAGCAGAGAAAGGAGCCAACCGCCAGACTGGCCCGAGACTGAGCGCATCTGCCACGTGCAGGTCTTGATTTAGTTGCGGGTAGGAGGAGTCAACGACCAGAGCAGTCCAACAGCTATCACCAGGCCACGGAGAATTGAAATTAACGTCGACTCGTTGGGGGAGCGGCCCAACAGGCGACAGGCAGGCCCAACTTGACCGGCCCCAGAACCAGGCTGGGCAGCCGGCCTGGCCACTGACACAGATGTCAGTCGTCAGCCGTTGACAAACAGCTCATTTCACTTTCTCAAACTGATCGAATCCCCAGTCGCACACACATACAAGCACACACAAATATACGGATGCAGTTGCCGCGTCTGCTGCGTTCACTGAGGTTTTCAGTTTGCCCAAAAATTAATTTCCATTTCGTAAGTTTAATGGATTTAACTTGTAGCGCGTCAAGTAGGAACGCTTTCCACTTATCCTGCCAGCAAAAACGACCAGCGATGTCAATCAACGACCATGGCAGCGACGTTGCACATTTAGCTGGCTCCATCTGAAAGGATATTCCAAAAAAAATGGTAGCAAAATAGTATGTACAGCAAATATATTCGACCCAGTTAGTAGAAGTTGTCTTTGGCTGTTTCCAGTTTTTGTTAGAACCAACAAAATTGAACAAACCTCTCCCAAATAACAGATTTTTGGTATTCCACATTTTAACTGGGCACAGTCACATTTCTGAGCTGAAAGTGCGGGAAGGAAAGCCCTAGTCTATTAAGACATTCGCCAACCTGAGCGGAAAATGAGTGAAAAACGCATTTTAATGTTTTTTTTTCTCTTGTTTTGTTGACAAACATTTAACCGCGTCAAAGTCGGTAAATGCCAGCTAGTTCTCTACATATAGAGGATTAAGTCCAGTGGCTCTAAAGCTATTTGTGTTTCGTGCTTAAGACTGGAAAACAAAATGGAAGAGCAATCGAAAGCTTTGCTTGCACATATAGCTTAGATCTCACCATTTTATGGTAGAATTAATTAATTCAAAAAAATAAATACACAATTTATGGCCACAATAAATTTCGTTTGCCAGACGTGCACGCACACACGCAAGCACACACATACACACGCACACTCCAACACGCACACACATGAAAGCACAGTACTTCAAACTCAGATTCACTATCTTTCCCACTCAATCTCTCTATCTCAATGACTCTCTCTCTCTCTCGCTCCTTCTCACAATCGCCATTTGTGCCTGCGGTAGACTCGACTTGCACATATGCCGATGCATAATTTATGTTTTACTTTTAAATAAATACTCTCGAGTTTTGTGCTTGCAACTGAGCTCTTCATAAATTAGCATCTCATGAGCTGTGCGCTGAAAGGCTTTTGTGTGGTATTTACCACACAATATATATATATATATATACATATATATATAAATATAAATAAAGACAATTTTACCAATGAATGGCACACAAATATGTTTGCTATTTATTTATTAACATTTTTACCAGCAATTTCTAATTATACAACTAATTTGCCAATTGCACTCGTTATTCAAGTTCCATTAAATACCTTGCTGCTGGTGTAAATAGTGTAAATATTATTTGTTATATTTTATACACGATATGTTAGGCCTTATAAGGTGAGCAACATGAATGTTCACTTAATTAAATTTTCAAAAATGTTCCACCTTTTTGTAAGCTTACTTTAGTTGGGATAGTTCGTGTGTTCGAGTGTTCGGTTCGGATTAGTTCAGGCCTCGCCACAAGGTTCGGCTCATGGATTTGATCTCCACAATTTTAATGTGATTCGGTTCAGGCTAAGATTCCAATATTTATTAATCAACAAGTGCGAGTTTAGAATACCTTAATGCTAAACTAAATATTGAAGCTTCGGCCGTAAGCGGGTTCCATTTAGAATGAACCCAATGAAAAATATGCAGTATGCAGACGTGCCTGCGCTTGCCTCTGTCAATTTCTGTGTAATATTCTATAATAACAGCTAAATAGGATTTTAAGCTGCTTTTGGAACACATGCCGCCGCACTGCGACCAGAATCCAATTCAACTTTTCAATTCAATTTGTCTTTAGTAAATGTGGCCTGCTGGAGCCGGGGAATGCGGACGTTTGCAGTTCGTGACTATGGCCAAGGGGGGTGAGGGTGGTGTGCAAATATGTACGCGAAATGTAACGACAATGCATGGTACGAGCATATAAAAACGAATACAAATATTTACTTCAATACACTAAACAAAATAGTGGCCACTAACCGAAATTGCATTGCGTGCTGCTGGAGCTGCACATACAGGTGGTCCTGGCGACGATGATGATGATGCGGCTGAAGCTGCTGGTGCTGGTGCTGGTGCTGGAGTGGGGGCGGTGGAACTGGGCGGTGTTGTCGTCTGTTGCACCGTTGTCCCAGTTGCAGTAGGAGTGGGACCCTTGGCTGCTTGGATGTGGCCGGGCATCTTCATTGTTGCTGTTATTGTTGAATGTCATAAATGATGTTGCTAAAAGACCCTGGCATAATCCGCTTTTCTGCGCATATTACAATCAACTGCTGCTTCAGTGCATTTTTTTTTTTTCTTTTTTCCATGGCTCCACAACAGCCAATGGAATCCAATCAACAATACACTAACGATTTGTCGTCACATAAAAAACAAAATAATAAGCCACATGCAAGCGTTTTACTAGAAGATTTTGATGCCTTAAAGGCTGCAAGCCTGGTTTTAACGAAGCCCTAGAACAAACCAAATTTCGAAAGAAGTCTAAGCTCAAATGTTGGCTCAAACCGCATCCTCAGGCGAGGCATTGGCTTGAACCGTGCACCAAAGTTTCAAAAATGTTTATTGGAATTTGCCCGTATGCCGCTTTAATTAACTTTCCAACTGTCATACAAATTTTCAAATTTCCAAGGCATCATCATATTTACTTAACGTGATCCTTTTACCTCCCACTCACATGGGCACAATTTTATTAAACTTTGCTACCAAATAAATAAACGACAACTTTACATATTTGCATAAGACAAATAAAGAACGATTCCCATATTCGAGCAAAGTTAAGTACGCCAAAAACCAAATGCAATCTATTTCGCTGGCCATGTTATTTGCCAATCTTCAAGCTCAAATTTCCTGTAACCCAGAGAACCTGTTGTTCAATGACGAGAGGCTGCCACCAAAGCTACGAATACCGATAGCAACAACAAACTCACAGTCAAAGGTACACAATGTTTGGGCCTGCTCACCTGCTAGTCCTTTGAATTGGCAGAGGCTCGCATCCTTTGCAGGATGCACCATATTAGCCTGATATGACTTCGAAGCCAACTGCTGGGCACTGTTTAGGTCTCTCTGTTGTGTTTGTGTGTGTGTGTGTGTGTGTGACATGAAGAAACAAAAACATCAAATCTGTACAAAGCACTGGAACAACCAATCAAAAGCGGCAAACAGACGCACATTCACACATGTACATGCATAGGTACTTATGTATGGAGTCCTTGCAGCACTGCACACTTCCTTTCCTAGTCTGCCAAACTGCAGCTGCTTAAGCGAGGGCTGCCTCCTATATTGCTGGTCTACTAGTTTATTATCTTTTATCCTCTGTCTCGACCGGAGCTTGATCCCAGAACCCTGTGCTCAGTGTGCCGACGCTTAGACCAGCCCACCCCTCAAGCGTCTTATCCTCAAAGCTTCATTGATTCCCGAAATATTAGAAGCCAATTCGGCAGGGCTGTAAATAATTCGATACCTAGAGATCTCAAGACTCTTTTTAGTGAGACAATTAAGCTTGACAGTGAAGATACGTTGAAGAGAAGAACTCGCATTATCGTCGTGAAGGATAATCCGCCTTCTAACGTTGATCTCCAAAGCTCTAACACGGCCAAAGCTAAAACATTTAAGGCAAACCTCGCTCTGCAGATTGTTCAGATTGCAGTTGAGCTCAAGAATATGGAAAAAAAAAACAAATTAGCTATTTTGGAAAATATATGGGACCAAGCAAAATAAAATTAGCAGAATCGGCTTTATTTCCAGTAAATTTAAAAACTATATAAATTTAAACAAAACAGATACACACGCACACCTATGCCTACACACACACAGGCACACGCATGGAAAAATGAAAAATAAGGATCTCTATTGCAGCAGTCGAAAGGGCTGGGAAAGTTATTGCTGTTGTGGTTATTGTAGATGTTGTTGTTGGCATTGCAACTGCTGCTGCAATAGTCATAATCCTGGTACTCGTCATCGTCATCGTTATTGCCAACGTACATGCATATGTAACGTATCCAACTGTTCCTGATCTTTTCTTTTCAGGAATCGCATCAAAATTACAGAGAAAAAGCAGCCAGCAGCCAGCAGCAAGCAGTCTGTAAAATATTGTAGCCAGCAGCTGCGCAATGTGTAGGCAACCGGCAGTGGCAGTTGTAGGCACAGCAGTAGGTGCTGCATTTGGAGTACGGGCAGGAGAACGGACTTGTGCGTAACATGATATTGGGGCATTTACTCCTCCGTGTGCGCCTGGCAGGGAGGCTGGCAAATGAGTGTGCCTCATAGAACAATGAAAACATCGTCGTCACAATCATCGCCATGCGGTGTTCTCTTGCCATTTGTTTTCCCAAAAACTCCCCGTCAAGCATAAAGCAGAAGAAAAGGCCCAACAGCAACAGCCTCCAGCCGCCAGCCAGCAGCCACAACAACACTAAAAACTAAAACGTCGCTAACAAAACAAAGTAATGCAGCTAAAAAAAAGAAAGAAGACAACAAGCCAACCTACAAATAGCACACATAGGGCCAGTAATCAAGACTATGCATGCCCTACTCACGAAGTTTTTGGATTCGATTTTTATTCTTTCATTTTTGTAGAGCTTTTCCAATCACGGCAGACGACAACGCAAAAAGGCATGAAGCTTATGGAAAATATAGAATATAATCTATCCTTTAATAGCAAACTCTGATATTGCAAAATCACAAAATACTTATAAATAAAAACATAATAACAATTTATAATATGTATCTATTTACTTGCTTTACAATGCTCTCTAGATGTCTGTTAAATTAAAATATTAATATGTAAAAATAAAATATTAATAATGTTTTAAAACAAAGGGAATTGTTTCAAACTTAAGCATGTGCAGTAGTAGTTGTTGAGATAAGCATAATAACAGTAAATAATATACGATCGTATTTAAAGTAGCTCGTATATTTTATTGAATCACGTTACGCAACACTGATATCGATAACTTATCGATATGCCACTGTTAACAGAATGAAAACATTTTAATGTATGAGAACTTGTATTTTATTACTGCTAATTATTAATTTTTATTATTTATTTAATAAATAAACAGTCGAATACTTTTATAGGTAAGCAATATAATTCATCTTAATTTAATTAAAATATAGCCTGAATAAATACTTGAAGTTAAGCTAAGGCATAATATTCCAAGATTAAAATTAAACCAAACTGTAAATATTTCAATTACTTAAAAATGATGTAAAAAATCAGCAGGACTCGCAGCTGCTATTGTTTAAAATTTTAGATAACATTTAAATTATTTGCTATTATTATTAATTAAATTAACTATTATCATTAATGATAAAAATTTCAACTTCATTAGCACTCGAAAGCCAATTTAAAGACAAACTGAAAAGCCGATAGGCGAGTCTTGTCATTTAAGAGTTGACTGCAAGAAAACACATGCGAGTTACTGCAGTTGCCAGCCCGCTGACATGCATCCTACGGATTCGCCTGGATGGTGCATTGTCTTCGATGTTGTTGTTGCTGTGTATTTTTCTGCTTTGTGGTAGTTTTTGCTGTTGGGGCTGCATATGTAAGGCATGTAGCAAGTGAAATGTTGCAGGCGTCAACGGCAGCCGCTACATCCTACTCCGGAACCAACAACGTGCAACATTCAACGATGCACAGTGTGAACACAAAAGCGTTGGCCAGACAATTAACCAACCATCAGTCATTTGATGCCCGGGCACACGCACCAGGCGGGCATCATTCTCACATGCCTACTCAACTCCAATACCAAAGTAGTAGACATTGATGACCCCCTTTTGGGGTCACAGCTAATTGTTAGGCCTCCCGCCGGGCCAAACTCTGCACATACCGAGCAAACCCTATATGGTTTTGGTTCTAATGCGATATAAAAGATTATACCAACTAAAAAAGTGACAACAATTCGGCTGTGAAGATCTCAACCTCAACGTTTATTGATTGTTGCTGCCCATCCAGCATGCAGTTAATTCAAATTAATTATGTTGATTAACTAATTAAATAATTAGCTGCCAATTGAGTGGCAAGTCAGTTGCCACGGGCGTTCACTGGTCGCCAAAATAATCCTTCTTGCTGTTGTTGCCCCGTCCAATGTGGGCTGTGGGTGTGTGTGTGTGTGTGTGTGTGTGTGACTTTATTGCAAATGCACTGTGCAGAGTTTTCAAATCAATAAATTATGAGCATAAAAGTAAAAACTTTCGTTTTAGAAGTTTTCGACTGCTAGAAACTCTGTGCCCTGCTTTACAGAGAAAGGTATGAACTTTTTAATTGTGAGAGTAAATGCGGCCGTGTTAAGCGTATATTTGATCTCGTCAAGAATAAAGCAAGAATTTAAGTAAATGAAGTTTTATTTGCAATTTAATTAAATGAATTATTCATTTCGTATTAAAATTAAAATTCCTGCCTTAAGATTAAACTTTTAATTATATATTTCGTTTTATTTAATTTTTATTTTTAACGCATATTTGCCCGTTCTGCTAAAAATATCCTTAAGGGTTGATATTTTCTTAAAGGAATTGCGGGCTTAATTCGATCTTTACCCAAAATGATACATGATTTTAAAAGCCGAAGGGGGGCCTTGAATATTTCATATAAAGTAAAATTAAGTCTGAGTTCTTAAAAATATAAAAACAAGTTAAATAAATTAATATAGAAAGGAATAAGCCAAGACATCTTAGTCAGGTGTGTGCGCTATCGAAGCCAGAAATTCAGTTACACTAAGTTGCACTAAGTTACTCTAAGGCCACTCTCAGTAGCAAAACTAAATAGTAAAGGACGATATATTTAAGATTCTTACAAATAAGAAGCATCCCAAAAGGTCAACAAACTGTTTCTGTTTGTTACCTTTCGCACACATATGAATGTGGGCCTAGTGTGCGTGTGTGTATGCGTATGGCCATAAATTTTTGGCCAACTTTTGAGGCAAGCTGCAACGTCATCTTCGTCGTCGTCTTTGTCAGCAGCATCGTTAAGGCGTATCCATCATATAATCTATCAAGCAGGCAGCACCTCTAAAATAATTCATTTATATTAATGGTAAATCCTGCGAGGCAAGCAGAGAGAACAATCTAAATAGATATAGCGAGTGCGAGAGATCAAATTATTTCAATTTGTGTATCTGCGTCATTGTCTGTGTCTTGGATCCAGTATCTTGTATCTTGTATCCGTATCTATAGCTGTAGCTGTATATGTATCTGTATCTGTAACTGTATCACAGTTGCAGTTCTCGACATCAGCAGCAGACAGCTTAAAGTTTGAATTGCTGTACAGTCATCAGAGGCTGACATGGGCTGGCTGCATGGGTATGTGCGTGTGTGTGTGGAATTAAGGTGTACGGGACATGGCTCTGGGGGAAGGTGGTAGCAGCAGTAAGCATAGCTCGGCATCGGAAAGAACGGCGAGCAAGTGGAGCGCACCTTTTAGCTTCTGCAGCTGCTTTCATGTGTTCATGGCGCAAATAATCGCCGTCATCAACAACACAGACACAGGACATACACAGAGGACAGAGAGACACACGGCCATGATGAGTCGACGCTGACGCCATTAGCACTGAGTTTTGCAGCATCCGCGACAAACTTTAAATTGTTGTGTCATTACAATCCGAGTTGGGAGTAGAGCAGCGCAGAGCGTCGAGCGCCGAGCGCCGAGCGCCTAGCGTCCCGCCTTTGGGGTACAGAGGTCCTGCCACAGCCAAAAGAAAAGGCCACATGTGCAGATTTCAGTCCAGACCAGCGTTGGCAACAGAAACAGCAACGGCAACAGCAACAGCAACAGCAACAGCATCAGCGTCTTGTCCTCGTTACTGCCATGATTGATGTTGACTTCAAAGTAATGCCGTCCAAGCCATGCCAGTCATTTTTAGTCCTTGCACACACGCACACACACGCACATACACAGGTGAGCACTGTAAATTCATGTAGCCTGTGCTTAAAATAAAAAGAACAACATCAACTGAGCTGAGCTGCGAAGTCAAAACTCAGACTCATATGACACACCTACTTAAAACTGTCAGAGCTGTGCAGCTTAAAGCTGGCAAAGTTTGTGTTGCATACTTTGCGGGTGGTGGCCAGGGATATGGCCGGATATGGGCAATAGCCAGTGACGATATGTGTTAAGGACATTGCCGGCCAATGCCTTGCACTGTTTTACTTATACAACGTACTTTGTGCCTTTTTTGCAATTAGGCGAAAAATTCAAATCAATACCCCAGAAAAAGTTTTGCTGCAGCACGTTACGATGATGCGGCAAGCAGCTGGAATAAAGGGGGCGATTTTCGTGTGCGGAGAGGGCCGATTCTATTGGGGTGTGGCGGCAGCCAAATTGGCCAATGCCAGCGGCTGAGTACGTGTTCGGCCAAATAAGCTAGCAGCCGGGATCTTTGGTCCGTGTCGCAATCGGGGCCAGCCGGGGCCAGCCGGGGCTGCACTGCAACAAGCGAAGATGTTGCACAATGAGTGAGGTCAAAGCTAAGCCAGAAACGGGGCTGGAGCTATAGCCGTAGCCGGAGCTGGGGCTGTGACTCTGACTGGGACTGGGACTGGGACTGAGACTGGGGGCTCTGTCGCTGGGGCTAATGTGATTTCGTACGTTCAATTTGTGAATTGCCTGTGCGCACACACACGTACAGTGAGGTCGCAGCATGCAGGACGCACACAGCACAACACGACATATGCATAAATACGTGGCATCTGAATTTTGCCGGTTACTCCACGGCTTCCCCCCATCCCACAGTGGCTCCACAGTGCCTTTTTTGGCAGCCACTCATTGTCGTGCAACAATTTAGCATACAACGCGACACGACTGTAACTGAGGCAACAATGCTGTCAGCAACATGATTACTTGCACAAAAAGACAGAGTGCAATATACATACATATATATATATACATATATCTATATGAATATATATAGAAACAGCATAAAGGAGTGCGATAGAGATGGAGACAGCGTGCTGAAGCTACGACTTTTGCGGACCATGGGAACGCGACTTGCACTTGTTCCATCTCCAGGAGCTGCCGTTTGCTGTATGCAATTGCCAGCTGCATGTTCAAGGGGCAGGTGGATGGACGCGGTGGCTATTTGGATAATGTGTGCATTGTATGTAAGGCACTGTGCCAGAGACAGGCAAAGCTTGCACACACACACACACACACACAGACATACACGTAGATACACTCAATGGCGGCAGAATATTTTGAATTAATATTAAGGAAATTTATAATGAACCAAAATTGTCGCTCGTTGTGATACAAGCGTCGCCTTGTACACTTCATATATAGTATATATACATTTATATGTATAGATATTATGTATATATCGAATATAGATATATGTATATATATCATACATACATATATACATACACACATGCATGCCTACAGATTCTCAGCAGCTTGTCCAGTCTGCCACGAAGCCCCATTATGGGTAATTTATAATTTGTACATTTCAATGATTACAATGCGAGGCAGTCAACTGTCTGCAACATGCTCTTGAGAGCTGTACATCCCGTACATATGTATGTATGTATGTATGTATGTACATACTTGCAATTACACTCAAGCTGAAAGCCCTTAAAGCTCTTTAAAAAATTCATTGGAAGCTTATCAGCTCCAAAGTGAACTTTAAACAACAAACAATAAATTCCATGCAGTTTCGATGATGATTGTCAGAATCGCATAGAACGGCGATTGAATGACTCAATTATAAATTGAAAAGGTCACCACTATTTTATATTGTACATCTACGTATATACAACTCGAAATTCATTAAAATCGGCTGATTTTTATATAGCCTCTCTATGCGATTTTCGTAAAGTCGAGCACTTCAGCTGATATGTATTTTTTGCGGTTTGCCCTTACTACACTCGTAAAACATTAAAATACAATCAAATATTTAGAAAATTTGAGCACTTCAAAAACCTTTGGCCTGGCTTTAAATTAATATTGTGATATTTTGTATGCAGCATGCAATTTTTTTATCTCTGTGATAATTGCGAATGGGTTTTCTCTTTTTTTTTTTTTATATTTGCGTATTTATTTAGGGCAAACATTTGATATTGTTTTAAAATGTTTTTGCGCTCATTTTTGTATTAAATTTGCATGGAAAATATTTGCAATTGTTTTTATTCTGGTTATGGCACAGATACAATAAAAGCTCTTATGCTCATATCTGGACAAAATCTAATTGTTTACATATACAAATTGTATATATTTTGTTGCTTCATGCACACACACACACACACGCACACACATTCCGAATTGCACTTTAGTAATAAGAATAAAATGATGAAATGACAATGGAAAATGGTATTTCACCTCGGCTCAAATAGTTTCCAAATTGATTTTACAAGTGGTTACCAAACAAGCAGCAGCTGTTGGCAAACGAGACGCAGGAGACACAGTGGGCGATGCCAGTCTGTAGCTATATTGAAATGCTGACGAAAGTGTGCGCTGTTGTTGCCACTGCCTATGACGTCGATATCAAACAGACAGACAGACAGACAGACAGACAGAGAGTCAGAGGCTGGCTGTCTGCAACAGCAACATGCGTCGCGAGTGAGATGCGTCAATGGCGATGTCGGTGCGAGCCCACGCAACTAGGTAATCAAATGCAATTGAAAATGCTGCGCAAAAAGTTTATCCTTGCCTTGACGACGACAACGAAGACGCACTGGCCGTTGCACGTTGCACGTTGCACGTTGCACGTTGCATGCTGCATGCAGCACGCTGCCCGATTTGCCGTTGCCATTGCAACGAATTTAATCAAAAGTTACAATTCCAATTGTCCGCAAGCGGGTCACTCGTGTTGCGTATTAAAAAAGTTGCGCTGCGGTAGCGAGAGATGAAACCGGAGATGGTGATGGAGGCGATGCCGGACCCGGACCCGGACCCGGAGACGGAGACGTTACTGCAGTCGAACTGCAGAACAGAGCGATTCGGTTCAGTTCGGTGCGGTTTGGATGAGCTTGGTTCAGTTGAGTGAGATTTCAATGGGTTGTGAATGAGTGCGCTCCCGTTCTTGTATCCGTATCCTATGTAGGTCATCAACTTTCCCTATTTAAAGTGCACGTATTCGAAACATATTTTAACTAAGAGATAACCAAATACATGCGCATTTATGCGAATGTGCCGCATAGAAAGCAAAATCGTATTGTACTCCTGAATGTACTTTGTGAAATACTATATTATTGTATTATAATTATTTTTAAGAGCCATGTTGATAATTTATATATTTTACTGAAATTTAAAAGTATTTCTCTTTCGCATTTCAAGAAATAATATTTGGAGCATTTTCTAACAGGAGAATGTCGGCATCCGCATTGCCTGGAAATTGGCTCGTTTGGCTGTGTATCCATTGCTAGGAGCGAATGTTTTCACGTCATCATCGTGGCTGTGCTAATGATGAGGTAGCTAAATAACCACTGAGAGCCGACGACACGCTCGCAGTGTTGAGCCTAGTAGCTTCAAGCTGCAGCCGCAGCCATGCGGCATCTACCCCTGGTCCCAATTACCAGGCACGGCCAATGGATGCTGGTTGTTGCCCGCTGGACGCTAGTAACTGGTAACTGGTAACTGGTTTTCCCCCGGCTGTCCATCCCGTTCCTCTTGGCTGTTTAGTCACTTCTTTGCCACGCGTGTGTGTGCGTGTGTGCTTGTCCTTCCGCTGCTGTTGACAGAGTTTTGGTTTTCGGTTTACCACTTGATTGCGCGACCGCACGCAAAACCGATTTGCCGTGTAGCCGCCTGTGGCCTGCGCAACTCAAACCCAACCACCTGGCCTCCAAAAAAAGAAGCTCTTGTAACACTGAAAACTTTTTAGTAGCTTGTACAAACATTCGGCCTGCAACACTTTGCAGCTCTATTTTGTCCTATTTTTTTGCCTCTACTTATACCCTAACAAGTGGGCATTATCAGCTTGTCACGAAATCTGCAATACTCTCAAGGCGATATGCATGTATGTGCATGCATTATGCATGCATGCACAGTAAAAAAAAAGCCCTTCTACGCGATTCTCATGAATTCAAGTAAGATTAACATGTTTGCATGCTTTGATTATAAGTGATTTAATAACAAGTGCCGGAATGTTAATTTAAGTCTACCTCCTACTAATAAATAGATGACAGTAAAGTAATCGTACCTATGTATGTATGTACTTTTGAATAAGCAAATGCATGTATATACATATTTATATTCTAATATTTTCAATTATGCAATTTGATATCTCGCTCAATTTATATCGCTCAAATAAAATGTGCTCTTTGTCTGTTAATTGATATGTCTGTGTGCTAAGTTATTTATACGAATAATTTTCGGCAGTTCAAAGTAATTTTATTATGTGATTACAAAGGTGTTGTTTACATTCCATTAAAGTAAAATGTGAAAAAAACCGTTTCACAAATTTAAAGTGATAACTGAAAAGCGTTTAAGAAAAGGAAAACTTTTAGCTGCAAATGGTAATTGCAGGTGTATTCGATTGCTTTGTAACGACAGCTAGAAAGAGAGTGCCAGTCATTAAGCCTAACTGACATCATCAGCATCATTAATTGCACGTCCTTTTGACAATTGCAGGTTAATTAAGTTCCACTGAACAGTTGGCATTTCATTTGCTCAGCTTACTTTGCTCGTCTCCAGCCAAAAAATTGCCATTTACAAACAATTTCGCATACATTTTTATGCGGCAACTGCTGACACATCGCTATAAATTTTCCCGCACACGCAGCGCTGAACCTGCAGTTACAGTGCCCAGAACTGCCCCCAGTTTCCGCACCGTCTAGCTCCAGACCCTTATTCCAATGCCAAACATGACTGCGCCTCAGTATGGTGTTTCAGTCCATGCAAAAACTGCCTGACTGATGACTGACTAGATGGATGGCTGGCTGGCTGGCTGGCTGGCTGGCTGGACGCTTATTGTTAGATGGACGGATGGATGATGTGTAGCTGTTGTTGCTTTGAGACAGCAGCAGCAGCAGCAGGAGCAGCAACAGCCTCGCTGCAGTTGTTGTAATCTATCTCCACACACTCAACGCACAAACGGCAAGAGTCACCGAGTCCAGGGCCGATAGAGTTGATGATTTGTGGCGCAAAATACGAAGCTGACAGCACGCTTCCGCTTAAAGGAAATTGAAATTCTTCTTTGCACAAAATTGTTGACGTATTTACACACTTTCCACAGTCACGTTTTTTTTTTTTTTGTGTATCTTGTCATTTTTTTTTGTTTTTTTCTTTTGGCAACCTTCGCAACGGGTGTAATTATATTTCGAATAGGTTTGTAATGCATTGATGAAAATACTTGCTTGAATATTGTTGAACAAGACGACAAACTGTTTAGATAAATTGTATTTTAATCTATTATTTTGACAAGATATATTTCAGTTCAAATTACTTTTGCCATGGACCCAAATTAATAGATTTTAGTAAATGTTTAATATACCGACAATATATTTTTCGACTAGTTTAATTTTTATTATGTTTTAAAATGTTATTATTTTTATTATTATTATCATAATTATTGCTTGATCAGTATACCCAATCGATATTTATACCTTACTGATTAACTCGAACCAGGATTGCATACATTTATTTCAGTTTATCCCAACCATAGGTACACACATATTTAGTGGCTGGCTGTCCAGCAGGCTTTGATCCTTTTGGTATTTTGAAACATTTGATTAGCTCTGACCCTTGGGCGGTCTGCTGTCGGTCTCCATGAGACATGTTGATTATGTGACTGCGCTGTTTGCTTTCATTAGCTGCCAAATGTTTGGTGGCCAAATGCTGAAACAACTAAAGCACCTGGTCCGACTGGTTGGATCCAGCTGGGCAGTGTCCACTCATTCTGTGGCCGGTTAGTTCAAGTGCATGATAACAATGTTGATGATAATGATGATGATTATAATGCAAGCACTCTTCATGGGGTCAGCTCTGTATATGTGTATATGTTATGTGGCAGAGTGCACCGCAAATGTGCGTACAACTCCGGCCCGGCTAGCGAAATGTAAAGTAAGCGAAGCGAAAAAATGGTATTTGCCATGACATTTTAAGCTAAACGCAAAATGTAGCCATGTGGCAGACATATACATATGTATATGCATATGCATGCACACATGCACACATGCACACATGCACGCATGCACATGTAGTCGGTCAGGGAATGCGGAGTGCGGGGCACACAGTCGCTGACATGCAGGTCATCTAATTGGTTGCATTGCACGCCAGACAGCATATGGCAATCAACAAAAGTCCAGGGGCTTTTGTCGTATACCTCGTAGTTGTCGTGTCCATTTCCAATTGTGGTATATTTGTTTGTCCCTATCTATATGTATAAAGGTGTATCCCAGTCCATGCATTTGTGAGTGTGTGTGTGTGTATTTAGCTGGTTGCAAAGGGAGGGGCAGTAGAATTGCCTCCTAGCGTCCTTCAGCAAAACTTGTTGTTATATTTAACTCGGCACCTTTGCCACCCAGTCCCCTACGCCCGATTGATTAAATTTTCAACTGCATCGCAAGAAAGCCCCAGCCCTTTGCGATTATGCTGAATAATGGCAAATAATAGCCCGCAAAAATGACATACTTAACATTTACTTAACGATTATAACTCAATTGTGCATATTACAATAATTTGAGTGCATTACTTGAATATGCACTGTATGAAAACTTTTATAAATAAGCTGCAATTAGAAGTTTGCGATCATTAAGAAATTTAGAAATTTCCTAGAACAGCTGCAATGACCTGCTTGAGTATAAAGTATGAAGCCGATCGGAATCACATCGTTTCAACTGGGCTGTGTATTTGCAAGCAAAAAATGCAAAACAACGTCTCGTCGGAAATACATTGTCACATAGATGTCGAGAAATAATTTCTAGTTGATGGAAGAAGCACCAAAACGTTGTACACAACAGTTTTTTAACAATTTTTGAATCAAGGGTAACATCAATCAATCAATCGGTCAATCAGCACAAAAAATGCTATACAGAAACTGGGAAAAAAATTCAAAAAAGTGAAAATACCTTCAGCGCCTGTTGGAAGTCTTAAAGCAGCTCAAACCTAACCCCTGACATTAGGTATGGTTGGTGTACGGGCTTTTCCACAGCCATAAACTTAGCTTTTGGCTCAACAAGTCATATATTTTCAAATTTTCACTAAGCAATTTAGCTTGCAATATTTAATGCCCGTTCTACTGAGAATATTGCAAGTCATAGATATTTTCGTATAGAAATTGCGGGCTAAATTTGATTTCTACTCAATATTGGCATGCGGCAACTAGATTTTAATAAATGAAACTGGGTCTCTTTCAAAAATTTGAAATAAATAAAATCTTAAATATTTTCTGCTGCTTGTGCGTTCGCTTTACCAATACACAGCTTTAAGCTGTGTATTAAATATTCTTCTTGAAATTTCTCTTTGAGATTTGATTAGAAATTATAACTTCAAAGCATTTCAAATGTGGCATTTAAATGGATTCACTTTTAAAATGAAAATAGTTATATCCAAAAGTGCAGTAAATACTTTGCTATCGAATGTTGAAACGAATCTGTTGCATGATTCGACCTCACCTTGGCCACGGAAAACTGTGGCTATTCTCCATTTGGACAATGGGATTGTCATTCATTTTACTTAGTGCAGTTGCAATAGCAGCAGCAGCAGCAGCAGTGGGCCATGGGCTGTATTGAACAGTTGGTTCAGTGGTCATAAGGAACTGTGAATATTGAGCAGCTGGCTGTGCCTTGGGTCAGATGCGTAGGTTGTTAAAGGGTATGAACTTGAAATCTTGAAACGCCAAGCACCCGCTGATGGGACTGGTCAGACCTTAGACACGTCTGTTGCGTTGGGGCTTTTCAAGTCTCGCGATGGCATCGGAATATCGTGATATCATGGAGCATGAAGCATGAAGCGCCGGCTGCCTGCACACTGATTTGATGTGATTTTCATTAAAAACTCAGCACAGGTAACAACAAACTATACAAAAAAAAATGGGTGAAATAATAAAAATGAACTAAGCTAACTGCCGCGCAGTACACAAACCACAAGAGTTGCTTTGGTTTGGCTTGGTTTGGTTTCGGCTTTTGGCTTTGCTGCCGATGGGGGGTCAAAAGGATTTATGGGAAATCGCTGTAAAATCAGCTTTACGCTACGCAAAACAACAACAACAGCAAAATGACCAATAGAAAATCGCTAGATGGAACAGACAAATACGTCATATTACGGCCAAAAGTTAGGGCCACAGCCGGGGCCAAAGAACCCAAAGCCTAAGGAAATTAAAAATAAGCAAACAAATCGATTATTAGCACACACACACACACACACAACTAGAACTGAAAGGGTTTGCCCCTCAAATACAAAAAATAAATAAAAAATTATAAAATAAAGTAAAAGAAACGAAAAGCAATAAAATAGAAGACAAGTAAAATCATGCCTTATCTTCAAATTGCCGAAGATTTAATACCCTTTCGGGCAGCTGTCAGCTCAAACCAACAGCTTTTCTTATGTATCTATGACAGCTATAGAAGGTAATACGATATATATCGTATAGTATATGTCAGCTATGTCAGCTATATGATATAGTGCCCAGTTTGAGCCGACTCTGCAATTGATGTGCCTAATATAGTCGGATAATATTATAATGACCAATGCAAGGGTATAAATGGACACAAAATATAAAAAAAAAATACTGTCGCTGCATCTGGTTTCGTGTTTGTCGTCATTGTTGTTGCTCGCTGCTGCTTGGAAATCTGTTTTCTGTTTTCCGTTCGATAAATTTACGCATGATTTATGACCCCGTTAACAAGTAAAAGTCTGAACGTGCGGCCGGCCGCCCGGCAACCGCCCAAGAAGATGAAAAATGAATTTCTCGTTTTTGCCCAGTCCCCAGTCCCATTCCAAAAAGAACAAAAAAAAAATTAAGTGGCAGCACAGCACGTAAGCCCACGCTGGCCCCAGCTTCGTGTAAGGGTTCAGGTTTTAGACTTTGGAGGGTTTGAGCCTCCCATTTAGGACGTTTCACATAAAGTTGCCGAAATCACGTCTAATTTAAAGGCAAACATTTGTGCAAAACAGCATAAACAAACAAAGGGGTAAGAGTCGGAAAGAACAACTGACTGGAACCGACTGGATTCCAATACATAATCATGTTAGTCTAAGAAATCTCAACTAGATCTGATATAGACAACTAAACAAACACTTTGTTAGCCAATAAATTCAACTAAATTCTAAATTTAGTTGTCTTGGCTAACCCATTATATCTCAGCAAGTTTTCGAATCAGACTTTTCGAAAAATCTGGTGAAGCTGTGACAATCTTTGAACCTTATACGACATTTATAGGGCAACTTGATGAGACTTATTTGAAGGTATTAAGTAGGAATATAATTGCCAATTTATAACATAAGTGGCTGGTATGAGAGCACTATCTCATGCTCATTTGTCACAAGCTTTATTTATCCACATTAATAAGGATAACAAAACCTATTTGCATGTCGCAGCCCGCCCAGACAGGCAATCCCTTACACATATCATAAACGGGCCCCAAAACAGTTGAGAAAGGAAACATATCTACGTAAATGCTGCCGGCAATGTCAGAGTTTCAGTTATATTAGCTAATTCTAGCGCTTGTTTGGAAATTAGTTTGGGGCATGTATTTTTTATCGCCTGCCCCAATAAGTATGCTTTAATTTAGAGCAGAGAGTAGAATATGGAATATAGCCATTTGCAGCATTGAAAGTTATGCGGTAACACCGGCAACTGATGCCACCGCCCGCTGGCCTTGGCGCCGCATCAATCATCTGAGGCGCATAACGGTAACGGTTACGGCAACAGCCGGACGGGCACGCACAGGAACCGGAAGCGGCTATGAGACAGATACAAATTCGGACAGAACGCGTCGCCCCGTATCGCGCCGCTCGGTTCATCTTCATAGTTTAGTGCTTTGGTGTTTCCCACTGCTTTTTTTGGCCGTTTCATCTTTGCAACAGTTTTCGAAAATGTTACCATTGTGATGGGACGCAACGGGGGCCATATCCAGACCAATTGCCACGGGATGATGCACGCGTGCTGTTGATGGGCCTCGGGACGCTGCGGCACTCTCGACGGGCTCCCATGCCGCCCACTTTTACACCTGCTGCCGCCAACTCTCACGCCACCGATCCGCAACTGCTGATGCTGATGCTGATGCTGCTGCTGCTGCTGCTGTGATGTTTTGTTTGCGCGGTGCACGATTCGCGGGTGTGTGGGCACTCAACCGTGTCAGTTACCTGTGGCAAGCTGTTAACTAAGCGTATGGCAAATGTTTGCCGACAGGAAGACGTTTAACCATGCTTATTAAAACAACAGCAGCAGCAACACCTGCACCACCGCCCACCCGACCAGTTTTTAGAGAAGGCCACAGGGGGCATGCCATACTTTTTGCTTTCGCTCTCAACGGCGATTTGGCATCGTTAACGCCCCCGCCCCTATAAATATTTATGATGTTAGTTTTAAATTAGCAAAATCAAACAGCGTTACCATTAACGTTCCCATTTCGATTCCCTATCGCGCCCTTATTTCCATCTGTCAAATATAGAATAGCATCCCGCCGAGCCGTGCCCATTCACTGTACTCTCTGCTGCCAATTCCCCTATGAACCCGGCTACGTTCCATGTGCATGTATGGGTGGATGTATTCCATTTAGCTACAGATTAAATGAATCTTTTCATTTTGCCCAGTACCAACAAAATGAGTTACATTCAAGAAAGAATAATTAGTGTCGGAAAACCCAATACCCTTGCAGACATATAACAGATATGAGATATATTTCTGACTATCAAATTGTTCATTTGTGAGTTGCACAATAAAGAAATCCGATATTTATAACGTTTTGCAATGATTTCAATTATTTGTCAAGAGAAACGTGCTTATACACTACAAAAAACGTTGTTAACAAAATATGCATGACTTCTTTTTTTTTTTTTTTAAATAAAATGATTTATTTAGAAAGTACGTAAAAATTGTTGAAAAACAAGCAAATAGTCTGTTCGTTTGGATAACCATTTTTTTCAGTGTAGAAGCACTCTGCTTTTGTGTGTGTGTATGTTGTCAATTATATAATATACCAGTACGCTCCAGTCAAACCCGACATGACCAAGCAAATACTACCAAGAAGCTGACGGGCAGGCGGGCATTGTGCGGGCTGTGCAATCAACCGGTTTAAGTCCTTCGAAAATAGATAGCAACCGGTTAAGGAATTAAAAACAAGAAAAAAAAAATCAGTTTATATATTTTGTATTGAATGGCAAAGTTGTCAAAGCTTGTCATAACCTGCATCTGTCTATTGCAGTCCGGCTCGCAAATTCCATCCACAACTCGGCTTCTGTTTGGGTTTGCATCGGGCTGATAACGTTTGCGGTCAACGTCACATAGGCCGACCACACAGGTAAGCTCTTAAACCCAAACAATCTCACTTTAACGACTCGACTGTTCGCATAATTTAAGTTTTAATGCTGATATAGCCCCTCGGCTCCTCCCTCCCCCCCAAGCATGCGTCATCGATACTTCAAATCACAGCCCACTTAAACAAGCAGCCGTGCTTCCATTAAAGTCGCCCAACATCAGCCACAGTTGCCTCACCTTACGGTGAGGGCCTTACCAGTCGGAACATAATGACAAAAACTTTTCGGTTGCCCGACTGGAACTTTGCCCAGTTCTCAACATGCTATTGATAGGTAAACGTATACATAAATATATAATAGTATAAATAAAAATGTGTATAAGATATACATATATATTGTATATATATATATATGAAAATATTTCTGACTAACTGACAGACTCACTGAAACTGAACGTTAAAAAATATTGAATACATCTGTCTCCAATTATGAAAAGTTTGCAACGTGAACGAAAAATGGGTAGAAAATTGTTCATTGCATCTTTTTGATTTTCATCCGATCCGATATGGAATTCAAAGTAGAACAGGCAAAGTTGAATTTTTGCACGGGCGGGAAATAGTAAAGCCAATGAATGCATGCATGTGTGCATGCCTATATATTCTCTTAAACTTCACCCTTTTGGTTGTATATTAGTATGTGTGTGCGTGTGTGTATGTGTGGTTACGTATGTCCTTTTATGCACAGACCAAGCTTATTATACTTTTGTTATAAGTCACTCCGCCTTTCTATGCAATTCTCAATAACTCAAGTAATTTCTACAGGCGTATGTGTTTATAATATAATCGGGCGTGTGAGACTAAGACTAACTACAGTTTCAAACCTTTATTAATATACTAGCAGGTATTGCCCGGCCTTGCCCGTGAGAGTCCCAAAGCTGAAGTTAAAGCTTTTCCCGCATTTTCCCGCATTTCCCTCCAAGAACGTTTCAAATAAACTCTCACAAAGATCTTGGAGAATGATATTGAAGCCGATCGGATGGTAAGCAAAATTTCAAATTCCTAACTCTTACAGTTTGAGCTGTGCGTTGATCACCAATCAATCAATCAGTCAATCAGTCAGTCAGTCAGGAAAAACAGTTTTATATATAGAGATAACAATTTGAATAATAACTAGATTATTACTAGAGATCGATGTTTGGATAATATCGTGTCTATTTGTATGCACGAGCTCATGTCAGAAAAACGAACTCATCTCTGGCTAGTGGGCAATGGGCTTGCGATACTTGTCCAATTAAGTGATATTTACTTAAGTGGGGCAACTGAAACGTAAAATTTGTATTTTAAATAAGCTATTCGAAACTCTGTTCGTTGTTGTGTTCCAATTTTAAAGACAGTTTGTGAACAACTGGAAAGTCGACGAGCGGACAGCACAGTTGTGCGACAGCACAGTTGACGATGCCATTTAAAAGAGTAAAATACGTGGAGTTTATATAAAGTTTGTTATAACACAAAATGTTAAACTTTTTGATGTTTTATTAATTAACTTTTAGCATTTTACAGAAGGTGCACTGGATGACGGTCGGGTGGTGCAAACGGAGTGGCAAGCGAGCGTGTGGTTAAAACTTTGATGCCTTTTTAGTGACGTGCACAGCAAAATTTCACACTCGCACACTAACTTACTTGGGGCATATTAAAATATTTATAATGGTGTCCGGGACGTGAGAACGTTGAGTCAGTAGGCGTGGTTGTGCAACTTTTTGCAGCTTTTTGGGCACAAAACTGTTTCGCAAGTACTTTCGCCATCTTTCACCTAATTGCTCGTAAAATGTAGATGGCAAACAAACAAACCGAAGGCAAAACAAAAAAATGCAGTAAAATTAAGCAGAAATTCGCAATTTGCACAAAAAAATAACTTTGCTTTGACAAAATGCAGCAAGCGAAGTTAATGCAACATAAAATATATAAAAATGTAGTAAACATATATATGTGTGTGAATATACTACCTATACTCACTGTTTGACCGGAATACGCGTGCTTATTAATATATTATTGAGTTGAATGCAGATGAAGCTAGGAAACGGGACAAAGAGCAGCCCGCGACTTCATTATAAATCTTCGAAAATATGCTATAAATAATGCAAACAATTTGCCAACACAGAAAACCATTCAGAAGGCAGGCCAAGAAAAACACAAAACACACGCACACACACACACACGCATGTTCACATTCACACAGAAAACAACGCCAAAAACGAAAGTGTACAACACACAAACACACACACACATACAACAGGAGGTACAAAACAACAAACGCAGAAATTGGGCTATTGCCCAACAGAAACAAAGAAAAGCAACGACCCACCAGCAGGAGCAGCGGTAACAACAGCAACACAAAAGCAAAGACGGTTCTAAACATATTGCCCTACTATGCGATTCTCATGATTTCAGGTAAGGCTTGCATCATTTAACAGACTAAAAATAACAAATAAAAAACAAGTTTAAAAACGAAAAAAAAATGTGTATAAATAATTATTATTTCACACTGACGTAACAACGTAACAAAGCATTTGTTATAATATATTTTTATTATTTGTTTATAATATAGATGAACAAATAAATACAATCAATTCGTTTTTCCAAAGTAAACAAAGATTTATTTCTCAAATCTTAAGCAAATGTGAAAAAAATATTAATTTCATATAGATAAATAAATAAGTAATTCGTTTTTCCAAAGTAACTTATAAAAAAATTTATTTCTTCAAGTTTTTTTAATCTTAAGCAAATGCTTTTAAGCATTTGAGCAAAAAGTATTTTTGATATAAATAAATAAATAAATTGATGCTTTCTAAAGAAATAACTTTAATTAAAATACTAATAAAAAGTTATTGTTTATTTACTTGTAAAAAATGTTTTACAAAAACCATAAATTTACATAAAACTGAATTTAAGAAAAAAAAAACGAGCAATTTTTATTTGCTAAAAAAAATATGTTTTATATATGCCTCAAAGGCATCCTTGACTAGGGTATGGCTACAACATGAACAATAACAACTGACAACGAGGCGAGGCAGGCAAACTTGAATTTGGCGCGGCAATAAAAAAAATTGTGCGCTCCTTGCGTTGAATTAACAGACACCGAGAAGCACCACCAAAAACAGACCGTGGCGGTGGGTGGGGTCTGTGCGCGGGGCGGTTAGGAGGCGGGCGGGGCATAACGACACAACAATGCGCACCAGGCACGAGTACAAAAGTACAATAAAATTGCATACGAAATCAGTTTACTGCAGACGAAAAAATTAAATTAATGAAGAGAAATGGTAATAAAGCGTTAGTCACGTGTGTCTCACCGACATGCTATATTCCTGCCACTCTATCCCGCTATCCCGCCATCTCGCTGCCCCGCCCACCCTCCTCCAGCCCAACGGATCTGGTCTGTAGCTGTGTTTGTGTAAGTAACAGCAAAATGGCCAACAAAACCGGCTTGAATAAACTATGCTGGTTATAGCAGTGTCAAAGGGCAACGCGGCAGGCAGAGTCTATTTGTCCTGGCTGACTGACTGACTGACAGACTGATAATCAACGCACAGCCCAGGCCATAAGAGCTAAAATGCTTAAAATAGCATTCGTATTTAATTTTTTTATCCAGCCGATTGGCTTTAAACTCATTTTCAAAGTTTGAAGAAAATTTCCAACCACAAGTGTGAAGAATGAATGGAGAACGTTTGCAAAGCTCTAAGTTTGGAATATCTTTATTTATTATTGTTATCATTATTATAACTATTATTATTATTATTATTATTATTATTATTATTATTATTATTATTATTATTATTATTATTATTTTTATTATTATTATTATTATTATTATTATTATTATTATTATTATTATTATTATTATTATTATTATTATTATAATCATTATTATTATTATCATGTTTATTATTATCATTATTATTATTATTATTATTATTATTATTATTATTAATTCTATTATTATTTACAGAATAGCATTAAATTTTATATTGAAATATTACAAATTTGTATGTCATACATTTTTTAGGTTCAAATTGTCAATATTCATTGAATTGAGTTTTATGAAACTTTTACAAAAAATGTCTTAATTCTGATTAGCATGCATGAATATTTGAATTGGTATATAAATCTAATAAAATCATTTGTATCTATTATTTATGTATGCATAATATACACTACTGCCACGTACTTTTATTCACTCTTGAATAAACTCAAATATGTTAATATTTTATAATACATTCGTGACATGCCTGTAGGTATAGATGGAGCAGTAGCCATCAATCTGCTTGACAAAATGAATAACTAACAATCAGCTTAGGCTAGCAGAATGGATATTATAATTTAAATCCAATTTGGTTGATTAAAAGCTAATTAATGAAAGGCTTTAAGTGCATGCATATAAATTATGCCCACAAAGTCAACGAATCTTTTTTTCCCACAGATTCTTTGGTGTTTATCGTTTACATAAATGAGTCTCGCACAGACAGGGGACAAATACGTATGTGTGTGTGTGTGTGTTTGTGTGTGTGTTTACACCACAAATATGGCTCAAAAGCAAATCAAGCATAATCAAATTATTTCCACCCGATTGGTGTTTATTGATAAATTATACCACATACAATATTTTGATAACATCAATTATAGTCTCCAATGGCAGCTGCAACGAGAACCCCAACACAACGTCTACCCCACAACAAGCCCAATATCTCCTCAACCCCTCTAGGCCCATGCCGACACACCCTTAGGCAATATTGTCATTGATTCAACTGAAACCCAAAGCGGATTCATAGGAATTTCTTTGAACAGCCTTCTCCTTATAAATATACACAGACTGACATTTGTATACACTTCTGTTAGGTATATCGATTTGGTTGTCAAATGTGTAACACATATCTTGAAACTATCTTTGAAGTATCATTGTCTTGTTATATGTTAAATGCTGAGAATACTATTTTCAAATAGAACAAAACAAATAATATCTTTAATAGCTTTGTTTCAGCTTCTGATTAGATTCCATTCACATATCATATCTCACAATATCGTACCAAACTTACCAATTCCAAATTCGAAGACAGTTGCAGTTGACGGCATTGCGATTATGTTCAGACTTTGGTACATTATCAAGCCACAGATTAGCTTGAAATCTATCTGTAGAGTGTTGAGTCTTCTAGCTAAACTAACCTCAACATATGTATGCATATTCATACGTTTGTATGTATAGAGTACAATCATATGGTCGTTTTCTGGGCATGCCTTGTGAATGTGCTTGTACATGTCTATCTATGTTGCATAGTTATATTTTAGGTGATAATAAAAATTGCCTGACTTAATATTGCAAACAATGGGGCTGTCTTTTTTTTCCATGACGTAGTTTTAAGGCATATGAATGTTTATCAGATTGTTCCTACGATAAATGCATTTTTGCTGAATTTTCATGATTTTAATCTGTGTCCTATTATATGCTGGGCCCATGCTCAGCTAATACCTTCATATATATGGCACTTTTTTCATGCGGAATACGTATATTCTTTTACCCACACATTTTTTTTTGATGCGTTTTCCAGCACTATGGGATCGCTTAACGGTGTGCAAATGGGAAAAGAAACAGCATATATTAATATATTGAACATAGCATTTCCAAAGATTTTGTGTAAGTGTTTTTCAACATAAAATTAGAATGTATTTCTTTGACTACTTCATTATATAAGTACATTATGCATTATATACAAAACAGCAATAGAAAGGATATTTTGGATGTTAGATAAGTTAACAGAGCTCAAAGCTGTGAAGATAACAGCTGTTGCTGTTGGTAATCTTAATAATTAAAACTGTTAACAATTTTAGATTGATTTTGTAATCCTTGCTAAACGAGCTGTGTTTATATTATGAACAAATTTTCTAAGCTAATCTTTGAATGGAAAATATATAAACTTAACACAATTCCAGCCTTATAACTCATATGGATACGTGTATATCTAAGCAAAGTTAAGTTAAAGTCGAGTAAATCTTATGTACATATTTGGTATATGTTATAACACTGTTAGTTAGTTTATTGCTGTACGTGTTGCAAACTTTGGGTAAATGTGTTTGATGCCCGGGGCCAATCGTCATGAGTGTGCCACAATTTAAGGGGGCCTATGGGGTTTGAGGGAGTACCCATGTGTTTTTATGTCTGACCACAATTGATTTGTAATCTTGGTAAACAGGATTTAACAGATTAGACGTGTAACAAGCGACCGATAATCACAGAACACGCACCCAAATCGCACGCACACGCACACACACACACGCACACGCACACACACACGCACACGCACACAAGCGAGAAGATACACGTGTCAGTGAAGCTGTTCAATTTTGGCTGCCTTCTTTTTTGCTGTTTCCTTTATTTGTGCATTGTTTAACACACACACAGACACACACAAGGACACTCGCTGGCACATTGTATGATTGATACTTAATGCAGCTTTTAACATCGTTAGGATTTTGTCGTCCTGTTTGGCTTTCGCTTCGCATTCTGCTCCAATCGTTGGCTTTATTGGTATTTCTCTGGCTTTTGTTTGACTTTCAGCTGGCTGCCAATTAGCCGTCTAGTGAGAACTAGTATGAACCCGCCGCTTGCCCTTCCTTTTTAGACCATATCCACATAACATATATATCTATATTTTTGCATTTGTCAAAGTTAATTGATGATGAGCACTCATTTAGTGGCCATGGGTGAGGCTGTCAGTCAGTTGGTCAGTTGGTGATTCACCTAATTCACCAACAGCCAGCAGGTTTGTCAGTCAGTCGTTTGACTGGCCTTTCACTTAATTTATGCGAATGCCTAATTTTAATAAGCAGCCCATGGCAGGTGGCAGCATTTGGCTCTAATGAAGCGGCAAACCCGGCCATATGCGTATCCATATGTGAATACATTCAATCTGCCATTAAAGACCATTTGCAATTTAGATTACGGCCGTGAGCTACAAAATTTGCGTTGCCGGAGAAACTAGCCTAATTGATATTCATTTTCACACGGCCAGAGATGGAAGCCAATCGATACAACATTCAAACAATTGTCCGTCCTATCGAAAGCAAAAGTTTTGGTTCATTAGCAAATAGTTATTGCCAGAAAACTAATACCATTAAGCATGCTGTAAATTGGTTATTAACCATTAAATGGATTATGAATGTTTTCAACACCCATCGATAATTGCATTCAAAGGTATTATTAGCATCTGCAACAGCCGCATTAATTATCTACATAAACAAATTGTGTGCGAGCATATGAAAACTAAAAATCCTAATATATGTCTGGTAACTTGACTGATTGGCTGACTGACTGACTGATTGACTGATTGACTGACTGACTAACTGAACGACTAACTGACTAACTATCTGACTAACTGACAGACTGACTGACTGATTTTCAGATTAATTGTTGACCAACGAACAGGACACACGTTCAAAGCCAAACGTCAAGATTCTTATAAAAGTATTTGAAACTTGAACAAATAGCTGCAAATGGAACTAATTGAATGGCTGTGAAATTAAGCAACTGCTTGTTCAATCGTTTCTGCAACATTTAAAACTAGTTTCATTCGGCACTGGCTCTATGGTAGCCATAAAACTTGCAGGCAATTATCCAACTTTGTATCTCCTGTGCTCTAGCTGGAAGCGAATGTGTGCGGGAACTCGAAAATACGCGCCCAAAAATATATCGAACCCAATATTGGCTGCAACGACGTGCGGCTAGTAATCAAACGCTTAATTAATATGACACATCAGCATACAGCAAAGTGCCCCAGGGATAGTACCAGCATTGTGGGGAACTTATGATGGGAGGGGGCGGCGGGGCTTAGAGCGGACCAAAGCGAGACCCATTGGCAATTTTCAATGTCTGGCGATTTTTGGTGGCAACGCGGTCGCTTGGCAATGTTTTTCGGTGTGGCATATATCTGATAACAGCCCCGGTAATGGACGAGCCAACTGCAACAACAACAACAACAACAACAGCAACAACAGCAACAGCAACCGCAGCAGCAGGCTCGAAGATTTGGATTGGCGTAATTGCTTCATAATTGAACAATTATGCAAACGTGATTGAAGTGATTATTGGACCACTTAGGCGACAATGTTTATGCCCTCGTCACTGATTTCTGATTCCTAATTCCCGATTCCTGCTTATGTTTCCGCTTCGTTTCGTGCTCTACTCAACGCCCAGTAATTGCCTTAGTACAGTTTTTGCTGTATCTCCACTCGGCCATCTACACGCTTTCCACTTCAAATTAGGAATGCCTCTAGCCTCTAATTAATACTAAAAGCATTTGCAGTTGCATGTATTAACAAAACCAACTGATTGGTTGATTGATGATTATAAGAAGAAGCTTAAATTGTGTACTCTTATTAGCTTATGCCACCATTTTATAGATATGAAAATTAGCTATATTATTTGCATCCTCAAAGCGAGCGTTTCTAAAAGAATTCACAAAGCAACCTTCCACGCTCTATAGACCAGGAAATGGTCTCTTTTCTAGAAATTATTAAGTTGAATATGGATGGAGTGCTTGTGGATGCCATATCCACTCTCTACGAACGCACTCTCTCTGATTTCAGCATCCAAAGTGGAAATTCATGAATGGAGGAACGAAAGAATGATTTACACCAAGCTATCAAAGACGCCAGCTGGATGGAGAATGCTTAATAGAGGAACTGGCAGACTATTTCTGGTTTCTGATGTCTCCAGAAAGCAACTTGAGAGCCGTGGCAGAACTTTTACAGGGTAGTCCATCTCATTTTTGGTCGATTTCAGGCTCTTCACAATTCAATAAGCCTTTTGAGAAAACATATTCAGAAATTAGCGCTTAGAGTTTATTTTTAATTAAATAATATCTTAAATCGAAAAAAGCCAATTTTCGCATTGCTGTGCGATGCTTTGATTCCTTGAAAATATGCATACGCTTGGACTGGGATATGGTCCATTATACAAATCGAAAAACTACGCGCCTTAGGCCATATTTATACTTTGAGACTTAGCAGCTCGTGATTCCATTCGATTCGGGGTGTGATAAAAGCCCAACTTAAGCTATTTGTGCAGCTTAGAAAGTCGTAAAATCAGAGGCAGAAAAAAAAAACGCCAAGAGCTGAGCTGGCAAAAACAATTGACGATGCCGAATTGTAGACCGAATGACTTGACTTATGAAAGGAAATTTGTTGTGCGCGGCAAAAAAAAAAAAAAGACACAAAAAAAACATAAAAAAAAGGAAAACGACAAAGGCAAGAGGAAAATCAAAGCGCGTTGCGAGGCGACAAACACGCCCAACATTCTAAACGCATGCAAAATAAAAAAAAAAAAAAAAACTATGAAAATGGGAATCAGTCTGAGGCTGGGATTTAGACGCGAGCACTTGTAACTTTTAACTGAAACTGGGCGTTGCAGGCCCCAAAAAAAATATAATACTGAAAGAAAAAAAGCAAAAAAAAAAAAGAAACACTTGAAGCCAAAGCCAAATGCGTCTTTATGTTGTGGCATGCTTTTTTCTTATTATTTTTACTATTATTACTGATACTTGCTTCGTTTTATTGCATAAATTGTTTATGAATTGGAAAATTAAATTTCTAACTGCAAGTGCCTGAGTGTGTGTGTGCGTCTCTGAGTGTGTGCAAGTTTATTTGCTTGTGGAAGGTTCAATTCAAATTGCATGCTTCGCAGCACAACACAATCAGAAACGCCCCTCACACACACACACACACACACACACATACACACCCGCCCACGTACGCACATGCTCGAGAATCCTTGCTCAACTCCGCCCAAGCTTCATTTGAATTTGACTATTGTTTTATTCCACTGTGTAACTTATTTTTCTGTGCTCATGCCAACGGGCACATCAAGTTGACGTTATACTATTAAATCAAATTTAAAACAATTGTAGCTAAAAAAAAAAAAAAAAAAACAGAGAGTTTCTGCACTTTTTACAATTCTTAATCAGACTCTAAAAGAGAGTTTAAAAAACTTCTGAGTAGCAGCTATTTTTCGACAAGTAAATATATTTTTGTAAGAACCGATTTAATGGAAAAAACTGTTTGCGCTTTTAAATAATTTAAAGCTCGAGAATTAAGTTGATCTAATGCAATGCAAGCTTATTATCGGTATTGGTTGTCAACAGAGAGAAAAAGAAAGAACAATACTTTTTTATTAGGAAAAGTTGTGCGTGGATTTTAAACTTGTTGATGGAAAAAATGTTGTCTTCCTGCAACCATTCTGATCCGGCAACAATCCTCGGCATCGCTGATTGACCGACAACTACAAACAGTTCACGGACAACAAAAGCGGCAAATGAGTTTTGTTTCATTCGACCTGGCATCTCTCCCAGTTGGACAGACTGCTGCTGGACTGCTGCTCTCTGTACCCGGCTTAGCCCGGACCAAGTTTTCGATACGTAAAAATGGTTTATTCACATATTTTGCGCCTTTTCAAGAGGTTTGACACACCAAGGTGGATCTTACGAAAAGTGTGAAATATGAAAAGTCGAGTGAATGCCGTGCACTATAGTTAATGCAATCTAACTACAGTGAACACTGCAGGTTTTCAGTTCTCACGGTCCGCGCTGCAGTCAATCAGTCAGTAAGGCAGACAAGCAGTTTTGTACACATAGATACATATCTATCCGGCGGACATCTATCTACTATGCGAGGCAAGCATTCAGCTGTCATTTCATTATTTATACTGCTGATTAAATTTCCGCTTATACTCATTAAGTTTCATTGTGCAACCACTTCCGTTGCCATCGTCACCGTAGCCATCTACGTCAGCAGCGAGCGAAGGCGGCCAGAGTTTAGAGGGGCGGCAGCTAGCAATGGAGACACATACGTAAGCACAGAGCACAGGCCAGGGCTAGCGCCAGGAACAGAATTCAAGTGATAGTCGGGGTTGCTATCAGTTGTCCGTGTCGGGGATAACAAACTAATTAAGTCGACGGTAGCTGTAAGGGCGAAATGTTGTGTAGGTGCGAAACTTACAAAGCACTTCAAAATTACAATTGAGCCCACAATTAACTAGATAACAGGGCCCTGGCCACGGCATAGAAAACCGCTGAACAGGACGCACCGAGGCGAAACGTGTAGCACAAGAACTGGCAAAAGACAATCAAACTTTAGCAATGATTTCTCTTGATAACGCCAATTGCATCCAAAGAAAATCACGCTACTCAAATTAATTAAATAAACAAAAAGTAACAGCACACAGACACGACGGGCACAGCACACATTCAGAGAGTCAGACAAAGAAATTAAATAAAATTGATCGAGCGATAAAGACATAGACTCAAACGAATCACAAGTACACGACTTCCAGAACTTGCAAGCAACAATGTTTCAAATATTGCTCTAAACGAATACCATTAAATTTTTAGCTTGACTTTTAGCTCTAAAAACAAGCTAGAGTTATCGCTAAAAGAGAGACATTTAAAGGCTAGCTTACGAGCTTTACTATATCTCCAGGTAGCCATGAATCGGACTACTATATCATATGGTCTCTAAAGTAACAATCGGTCGAGCACGAGGCACCTCTTAGCCATATAGATATTTCTAGTAAATCTGAACAGAGGAATAATATTTTATTAAGGTTAAGTGCTTATAGCTTAAAAAGCTGCAACTTTACAAAACCAGTCGCACATCAATATTAATTGGTTGCACTCAGGTTGCGTTCAGCTAATATAAAAACACATACGCACAC
The DNA here is from genome assembly GCF_030788295.1 of Drosophila virilis. Taxonomy (NCBI): domain Eukaryota; kingdom Metazoa; phylum Arthropoda; class Insecta; order Diptera; family Drosophilidae; genus Drosophila; species Drosophila virilis. Next base: position 25,106,723 of record NC_091543.1, on the reverse strand, counting down.
ACACACACACACATGCTCAGAAGCGAAGCGATGTTGTATAGTTGGCTGCTAGCGGTAAATGCCAGACCAGTGTCATTATCCTTTTAACTTGCTCTCGGAATAGGGCCAACAGCCGCCGCCAGGTTGTGCGCGTTAATATGTGACTCGCACATACAGGCACACATACACGTGCATGCAGCACGTGCCCATTGCCAAAAACTTCACACACACACACACACAGAGAGAGAGACACACGAAGACAACAGACAGCAGACACAGCTACTCAGGGGACGGGGTCAGGGCAAACTTTTAACTGCCTGCGTCGTGACATTAGCCAAAGGTGCGCCTTGTTTGCCGCTGCCTTCGCTATTGATGCACATTCAAATCGAATTAAATATATACACAAAAAAATCAAAAAGAACAAATAGAAATAAAAATAAGAAATGCATGCATCTCAAAATGTGCGAAGCTGATGTGCTTGTGTTTCATTTGAGCTGGTTAAATAATTTTCGTGTCTTTTGTCAAAAGCCCGTGTCACGCTGTAATAGACATAACACGCACTTCCCTAGACGCCGTGTCTTCTAATTTCGCTGTTTGTGCCGCCTCCTTCTGATACTCGCTGCGCCTTGTCGTCGATATATTTTTCATTTAGTTTTGTTTTGATTTGCTGCCTTATTCATTGCGACAGCATTGCAGTAGTCGTCGTCCTGGCGGCCGCTGCTGCTGCTGCTGCTGCTGTTGCCGCTGCTTACGTAATTTCCAGGATAAGCTGCAAAGTTACAACATTTTTCAGTCTGCAGCAGCGTCAACTGCAACATACATATGCTGCAACCGGAAGACAAAACTGTGCAGCGACTGCGACTGCGACAGCATCCAGCAGCTCCTGCAGATAAATGCAAAAGCAACCGGGAACGAACTGCACTGCAACGGCAGCAGCAGAGCAGAGAGAGCACAACCCAAAGAGAGCGTAAGCAAGATGCAGACCGTACTCAGAAGCTTTTATGCCGGCTGCGACTTCGCTCTGGCTTCTGCTCTCTGTCGCTGCCGCTGCCGCTGCCGATGCCGATGCCTCTGCCTAATTCTCAGTCTCTGTTGCTGTTACTGTTATGTTGCATTAGCCGGCTATTATGTTATGCTTGCAGCTGACGAAGGCTTTATGTTAAAATGGGCATGTTAGCAACATAATTATGGCTTTAATTTTTAAAATTTTAAGTTTTTTATTTAAAACTAGGGCTACAAAGTTGTTTACGGATTGACCGAACTTAGTAAACCCGATCCATATTTAATATGATATCAGGTCTTGGTCCATATATGTTCCACATGTTAATCAAACAATTAAATTCTTAGCTCTTTATTGCCCGTTCTACTGAAAATATTGCGTGTTGTGCATATTTTCATATAGAAATCGCGGGCTAAATTACATTTCCACTCAAAGTCGGCAACTGACACAAATGGTCAGATAAATCCAATGGTTGGGGCCGAACTAACTCATGCGGGTAAACTGCTTTTGGATAACTAGTTTTGCCAAAGGTTCGATTGAAGTATAAAAAGCGGAACTTTCAATTCCTAGCCATTGATAAATATAGATTTTCAGCCCAAATGATTACAGAATATGTCGGAGATTAATTTGTTATATAGATTCTCTTAGAGCATACAAATATCAAGTATACCCAATTTTCTGAATATTTTCGTTCGAAATGTAAGAAATTCAATCACATGCCCATAAAAGTAGGCTATAATATGTTATATCAATGTTAATGTTTCTTAATAATAATATATACTAATTTTAATTATAATTTAGCACTATTATCACCTAGCTAATACATTATTTTATATTGAACGCGCTCCGCTGGTATAACTTCTGTTTGTCTTTATAAAAAAAAGGAAACTTCTATTAGAACTATTGGCACAAATGCAAGTAAGCTAGCATTTTAAAATCGCACAAGAGCCACTTTAAAGTATGTAAAAACGAAAATGCATAAGACTATTGAGACTCAAACAACCAAAAACTATATAGTATAGAAGTGATTTATTTGATGTCACAGAAAAGCAGTCATGCATAAATATTTAGCATAGAGCCCTCAGTTCGCCAAAGATATTTAAATCAGCACAGTACACATTCATACACACACACACACGCACACACACACACACATGCCAATAGATGAGAATAGGAGGCACTACAAATATATCGATGGCAGGCCAAAAGTATAAAGATATGCTTTATAACTTTGTAAGCTGTAGGCAAAACGAAGGTGGACGTCTCCAACGGGATGGTTATCTAAATGTAGATGGCCCTCTCAATGCTTCATTGTATGTGTGTGGGCGTCAGTGTGTGTATGTGTGTATGAGTGTTTGTGTGTGATTTTTTTATTAGTAGAAACAGTAAACAGACAGCGCCTGTGGGTGCTATTAGACGCGGAGTGGGGTGGGGGTAAACAGATGTAGGGAAAGTCCGTAGCTAGAGAAGTCCGTCCGTCCGTCCGTCAATCCACCCGCCCGCGTCCACACAGCGTCGCCTACTTCAATATGTTTCACCCGGCAAGCTAAACAAGGCATATAAAAAGCCATAAGCTCGTGGACGAACAGCTCATGTAGGATCCGCAGGACTCTTCCCCCTGGAACCGAATCAAATATGCGCAAATAAATAAAAATGAAAATTCAAAGCGAAGTGCAAGGAACAGGAACGAAAGCGGTGTAAAATACAAAAAGAAAATCTATAACTGTTGATACATTACGAAGCGGGACAAAAAAAAAAAACAAGAGTGTTTTAGTCGGCAGTGCCCGACTAGGAGATACCCTAACACGCATAGGTACACAATGGATGTAAATAGTCTATTTACCTCTATCTTTAATTTATTTTATATAGCGAAGGGTGGCACACAAAAAAAGAGAGAAATATTTTGAATCTGTGTAAGATATCATAAATTTGGTACATCTAGCTCCTATAAGCGTGGAGATATGGTCAACACCCACATTGATGTTCATCGGCCTAATTGCAAATTAATATTATTGTTTTGTGTGCTTGGAGAACCTACTTTAAAGACAGGCACAGATGGACGGATTTGGCTAGATTGACGCAGCCTTATATCTGCTATATCGGTATCGAAGAAGCCTACTGCTGCCTGTTACATACGTTTCCACAAAAACATAATACCCCTGCTTATTCATATTCAATGGGTCGAAGGTATGAAAAAAATGGGGATGCACAGACCCACAGACAGACACACCGTGGAGCCTGGTGTGCAGCTTAAGGTGAGCATTGCCCATGTTTGAAAAACACTTTATGGTATTTTTATAGTTTTGATATATTCATTGAAAGTGGTTCGGTTTATTTATTTTGTTTTTCTTTTTTTTTCTCTGCTTGTTCTGCCCCTTCAGCTTTATGTGTTAGAAACGCTTTGAAATATTTATGAATCAATAAGAAAGACAACAAATAAAAACCCGCTTGCCTGTCGCCCGCCTGTCTTGGCATTAAGTATTGGCCAAAAGATTCGCCGTCTACACGCACACACATGTGTATATGTGTGTATGTGTGTGTGTGTGTGTGTGTGTTTTTGCTACTGGCAGCTGTCCAGCCACATTTCTTAAGTTGGTGTGCGAGCTGAGTGTTTGGTTAAGCAATTGTTTATGTAAAGTTGACCGATTGAATGGCTGGTGTGTAGCCAGACAGACGAAAACTTTTGACAGACATTGTACTTAAGTTTTGGCCACGTCCTGATTTGTCATTGCCCAAAGTTTGCCCAAAATATATTCGGACAAAACCAGCTTTCACAACACCTACACAAGACTTAACAAGTTGCATTTAATTGAATTACACAAAACTTAAAGTAAAGTAAAGTAATTAAATTGGTTTTCGCCAATAATTAATATTTATAGGCCTAGCTTTTTGATATATAAGATATGTTCACTTCTTGCCTTTGTGCTCAGTGTCAAAGGGCAAAATTGATGCCTGAACAATAATTGTATGTATGTATATATGTATTTATGTAAACAAAGGCAAACCAAGTTTTCACTACTCTGTGCTGCAAATTTAAATAAAATTATTTTTAAAACTCGCCCCTCTATGCGATTCTCATGTATTCAAATAGGCCTGATAGATGTTAGTACCTAGATTATAAGTATATGTTATATCAACTAGTTGGGTTAGGTATATGGAAAACTTTATGCTTTATCTTTCTCTCTCACTCTCTCTACCTCTGTCTCTCTCTCTCTCCCCCTCTTTCCTCTCTCTCTCTCTCCCGTTCTCTTTATTTCTCTGTCTTTTAATTAAGATCTTCACACTTAAATAAAATAATAATGAACCTATCAGTATACATATTCAATTTAACCTAGAATCTATCATAAAATCTTGATAAACCAAGATTGACGTAAAAATCTGTGCAAAAGTTTTGCGAGCTGTCAATGTTGAAGATGACTTTAAATGAAGCCAGCTGATACTGCAGAGCTATAGAATCTAATCTGTCTCTACATCTGACGCTGTAATTGTTCATCCCACAGCCAGGCGCCCAACCCTCCCTCTGCTATTTAACCACAAGACTGAGCCCACAAAATTTAAATCATTTACGAAATATGCAGCAAGAAGAAGAAACTGGAAGTCAAAGAGTAAAATAATACAACTACCAGAACAACTAAGCAACTACTACGACAGCTCCAACAATGCCGTACGGTATCTGTGTGTGTGTGTGCGCGTGTGTGTGTGTTTGAGTGTGTGGTAAAGCATAATATGCAGACAAAAAAACATGTACGTAGAATATACACTACAAAGCAATGTAGACTATTAAATGTTCTTTAGGAGTCAAAGAAAAACGATTAGAAATAATACATTTAAAACGAAAACTGAATCGTTAAACTACAATAAACACTAATTTTTCTATCAGGCGATGGGCTAAATATATCTGTCCATAGTTCTGAAAAGCCCCTAAGGAAGTGTATATACATGCATATGAAAATGTTTATCAATTGAATCTCAGCTAGATTTCCGAATGTATTTTATGCAATAAATTTTTAACCATTTTAGCGTTTTTGACTGAAAGTTCTAGCTTTCGCTTTTCCTTCTAGTTGAAGATTTCGCAAAGTATTAAAAATTTAAGAAAAAATTACCCCACCTACTTTTTGCATGGCAATCTTAATGCTTACTCAAAGTATACTCTTGCAGAAAAAGTTTTTGCAACGCCATAAAGAAAAAAATGAGATACACATAAATGTTTCGCACGCTCTACAAAACTCAAACTATTGAAAAATTAAGTTTTTCAATAATTTTTCTGACACACTTCAAGATTCTGCATGATTAAAATTATTGTTATGCATTAATTTGGAAAATTTTGGAAATTGGTAACGCCGGTAACAGCTGGGTAGCTGAGTCTAAAAGCGAGAGGACATGCTGCTGAGGACACAACATCTGAGGACTGAAAAGACTGCGACCAAAAGCACAAGACAGCGTGTGGGAAGTTGTGCGCGTGTGTGTGTGTGTGTGTGTGTGTGTGTGTGTGTGTGTGTGTGTGTGTGAGGCCGGTGCACTGCCTGACGGTGACTGTCATGTGCCACAAACCCACTAAACTAATGAAAAATGTGAAGCGACGGCACAAAAGGAAGCGCAATTTTTGCACACACACACACACACACACAAGGATTTAGCGGTGGGTAGCTGTAGGATGGGAGGAGGGGAGGTGGCGGGCCCAGCGGCAGTGACAGAGTTCGTCGCCCATATGCAAAAAGCGGCACAACGAAATGTTAATTCCGTAATACTTTAAATGCGGCAGGCATCGAATGACATTTGCACTTTTGCTGCCACACGGTGCGCACAGTGGGGCCACTGAAGCGAATTCCAACTATAATATATGTGTGTATGCGTGGGTTTGTGTGTGTGTGTGTGTGTGTGTGTTTTACGTGCCAGGCAAGTGAAAGCGTTGCTCTGGTGTGTGTGTGTGTGTATTTGGTGGTAATATATATTTGTTGGCTGAAATATATAGAACAGTAGGTGCAAAAACAAGCACATGAATTGCACATGAATGCAAAGAGAATGAGAGAAAGAGAACGAGAGAGAGAGAGAGAGAGAGAGAGAGAGCGAACGAGACATAAAAAGAGATAGGGATAGCAATAGAACAAGCTGACCGCAGCACAGCACATCGCACAACACAGCACAGCACAATACAAAAGCAGCAAAAGCACTAACAAAGCAAACAGAGAGTAAAAGAGAGAGAGAGCGAGAGAGAGAGAGAGAGAGAGAGAAAGAGAGCGACAGCACGCAGTAATATTTATAACAAAAGAAGTGAAGCCCAGGCCATTGGGGCCCTGGGTCAGTTCGCACCTTCATTTGTGCGCTCGTTTGGCCTTTAACAAATGTGCGGCACTGCTTTTCATTACAATGACAGCGAATGCTACAATAGAATATGACATGCAGGCGATAAAATTATGCTTGGAGCTGAAAGCGCCTCCAAGTCGCACAGACACACACACACGCACACATGTGCACACAGGACCTGAAGCCCAGAAGCAGCAGCAAAAGCTGACTTTAGCTACGACTACGTCATAGACACAGTTGGTATCCAGCTAAGAGGTGAGCAATTGGTGTTAGTTTTGGTCACACACACACACACACACCAACACAGCTACATCTTGGCGCAAACACTGAGTGCCACAAATGCCGTTGCGGCAGTTGTGCTAATTTGTTTGTTTGCCGTTATCATTCCTTGTGTGCCCTGGACCTGAAGCTGAAGCTGGGTCACCATTGTCACAATGGCACAAAAGCAGTACAAAAAAAAAAAATAAAGACAGAAACAGAATGTTTGAGTGAGAGAGGGGGAGAGGTGGAGAGTGGGAGAAAGGAAGAGAGAGTGCAAGCTGAATGCACGATGGCACATAGGAGAGGTCAACTGGGAATTATGGTCGACGCTTAAGTTGTTTCAAGCCTTAACCCATACGCTGAACCAATTGATTCGAATTGGCAGCCAGCCTGTACTATAACGAACCGGTTAGCGCGCCTTGAACCGGTTTAGTGGGTTACACAACATATTCAAATATTAAATTTATGATAAGCCAAATATTCCAGATCCAAGTTCAAATCAAGGAAAAAACTGCTCGTTGACTGCAGCATTTCGACTTGTTTCAATTCGCAGCAGACCCTAGCTTAAATAAATAAAATGGCAAAATTGATTAATTTATAAATACTTGAGTGCTGTTGCAACTGTTGCGGAGAAATTTCGCAAATGTCTTTCAAGCTGGCTGATTTAAACTGACAGCGAACATGCACAACTTTTTAGCGCATCCGAAACTATAAATTTAATTAGCTTGCAGTGTAAAATTTAGAATGAAAACTCGCGAGATTTGAAAAATTTATACCAAACCCGCCAATCACGATAATTTATTTATACCCTCAACCCATAGAGAATGATAAGAGGTATAATAGTTTTATGCCAACGCTATCAGATGGAAGCATCTCCAATGCCATCAAGTATATATATACATTCCTGGTTCTGACTAAATTCGGCTCTATCTCTCTTGCAAGTGCAATCAAATTAATCGAATTTGGCAGCTCACATATTGAAATTAAGCTCGATATCAAGAGCTGGCTCTTACAATTCATATTGCTATATCATATACATATACATATATATTTAGGTATATATATGTCTATATATATAGCTGTCATGGGTGACGCTGCCTTTTACCATTTGCCAACACCAACCGCCACGTACTCAAGCAGAATTAAAGGCACTGCCAAGCAAAGGTATGTGGACATAAAAAAATCATTGCCTACTTATGAGCGCGCGGCTGGGCATCAAGCGAGACAGCGTCTGTGCCTTGTCTTCATCTTTCATCTGGCATTCCGGCAACAGTGCGTCAGTTACGCCAGCTCCAGCTCCAGCTCCAGCTATTTCAGCTTATTTATCGTGTATTTTGTGTTGTAGCGCATATTAATCATAAAGCGGACACGCGTCGCTTTACGCACGTTTGGCGGTTGGCGGATACGGACACGACAGCACCAAGAAGACAAACCAGTCCAGAGAGCAGGGACGAGGACAACGCGCACGGCCAGGCCTGGGTAGAGTATAACGACAAGGAAGGGAACGCAGACCAAAACCAGAATCAGGACCAGGACCAGGACCAGGACAGCGACAACGACAACGACAGCGAGACATCTAGACTGTGTGTAACCCAACTCCCTGCCATTGCGTCCGACTTCTCGCATGAGAACTGAGCGTATTAGATTTAAGCGCGTTATAAATGAGCAGCGCATATTTTGGTTTTGCTACTCCAACTCATAAATCAAAATTTTCGTTTTTGGCATTTTTAAAGGCAACGAAAGAACTTACTTACTTACATTCTTGCCCCAGGCCCAACACGCGACCGCACTGTGGCCAAAAATAAAAAAAAAAAACAACCCAATTGCCAAGTGCGCAAATAAGAGATACCCTGTACCCAGTGCTTAGTTGCCTTGATGAACATTAACAGATTCCCGTTCCTTGGGTAGTTAGTTTGGAAATAATAATAATAACAATAACATATAAAAATAAACAAAATTAATTTTATTACCATAATTTCTGGTCCAATCTTGTGCCAAAAGGTTGATGTATCAGAAAAGTGAAATATTCCAAATACTCGTATGCTAAAAATATACTTGCACATTGTGTTAAGTATCCCAAACTCTTATAATTTTCGATATATGATATGCTATTCAAATATTTTAGATATTTAATCATAGATCAGCTAGATCAACTCAGTTCGTCGTTTAATGGATCACATATACTACTTACCTTCGTCCTGTTGCATATCTTCGCTCAAAGGCGTATTAGCTGTTTCTAATTCGCTATGGGTACAGGGTATAAAAAGCCCTTTGGCCGCCCAGAATGCCATTGCCCCAGCCCATTCGCAAGCCCCCAAACGCTGCCGAACGTCTGTTGGCTGCTGCCCATGACGGATGATTGGATTTTATGTTGATTACAAAAATGTGCAAGTCGAATTCGGTTTTGAATTTTTGTTGCTGCCACTTTCATGCCCGGCTCACAGAGCTGAACAAGAGCATATTGGTTTTGTGCAATGTCCGTCTTGGCTTCCGTTCCTTTGTCCGACTGGCCGTTTGTCGCGCATTTGTTTCGAGGCGATTCAATTGTGAAGCTCTTGTCTCTAGTTGACTGATTTAATTGGTTATTGTGCACTGGGAACAGAGCATTGCGCAGTCGGTGACACACGACTGGAATATATTTTTTATTTATTTTTATTTTTTTTTTCTGCGGCTCTTATTACCAAGCATTTACCCATGGTCAGCAAACATCGTCATCATCGCCATCATCATCGTATCATGGATATTTGGTTGTTATTGGCCATATTTTAATGTGCTGGCCAACCGAGATTTGTCGTGGTACACGTTTGATTTATTTATGTGTTTATTTGGCTTGTTGTTCTTCGTCTCGTTTTAGATACCCTTGCAAAGGGTATGCCATCTATCTATCTATCTATACTATCTTGTCATTTGTATGACTTTGCTGCAGATATTGGCAATACAACTCCTCATTGATTATCGTTAGAGATATTTTTTTTACTATAACATAAGCTCTCAGTCTGTCCGTTGCAAGCTTTTTTATTTTATATTGAAGAACTAGGAAATTAAGTTTGAACCTAATCGGACTTAACTTCCACTTTCGCCCAGACAACTTTTGGGATGGATTTTGTGAAAAGTGTGAAACACGTCTCAATTGAATTTGCACAAAGTTCGTTTTAAATGGACTTAAAGCCGATCTGGTGGTAAATTAAAAAGTTTCACTTAAGTGTTTTCCATTAATTTTCTAAAGTTGCGGCTGTGATTTTCCCAAAAGTTTGTTTGTTCGAATGTGTAAAGTCATTTAGAATGCAATTTATTTTATTTTAAATATTGACTACTGAACGCAGAAGATTTCGATTTGGAGTCCAGTTAGAGAGTCGTTTGGAGTTATTCTTCTTTAAATAATACCCATAGAAGCTGGGTGTCAGATGAAGCTGAGAGGTGGCCCGGTCAAGACAAATATAATTATTACGTATACTTAATATTCAAGAGTTTTTCAATTTGTAGAAATACGCTTGGCTTTAATGTGGGCAATTTGTGAGCAAGGGTATTCCAACGTCGATACTCCCGATTTTTGCACATGTTTGTTTTTGTTATTTTCAGCTATGCGTCTGCGATTACTCATGACGTTTTATGACTGCCCCAATCTTGGCCTATGTCTAAATCTCTCTCTCTCTCTCTCCCTCTCTCTCTCTCTGTCTGTTTCTCTTACTCTGTCTCTGTCCGTTCGCTCTCAAATTGTTATTCGATTTGCATGCTAAGTACTAGAGTTTTATTTGCATTCTACATAATAATTTAATTTTATTTGTTTTGCTGCATCCACATCGCTCAAGCCAGCTGCTATTATTATTTGTTTTGGCTAATGGCACCTCAGTGGGGTCCATTGATTGTATTGAGGGCGTTGGCACACCAACTGGGGTCTAATGCATTGCATGTGCCTATTGGGGACACTAAATGCCAGCCACGCCTATTTGCCGCCCACCAGCCATCATACCTACCGGGTCCATATGCATGGGCTTTACTTTACTTTTGGACATTTTTCGCATTTATTCTGATGGTTTACTTGCAATATATTCGTATACCCTATATAGGAGTTACCAAATGGATGTTTTCGGAGACACAACTGTAAATGACAAACACCTTGTCACTCGCTCGAAGCCTTAACTCGTGGCGAATTGCAAGGATTCAAGCAACAAGAAACAGCTTAGAATAGCATTTGTTTATTTAATTTTAAATGTGTTTAGTCTATAAATTCTTACATCTTTAGCACTTCTCAATTTATTATTACAATATAAGTGAATCTATTTAATGGGTATTCCATTGTCAGGCAAAGGGGCTGTTGTTTGAGTTCGTTATTTTGTTAATGCTTTTTGTGGCCCGCTTTCATTTAACTGCGCTGTGCGAGCCACGAGAGGGTCAACAATTGCTGCAATCTTTAGAGAGTCTTCCCAGGAATCAGGCAGCTAGTCGTAAATTAGCTGTTGACCCCCCCCCCCTCCCCATGCCGCCCACCAAAAAACACACATATACACTGGAAATCGTGCCAAAAAAACAAAAACAAATAAGAAGAAAGCAAAAGGCAAAAAGCAAATGCCTGCTAATCGATGCAGGACCAAAGCCAAATATAACAGTTGGGTAGCTCTCTTTCAGAAATTAACTGAAGCTATTCTGTCTAAAACAAAAGTTAACAGCTTGTCCTGGCTGAATAACTGACTCATTAACGATCAACGCCAAGCTGATTTTCCAGCTCTGCTTTAACTTTTGCCTCTAACTTTTTTCACTTATCACACGATGTGATGTTCGCTTTTATGTTATTACGAGAAAGCTTTAATATTCAAATAGCTCAAATTCAAAGACAGACTCAACGTATAAATTGAAAAGCTTAAAGCTCATCTGAACGACTAAATGCTCTGATGAAAACTCTGCCTAAAAGCCAACTGCAACGTGAACAACTTAAGGCACAGCTTAAGAGCTCAAGGCTCGAATTAAAGTTCTAATTGAAGCTCAAGTTAAAGCTATGTGCGAAGTAAACATGTACTCAATGATGAACTAAACGCTTAAAGCTCTAAATAAAGCTCACCGGAAGCTATGTCCCAACTGATACTTTAACTACTTAAAGTTCAGCTAAGAGCTTAAAGCTGATATTAAAGCTCTACTCAAAATTCAAAGCAATGCACAAAGCACAAATTGAACAACTGAAAACTCAGTGCTATATAAAATATGTATATAGTGACAACCAGCTTTAGAGCCTACCTTGGGTAGGCAAATTATTTATTTACTTTGTATGTACATGTTTACATATATATACATTTATTAGTATGTTTATGTATATGTATTGTATATGTGCTATCATTTGGAAGTTCCTTTGGCTCGATGGGCCTGGCTGTTGCCTAGGGGTGTGACGCGCTGCACACAAATGGAAACTTAACGTTCAATGCAATTTGGTTCTTGGTTGCCGTGGCCAATTATTTGTGCTGTTATCGTGGCCGTCACCGTCACCGACGCCGTCAGCGTCAGCGTCACAGTTAGCATTACCAACGTTGAGTTGAATCGACTTGCGAGTCGATGCGACCTTCTTGTGTTGACCCCAATTTTGGCCAATAAGGCGGGCGCTTTTTGCACATAACTGGCAGGTGGCATGGCTTGTTGTTGTTTGCCAGCCATTTTGGCAACAGATTGAAGTGCAAAGCACGAAGCCACATTCACTGGGCTAGGACTGGACTGGACTGAAGCCTAGCATCGGCTCTGAAATAGCCCTTAGCAACTTCTAACTGCCACTGGGCTGGGTGACTGACAATTTCGCTCAGTGTGCTGTGCCTTTTTTTTTTTTTTTTTGACCGTCTCTTTTCATTTTTAATGGCAGCCTGGCATAATGAGCTGCAAGTACACATACACTAACACACCACACGGACAGCATGAGTACAAGTGCTCGTATTGAGAGTAAAACACGGCTAGCAAATGTATATGTGTGTATTTGGCCCATTAGGACTTGCCAGCACAGCGCTCTCTTTCGCTCACGTTCTATAGCCTTTGCTCTATCTCCTTCTACCGCACTCATTCTCCCTCTCGCTCTGTCTGCTGTTTTGCGTGTGTTTGTGTGTATGTGCCTGTCTCTCGGCCAGCATTGACACAATAAAACTTTTTCAGCACATTTTTCATTCGTGCCGCTTGTGTGTTGCAAGTGTAGCACATTCTGCATTTATTGACGCATTTTGCTCTTTTGCATATTTGCGGCCGCGTTGCATGCGACAAATGAAGCGTTCGTTCGTTCGTCAGTCGATTGTCGTTTTGCCCATTTTTTTGGGTCGTTTCTGCCAGCGCAAACATGCGACAATTCATCGATGAAAAACAAGTCCCCGTTTCACTGCCACAAGGCGTGGTACAGGCAAACAATTGGGGCAAGGGGCTGTGTTATGTTACTCAAAAATTGAATGGAGTCAAGTGCATTGCATTTGGCATATTAATAAATATATCATAAAAACCTATATGGCAAAAGATTCCAAAAAATGAACTAAATTGTTTTTTTTTTTATTTTGTAATTGAAAATACAAACAAGTTACGTGCTCAATGCAACAGCAAATTGACACTATAAACAATGAGGAAATGATATTACAAATGAACGGATTTCCTACATGTATTCATCAATTCGTATTTTGTGCTGGGTTATTAAATTACATTTATATGCCCCATTGAAATAAAATAAGCATAAATGGGTTATTGTAAAGTCTCGAAAATAAATGATATAGGTAGAAATTTCAATCTAAATGAAAAGAAAAATTAGTTTGTTATCGTCTATTTGTTAAACAATTCGGTATCGGTATGTTAGTATCGAACTTCGCAAAGGCAGTTGTACTGTAATGCCACGCTCGAAAAAATCAAAGTCGAAAAAACTGAACCTTTGAAGAGCCTTTGCGTATTGGCAATTGGTATTTCCACTTTCGAATTACCCGAACCGTCTCTCTTTCGATTTAATTTATCATTTGCTTTCTGAAATGAGGATTGCTCTTCTATGCGATTTTTATTCTGAAATGAGAATTGCCCTTCTGTGCGATTTTCATGTCCCTAGGAAATACATTGATCGATGATCGTTTGTTATAACACATATTTATTTTGACAATCATTGATTAAAAAACCAAGAATATATTTCGCATATAGTTAAATGTTGAACATGATATTTATAAGTCCATTACGTAATTAAAACTAGTCATTGAAAAATCTGTTTTTTTTTACAAATATAAGAGTTTTTTGCATTTATTAATTTCTTCTTTTTTTTTTTGATTTAATAACTACGTAGTATGATTTTCAGTTAGTTTTGCATAAAAATTTAGTGTTTTTTGTTATTTTATAAATTTAAATATAAAAAAACAATTTTTTCGCTGACAAGGACATGCACGGAATTTGACCTGGAGAAGCGAGTGATGTACAAAGAACTGCGGGAAAGTCCAGCAACATAATTGTAGAGCATTCGCTTCACTAGGCCAATATTTTGTGCGAATCAGCATCAGCTGATATCTGGTTCGGCAGCATACAACTGGATCGATTTGATATCCTACAGCGCAGCCGTTTGGTAGACACCAATATGGAGACTTTGCGCAGCGTCATGTAGTCTCTGTTAAGCATGCGGCACAGTTCAATGAATGTACATAGACTGGGTGACTTAAGTTCCTTGGCCAGCTTATAAGCATTATTGAGCACTTCCGCCTGGCGCTCGTATTTGCAAAGTATGGCATGCGCCTTGGCCTGCAGCATGGTGGCCAGAAACTGCCAGATTTTACTATTGGCTCTAACGGCCTCATCAATGGAACTTTTGGCAAACAATAAACAATGCACCAGATGATTCTGAGACAATAGACAGTCGGCTATCTCGTACAGCAGATAGCTGCGCTCTATGGGCAGCTTAGCGAAATACAAGCGCTTGTCCAGCGCAGCTTTGGCTCGCCTAAAAGTACACAAACATTGGCATTAACTCAATTTAAATAGAGAGGGATATGAAAACCTACTTGTACTCCTGGGCCTGTTCAAATGCAGCGCCGCTGTCTTCATAGACGTAGGTGGAACGGTCGCCAAACACCACGACCTGCGGCTCAGTTGGCTTCAATGGATTAACACCAAGCAGGCGGCACATAGAATCATTATCGTAGGGCGACACCTTATAATCCGGTATACTATACATTTCACATAAGCTCAATGCCAAATGATTGTAGACCTCGTTCATGAACTCAATTTTCCAAGGCATTATCCTTCTAGTCTTCAGCACAACAAACTCGCCCATTACTTTCGATACAAATTTGCGCAGGCGCTGTGGAAAAAATAAATAATATTATATATGTGTTTGGATACAAATTTAAACAACAGATCATTGCGGAACAAGAGCCAGTAGTATAAATAAGGCTGCCCATTTCGTCTGGCCGTCAGTTAAAGCTGCGCTGCCGTCCGATGCAGACGGTGTAATTGTGTGTGTGTGTGCGGGTGTGCTTGTATAAAAATATAAAGCGCAGATCATTTTGTAAGAAGAAGAGCCGGCAGTATAAATAAGGCTGCCCATTGCGGCTGGCCGTCAGTTGAAGCTGCGCTGTCGTCCGATGCAGATGGTGTAATTGTGTGTGTGTGTGCGTGGGTGTGTTTGTATAAAAATATGAAGCGCAGATCATTTCGAAAGAAGAAGAGCCGGCAGTATAAATAAGGCTGCCCATTGGAGCTTGCTTTTAGTTGAAGCTGCACTGTCGTCCGATGCAGATGGTATAATTGTGTGTGTATGTGCGTGGGTGTGTTTGTATAAAAATATGAAGCGCAGATCATTTCGAAAGAAGAAGAGCCGGCAGTATAAATAAGGCCGCCCGTTGCGGCTGGCCGTCAGTTAAAGCTGCGCTGTCGTCCGATGCAGATGGAATAATTGTGTGTGTGTGTGCGCGGGTGTGTTTGTATAAAAATATGAAGCGCAGATCATTTTGTAAGAAGAAGAGCCGGCAGTATAAATAAGGCTGCCCATTGCGGCTGGCCGTCAGTTAAAGCTGCGCTGCCGTCCAATGCCGACGGTGTAATTGTGTGTGTGTGTGCGGGTGTGCTTGTATAACAATATGAAGCGCAGATCATTTTGTAAGAAGAAGAGCCGGCAGTATAAATAAGGCTGCCCATTGGAGCTTGCTTTTAGTTGAAGCTGCGCTGTCGTCCGATGCAGATGTTGTAATTGTGTGTGTGTGCGGGTGTTTCTATAAAAATATGAAGCGCAGATCATTTCGAAAGAAGAAGAGCCGGCAGTATAAATAAGGCCGCCCGTTGCGGCTGGCCGTCAGTTGAAGCTGCGCTGTTGTCCGATGCAGATGGTGTAATTGTGTGTGTGTGTGTGTGCGGACGTGCTTTTATAAAAATATGAAGCGCAGATCATTTTGTAAGAAGAGCCGGCAGTATAAATAAGGCTGCCCGTTGCGGCTGGCCGTCAGTTGAAGCTGCACTGTCGTCCGATGCAGGTGGCATAATTGTGTGTGTGTGTGCAAGTGTGCTTTTATAAAAATATGAAGCGCAGATCATTTTGTAAGAAGAAGAGCCGGCAGTATAAATAAGGCTGCCCATTGCGGCTGGCCATCAGTTAAAGCTGCGCTGCCGTCCGATGCAGACGGTGTAATTGTGTGTGTGTGTGCGGATGTGCTTTTATAAAAATATGAAGCGCAGATCATTTTGTAAGAAGAAGAGCCGGCAGTATAAATAAGGCTGCCCATTGCGGCTGGCCGTCAGTTGAAGCTGCGCTGCCGTCCGATGCAGACGGTGTAATTGTGTGTGTGTGTGTGGGTGTGTTTGTATAAAAATATGAAGCGCAGATCATTTCGAAAGAAGAAGAGCCGGCAGTATAAATAAGGCTGCCCGTTGCGGCTGGCCGTCAGTTAAAGCTGCGCTGCCGTCCGATGCAGACGGTGTAATTGTGTGTGTGTGTGCGGGTGTGCTTGTATAAAAATATAAAGCGCAGATCATTTTGTAAGAAGAAGAGCCGGCAGTATAAATAAGGCTGCCCATTGCGGCTGGCCGTCAGTTAAAGCTGCGCTGCCGTCCGATGCAGACGGTGTAATTGTGTGTGTGTGTGCGGGTGTGCTTGTATAAAAATATAAAGCGCAGATCATTTTGTAAGAAGAAGAGCCGGCAGTATAAATAAGGCTGCCCATTGCGGCTGGCCGTCAGTTGAAGCTGCGCTGTCGTCCGATGCAGATGGTGTAATTGTGTGTGTGTGTGCGTGGGTGTGTTTGTATAAAAATATGAAGCGCAGATCATTTCGAAAGAAGAAGAGCCGGCAGTATAAATAAGGCTGCCCATTGGAGCTTGCTTTTAGTTGAAGCTGCACTGTCGTCCGATGCAGATGGTATAATTGTGTGTGTATGTGCGTGGGTGTGTTTGTATAAAAATATGAAGCGCAGATCATTTCGAAAGAAGAAGAGCCGGCAGTATAAATAAGGCCGCCCGTTGCGGCTGGCCGTCAGTTAAAGCTGCGCTGTCGTCCGATGCAGATGGAATAATTGTGTGTGTGTGTGCGCGGGTGTGTTTGTATAAAAATATGAAGCGCAGATCATTTTGTAAGAAGAAGAGCCGGCAGTATAAATAAGGCTGCCCATTGCGGCTGGCCGTCAGTTAAAGCTGCGCTGCCGTCCAATGCCGACGGTGTAATTGTGTGTGTGTGTGCGGGTGTGCTTGTATAACAATATGAAGCGCAGATCATTTTGTAAGAAGAAGAGCCGGCAGTATAAATAAGGCTGCCCATTGGAGCTTGCTTTTAGTTGAAGCTGCGCTGTCGTCCGATGCAGATGTTGTAATTGTGTGTGTGTGCGGGTGTTTCTATAAAAATATGAAGCGCAGATCATTTAGAAAGAAGAAGAGCCGGCAGTATAAATAAGGCCGCCCGTTGCGGCTGGCCGTCAGTTGAAGCTGCGCTGTTGTCCGATGCAGATGGTGTAATTGTGTGTGTGTGTGTGTGCGGACGTGCTTTTATAAAAATATGAAGCGCAGATCATTTTGTAAGAAGAGCCGGCAGTATAAATAAGGCTGCCCGTTGCGGCTGGCCGTCAGTTGAAGCTGCACTGTCGTCCGATGCAGGTGGCATAATTGTGTGTGTGTGTGCAAGTGTGCTTTTATAAAAATATGAAGCGCAGATCATTTTGTAAGAAGAAGAGCCGGCAGTATAAATAAGGCTGCCCATTGCGGCTGGCCGTCAGTTAAAGCTGCGCTGCCGTCCAATGCCGACGGTGTAATTGTGTGTGTGTGTGCGGGTGTGCTTGTATAACAATATGAAGCGCAGATCATTTTGTAAGAAGAAGAGCCGGCAGTATAAATAAGGCTGCCCATTGGAGCTTGCTTTTAGTTAAAGCTGCGCTGCCGTCCGATGCAGACGGTGTAATTGTGTGTGTGTGTGCGGGTGTGTTTGTATAAAAATATAAAGCGCAGATCATTTTGTAAGAAGAAGAGCCGGCAGTATAAATAAGGCTGCCCATTGCGGCTGGCCGTCAGTTGAAGCTGCGCTGTCGTCCGATGCAGATGGTGTAATTGTGTGTGTGTGTGCGTGGGTGTGTTTGTATAAAAATATGAAGCGCAGATCATTTCGAAAGAAGAAGAGCCGGCAGTATAAATAAGGCTGCCCATTGGAGCTTGCTTTTAGTTGAAGCTGCACTGTCGTCCGATGCAGATGGTATAATTGTGTGTGTATGTGCGTGGGTGTGTTTGTATAAAAATATGAAGCGCAGATCATTTCGAAAGAAGAAGAGCCGGCAGTATAAATAAGGCCGCCCGTTGCGGCTGGCCGTCAGTTAAAGCTGCGCTGTCGTCCGATGCAGATGGAATAATTGTGTGTGTGTGTGCGCGGGTGTGTTTGTATAAAAATATGAAGCGCAGATCATTTTGTAAGAAGAAGAGCCGGCAGTATAAATAAGGCTGCCCATTGCGGCTGGCCGTCAGTTAAAGCTGCGCTGCCGTCCAATGCCGACGGTGTAATTGTGTGTGTGTGTGCGGGTGTGCTTGTATAAAAATATGAAGCGCAGATCATTTTGTAAGAAGAAGAGCCGGCAGTATAAATAAGGCTGCCCATTGGAGCTTGCTTTTAGTTGAAGCTGCGCTGTCGTCCGATGCAGATGTTGTAATTGTGTGTGTGTGCGGGTGTTTCTATAAAAATATGAAGCGCAGATCATTTCGAAAGAAGAAGAGCCGGCAGTATAAATAAGGCCGCCCGTTGCGGCTGGCCGTCAGTTGAAGCTGCGCTGTTGTCCGATGCAGATGGTGTAATTGTGTGTGTGTGTGTGTGCGGACGTGCTTTTATAAAAATATGAAGCGCAGATCATTTTGTAAGAAGAGCCGGCAGTATAAATAAGGCTGCCCGTTGCGGCTGGCCGTCAGTTGAAGCTGCACTGTCGTCCGATGCAGGTGGCATAATTGTGTGTGTGTGTGCAAGTGTGCTTTTATAAAAATATGAAGCGCAGATCATTTTGTAAGAAGAAGAGCCGGCAGTATAAATAAGGCTGCCCATTGCGGCTGGCCATCAGTTAAAGCTGCGCTGCCGTCCGATGCAGACGGTGTAATTGTGTGTGTGTGTGCGGATGTGCTTTTATAAAAATATGAAGCGCAGATCATTTTGTAAGAAGAAGAGCCGGCAGTATAAATAAGGCTGCCCATTGCGGCTGGCCGTCAGTTGAAGCTGCGCTGCCGTCCGATGCAGACGGTGTAATTGTGTGTGTGTGTGTGGGTGTGTTTGTATAAAAATATGAAGCGCAGATCATTTCGAAAGAAGAAGAGCCGGCAGTATAAATAAGGCTGCCCGTTGCGGCTGGCCGTCAGTTAAAGCTGCGATGTCGTCCGATGTAGATGGTGTAATTGTGTGTGTGTGCGGGTGTTTGTATAAAAATATGAAGCGCAGATCATTTCGAAAGAAGAAGAGCCGGCAGTATAAATAAGGCTGCCCGTTGCGGCTGGCCGTCAGTTAAAGCTGCGATGTCGTCCGATGTAGATGGTATAATTGTGTGTGTGTGTGCGCGCGCGAATGTATTGTATAAAAATATGAAGCGCAGATCATTTCGAAAGAAGAAGAGCCGGCAGTATAAATAAGGCTGCCCATTGCGGCTGGCCGTCAGTTGAAGCTGCGCTGTCGTCCGATGCAGATGGTGTAATTGTGTGTGTGTGCGGGTGTTTGTATAAAAATATGAAGCGCAGATCATTTCGAAAGAAGAAGAGCCGGCAGTATAAATAAGGCTGCCCATTGGAGATTGCTTTTAGTTGAAGCTGCGCTGTCATCCGATGCAAATGGTGTGATATGTGCTTATATAGAAATATGGGCAAATCATGAATTTGGGCTATAAGCGGAAACGCCTGCGCATAAATAAGGCTGCCCATCGAAGCTGGATATCACTTGAAGCTGCGCGGTTGAGTATGGTAAGTCGGAAA
Organism: Drosophila virilis; assembly: GCF_030788295.1. Classification (NCBI taxonomy): domain Eukaryota; kingdom Metazoa; phylum Arthropoda; class Insecta; order Diptera; family Drosophilidae; genus Drosophila; species Drosophila virilis. Next base: position 25,086,796 of record NC_091543.1, on the reverse strand, counting down.
AAACGTTTTCAAGCATATAATCATTTATATATAAAAGTTACTATTATTGATAATAATATTATATATTTTTATAATTTTAATTTGCTTAGCAAAATATTTTTTAAAAGCTACTGGTATATCATTCTATTTTTGACGCGGCCATAAGTAAAACTAATATGATGGCAAATTTTGTTTGGTACTCTGTCCATTTTTTTTATTTTTTGTCGGTCTGTATTTTTTTTGTGGAGTCCACTACTCACCGTAATGTCCTTCTGCTCACGTAAAGCTCGAATAGTTCGTAGAATCGATAGCATGTTTCTCCGTGTTTGATACTGTATGCGGTTCTTATTGTCTTGATGCATTTGTTCCAACATATCTGGATTGGCCATCCGTTGATAGTTCTGATTATACATGGGGCTACGGGCATGCAACATTTTTGTGAACTTTTTGATGCACTCATAGGAATTATTTAAATATTTTTCGCGCTCGTGTGCAGAATTGTAATATTTGTCCAGCAGCACTATGGGATTATGACGCAGAGTTTTCAGAAAGGCAATATCGATCCAGGAATCATTCAAATAACTTTGATAATAGATTTTTGTCTTGCGCTTGCGCCGGGCTGCCTCCAATGGGGATATCCTTATCTCTTTCTTTTCGATCAAACTGTTAACGTCGCATTCATTTAAATCCTTGAGCGTCTTCCAGCGCGTAGATGCTTCCGCTGGCTTTTCTGGCTTGAGTATTTCCTCATATATGGTGCGCATACTCGCCAAGTTCCTCAGAAAAAACGGTCTCAAGCTATCGCCCAAATTATCTTCAAAGTTACTGTTGACAACTAACAGACGGTAATTGAATGGCAATTTCTTGGTGCCCGAATATAAACGCGAATCGTTATGCAGCGACATTTTGTTCTCTTCGAATTTATTTAGATCATATAACGCATCGGCTATTTGAAGATTAACAATCGCACTCCACGGTGCTATTTTGGCTGCTTTTCTGCTATCGTCCAATGCTTTCTCCGCCTGGGCTATCTGCCGATTGAAATTACTTCGCATGCAAAGGGTCACAAAGTGGCCGTCGTCATGCTCATCAATGCACTTCTTAAAATAATGAATAGCGGCCATATTGTTGCGGTTCCGGGCGAAGGTCTGGGCCCAACTACGCCAAATGCGGCGATGCTGTTGAGCCGACCAGCCCATCGCCTCCCATGGTTGCAGACGTGGCACCAAGCTGGCTACAGGCGCCATCACGACCGGATCAGATATTGAGATCTTCATTGGATTATCTAAAAATAAAACACTCAAAGGGCTCAAAGCAAAAATTGAAAAACCTAAAAAATAAATAACAAAAAAATGTAATAAACAGCTTTCAACGAAACTAAAATCGAGTTTAATATAATTTAAAAGACCACAGAAATATCTAAAAAAAAAAAATAAATAAATAAAAAGTCAATGACAAATATTTCCAGAATGCTACGGCAAGCGTAGGAAACTAGGTACATAATATTTGGGGAGCACGATTGTACCAAACATTTTTGCTTTCCATCCAATCGGTTCCAATTCAATTTTCAAAAGTCTTTATGAAAACTCAATTGTCTCAATTATCGAGTTATTGCTGGAAGGAATATACGTTTCGCAAAATATGTTTCTGTGCGAAACTATGGCAACGCCAAAATTTGACGAGCTGGCAGCTTGCATCAACGATTACAAAGTTTCAAATTCAAATTTAAGACATTTGTCGCCATTGAGAAAATTGAACTGCTGCACTTTGAAAAGCCAGCAGATTTTGGTTTGTCGTTTCAAAAAAGAAAATAACGAAAAATAAACAGCAAGGCTGCCACACTCTTACGGATTACTTTTTATAGCCCTGGTATTGCGCACAGCAGGGAACGCCCCTCTTTCGAGTTCAGTTACTGTTGCGTTACTAGTTGCGATTTCAGTGTAAGTGGCTAATAACTGTTAAAACACAGCAAAGTTTGACTACCTGATAATGCCCATGCGCTTTCGTATTACCATTATTATGGTTAAGCAAAATCATTATCTAATACACTTTCTAAAAATTTGTATATATTGAAACTTTGTAAAAAATTACAACAAAAAAATATGTTTTCTAATTTGAATGCAAGATTTTCAACAAGTTCTCATAATAATAAACGGCTCGCGTCTACTTATTCTCCTGGAATGGATCCTTGCGTATGTACTTGTCCAATTGGTCACCAGCATTTGGCTCCAGCTCTGAAAGCTCTGTGAAGCCCTCCTCGTCAACAAAGCATATCTCATGACCATCAGGATCGGCCAAAATTAGAACCGTAACCGTTGCCTTGCCGGGCGTATCCAGTGTAATCAGTGGCTTCAGTATGGTGCCGCCCGCTTTTGTTACGGCATCGAATAATGGTTTCTGCACAGAGCCGGGTACCGCAAATGCAATGCGCCCATAGGCCTTGGCTCGGTTCAGGGGCTTATTTAGAAGCGTGAGGCGCAGAGAGGTCTGCTTGGCATTATAAGCAAGCAAAATCGAATTATCCGTCTCATTGACCAGGTTCATGTTGAGCAGCTCGTGCCAGTATTTGCGCGTTGCGGCCAAGTTGGTAACATTCAGCTCAACCTGTTGCACTGGATCCGAGCTGGCAGTGGGCGATGACTCAACAATATAAAAATTATAGCCATCTGGCGAGGTCAGCACATTGCTATCGCCCTGCTTGGCAACCGGATAGGAATTTTGAGCGGCACGCTTTAATATATCCTTGGAATAAATCGTAATGCCACCAAAGTCGTTGCCTGCAAGATTTTGTATGAGAAGTTTGAAATTTGTTTAGCTAGAAACAGTTACCCATCTCGTAGCTCTTGACGCCATAGTTGTAGGTCAGCTCGATGACAAAATGCGTATTCTCCGGGCCATAGCCAACCATGGTCTTGCTCCAGCGATTGTCATAAGGCCTGCGCACATGGAAAGTGGGTACAAATATAGATTTCCGTACACAATTTCTGAATACAACTTACCCATTGCATTCCGCATCGCAGCCTTCCTTGAACTCCTCATGCCGCAATACCTATTCCAGTATTGAATGGGATAAACAAAAAAAAAAACAATCAGCATTTAAACGCCAGCCGGTGCTTATCTTATTTTAGTTTAATACGCTTCTGGCTGGCATTGTATTGACTTACACAGTGCCATGTCATGTTTCTCAGATAATTAGATATTCTGGGTAATTGCCCCCATATACATATGTACAGTAAATACAGACACACACATATGACGTTGCGCTTATAACCGGGCTTGCAAGTTAGCCCCAAGACGTAACTCGCCAGTCTGTCCTTCATATTACCTGCATTCCCAGTATGTTGCGAAAGAAGAACGCATTCCTGGCACGGTCACCAATCTTGAAAACGTAGTGTAGAGCTCTTCCCGGTATAGTCGTCATATTGCTTTGCCGCTGCAAGAAATTTTGGATGTTTTGAAAAGCTTATAAACAGAATTAGAGGTGTGCGATATTTACGCACCTGTTACTCAAAAATGTCTTGCTAATAACTATGTTAAGTGAGGAGTGGGACTGTTAACCGTGCACGGAATAACAGTCTGGCAACGCCAAAGATCAATCGAATTATACGATCATTCTTACCGTTAAAAAAAATGATTTGCTTATTAATACTGTTAATAACAGCGAAACAAGGTCTGTTCTAGTTAAGGATACTTGTGAAAGATAAAAAACTCATTTAATACTAACGATTAAACATAATTTAACATTTGTTTTTAGTTTATCGCCATTTAAAAGTAGGGTCGATTAATATTGACTCATGAGTACACCAAGAACTGAATGCTTATGTTTGAACATGGTTCATAATGCTTCGGACTCTTAGCGTTTATTGACCAGCGGCGGCATTACGGGCTCGCAGTTCACGATTACTTTGCAAAATGTCGTGACAAATGCGTTTAAATGTATCCGTTATAGGTGCCTTCAAAATGCAAGTGGAGCAAATCTTTGAGTCATTTTCAATACGGCCCCAGTTTATCCAGGCAAGTAAGCTGTCCGCCAGGGTGGGTTCCCCTGCAGGCTGTCGCAATCGCTCGTCGCACAGATCCACAAGTACGTTAGTGGTGCTAAGGCAAATAAAGCAAATATTACCTAAATCCATGTACATTTCCATATTTCAACTGATTAGAGTCTAAACAGTTTGCCAGATTAACAGGTTTGATGTCGAATTCGTGCAGCGCTGCCAACTTAACGAGAACTGCTGTGCTACTTTGATTTGATTTTGCTTTCAGTCTGGCAGCCTGTTTTCAACTATCGATAGCACGATAAATACAGCAGCTGTCATATCACATCGCTAAGCAACTGGGCCTGTTCTTGTTGTGTAACTGAAACGCGTATTTTTAATAAGTATAACGAAATTACCAACAATTATTCGAACAACTATACAGCCCCTTTTTGTACTTGCAGACGCCCACAATGTCAGCAAGCGCCGCCCGAGGCTCAACGTCCCTGCTCAAGCGCGCCTGGAACGAGATACCCGACATTGTTGGCGGCTCGGTATTGGCTCTAACGGGCATCGTCATGGCTGGCATTGGCCTGGCCAACTACTATGCCAAGGATGGCGACAATCGTCTCTACAAAACGGGCTATGTGGTCTTCCGTGACGATGATCCTCGTGCCAAGAAGGTGCGCAAGGACGAGGACGACTAAGAAAACTGTGCGATCTGATTGTTTTCAACCATCTTTTTTTTTTGCGCCGCAATATAAATAGCTAAGTAAAACAAAACAATCAAGTGTATAGAAGTGAGCTCTATTGTCCTGGCGTATAGTATAAGAACTGAGAGTTGCGGTGACTGACTTTATGATGTTTCTGGTAGGCCGCAAGCGTGTGATAGCACTCATCACACAAGGCGCACTGGTAATTGATTGTCTGCGCAATTGTCTCATTGTTCTTTGTGGCAAGATCGTGGTCCATATCAGTTGTATTGATCAGTGTCCCGATTTCCGTACCTGAAAATAGCGCGCACATATTCAATTGCAGTTTCGTATTATGTGTACGTGAAGCAAACATACCTTCATGTGGCTCATGCTTGAACACAATATTTTCCGCCTTAATGCCAGCCGTGTCTGCTGCAATGGATTGAACGTTTGCATCGACAGTCTTTACGGTACACTTAATTGGCATCCGGTCGTCCAGTGCCGTCGTTGGCATTGGCTGTGATAGCCGGGAGCGATTGCGGCGCTGTTCAAACTTTAGCGCCACGTTGAACTCATTGTTTGCCGTTATCCATTTGTTGTTGAATTCGTATATCATAATCAGTTTTTTGATACAAACACGGCATATCTGCTTGGGATAGTCATCATTCTTGCTCAGTGCTGGCAGCGTTGCGGACGTGGGCATACATCTGGATAATAGTTCCGATATTGGAACGCTCTTTTCCAGCACCGTAACGCTGTCCACGAATATGTTCATTGCGTCCAGGCAGTCGTTGCCGCAAGTGCGGCATATATTTTCAAATATGTCCATGACAAATCCGATGGCGTTTATATTTTATGAAAACAATTTGTACTACAGGTTTCTATTGGTAGTTCTCCATTTTCAACATGCTTCTTCTTTCTTTTTTTTTTTGTTTATTTCGCGCTCTTGGGGAAAATCGCGGTCGGGTAAAGACACCGGCTTATAAAATCCAAGCAATCAAATTTTAGAGACGCCATTTGTACGATGAGCAGTGTTGAAGGAATATCGATACTATCGAATCTCGCGTTGCTTATTTGCATACTGGTACACTTCTGACGCTCATCTCTAGTGTGGGTGCATTGTACAAGTTTGTAAAAACAACAATGCAACAAAAAGGAATTTTCTTAAGCGTTGTCATCTTGTTTCTAACCATAAATTCCGTCACTCATGCCATACAGGCACGCAGTGACAAGGAGCAACCGCAAACGGTTGTATCCGGAACGGCTGTGCAGTCGGTTGTACCCGTGCAGGCACAGTCGCCAGTTGGCTCCAGCTCCAGTTCACAAGGAGCTTCGGCGTCCAGCTCAACGTTCAATCCTTTGGGACCGAATGTAATGTGCTCGTTCTTGCCGCGCGACTTTTTGGAGTGCAAGGAGCCCATCGATCATCGAAATAACGAAACGGCTAAAAAGGAAAAGGGCTATGGCTGTCTTCATTTCGGTGGCTCCTTCTACGAGGATGTCGAGCACACAAAAGTCCAGTGCACGGTCTACACGGACATCGATTGTTACGGGGCACGCACATTCTTCCGGGACGGTGTGCCGTGTGTACGTTACACGGATCATTATTTTGTGACCACGTTGATCTACAGCATGTTGCTCGGCTTTTTGGGCATGGATCGCTTTTGCCTGGGACAAACCGGCACCGCTGTGGGTAAACTTTTGACAATGGGCGGCGTCGGTGTCTGGTGGATCATAGATGTGATTTTGCTCATAACGAACAACTTGTTGCCCGAGGACGGTAGCAATTGGAATCCGTATGTTTAAACTAAAGAATACGCCCTTGTGATAATACTAGTAGTGCAAGATACATATGTAAATAAAGTTAAATATTAAGACAATTTGGGTAACGGTTGATTGCAACTGTTGGAATTTGGTGAGAGAACACAATTGATCTTGTTCTTCCTCAATATATTTCGATTTTACTCGATTATAGTACCTAAAGACTGTTGCTGTAGGTGCACAGCGTTTCGGAAAATTACAGTTGCCAGCGTAAATAGTTGGTGCAAACGCGTTGTATAGATTTCGATCTCGTTTTTTTTATGGGGCTCAAATTTAAAGATTCTTTCGAGACTTGTCTAGCAATTTGTGGGCCTTGCTCATTGCAGTTATAATGATAGTATCGAATAGTATCAAGTAGCACAAAATATATCGATAGTGCATTCGCATCGCTTTGCCCATCACTACAATGGCCGCTTATCAGCCACTTGAAAGTGTACGACGCATATAAATCGTGATGAACTAACTAAATGCTAAAACAGTTTGAAATTGCGGCTGGGGATCGCCAGTCAAGTAAATAACAATTGTAAAGCCAACGAGCAGCTAATTACAAGCAAAAACATCTATACGCAACGACATATGTACATACATACGATTACAATACAAACGATTAGTTGACTGTTTCTCTGACAATTTTTCAATTGCGTTGTCAGCGCCATTTTGACAATTAGGCAGCTGGAAATATGAAACTTTTTCTACTGCTGGCCTTTGTGGCCATAGCTGCCGCAACAGAGGATGATCCGCACATGCTTAGCGAAGAATTTATGGAGCTGGTGCGAGGCAAGGCCAAGACATGGACGGTAAGTGTCAATATTATTATTTATTAAGCCAACTAAACCTTCTGCTGACGTGACATAATAATATAATATAATTGACATTTTAAATAACAGGTTGGCCGCAATTTTGATGCATCCGTATCGGAACACCATATACGCGGCCTGATGGGCGTACATCCCGATGCGCACAAGTTTACATTGCCCGAAAAGAGCCAAGTGCTGGGCAATCTCATGGAGGCAGATGGCGGCGATCTGCCCGAAGAGTTTGATGCGCGCACTGCCTGGCCCGACTGTCCAACGATTGGCGAGATCCGTGATCAGGGCTCCTGCGGCTCGTGCTGGGCCTTTGGTGCTGTTGAGGCCATGTCCGATCGTGTAAGTAGCGAGGACCACACACAAACAAAGCAGATGACGCAGCTGGCCGATGCTTATCGCAAGTTTGCTTATCGATTCAACAGAATTGCGTTGCAATTTGTGTATCTGTGTGTGCGTGTGTGTGTGCGTGTGCTCGCTCTTTGTTTAGGCTGAAAATTTGCTTACTTGTTTTTCGCTTTTTGTTTTTTGTAGGTTTGCATACACTCGAATGCCACGGTTAACTTCCATTTCTCGGCCGATGACTTGGTATCCTGTTGCCACACCTGCGGCTTTGGCTGCAACGGCGGTTTTCCCGGCGCTGCGTGGAGCTACTGGACCCACAAGGGTATTGTTAGCGGCGGCTCTTATGGCTCTAAAGAGGTAAGCCACAGTAGACTACAGCGCCAGATGCACAGTCAGCGACATTTGTTAATCGGTTTTTTGTATCTTTGCAGGGATGCAGGCCCTATGAAGTTGAGCCCTGCGAGCATCACGTAAACGGCACACGGCCACCGTGTCACAGTGGCAGCACACCCCGTTGCATGCACAAGTGCGAATCTGGTTACTCGGTCGATTATGCCAAGGACAAGCATTTTGGTGCAAAGGCATACTCGGTCAATCGTAATCCGCTTGATATTCAGCGCGAAATCATGACCAATGGACCAGTGGAGGGTGCCTTTACAGTATACGAGGATTTGATTTTGTACAAGACCGGCGTCTATCAGCATGTCCATGGCCGGCAATTGGGCGGTCATGCCATACGCATACTCGGCTGGGGCGTTTGGGGCGACAACAAGGTGCCATACTGGCTAATTGGCAACTCGTGGAACACCGACTGGGGTGATAACGGTTTCTTCCGCATATTGCGCGGCGAAGATCATTGCGGCATCGAAAGCGCCATTTCCGCGGGTCTGCCCAAATTGTGAGCGCTCCAAATGTTAACCAATTGCCTACTATTTTGCCTATTCGTTTTAAATGATAATACACGTTTTCAATACAGTTATATCGTATGTGTAAACAAGTAGCAACGACTTAGTAAATAAATAATAATAAATTAAACAATTAAGTTGGCATTAAGTTACCTTAGATGAACGTCTCAAATTGCGCACAAATTGTTCTTTTACGTTTACTTTATGCTCATCCAAATGTAATTTTAGATCTGAGTTATATTTTAGCTACATTAGCAGTTTTGAATATGTGTAAACAATGAGAGGGTCTCGGCATCAGTGCCGCCCCTGCTCCAGTATATATTTGCAGCTGGATGCATAGTCATCCATGAAGATCTGCCCATCATTCCCCACACACATTTCGGACACTCACTCATGTGATCCGCTGTGGGGCTTATCGGCATTAAAGCAGCGCCGTACTCAATCAGTCGGTCACGGACCGATGAGTCAATTAAACGATTCGCTGCTTGCCCCAGACTCGAGCTCTGATTTGCTTTGTGGTTCAAACACCCCGCTGAAATTGTGGCATACAAAAGATCGTTGTTTCTTTTTTTTTCACATATATATATATATATTTTTTTTTTGGTTGATTTTTATTAGTTTTCTTTTCTTATTTTTCATTTATAACATCAAATAGAACATTTTGGTTTTTGTTTTTTCCATGAACTTTTTTCTGCCTATTGCATTCTCTCTATTCCCCTCTCTCTCTCTCTCTCTCTCTCTCTCACTATTTTGCGCAGGACATTTAAGAAACAGCTAACATAGATCGAAAAATATTGTGTGGACTGCAATTTGAAGCACTTGGCGAAATTTGAATACACGCTTAAGTTATACTTCTTTCTACTTTCACTTTCTGTATCTGATTCTCTTTAGAGTTTTTCGTTAAAAAGTTGTTTGTTTTGGAAAATATAGATGCATCTGTTTCGCAAAAATTAAGCTGCGTCTCGCTCTTTGCCAACATTTTGAATGCAGTTTATAATTATTTTATTTATTTTTTTTTTTGTAAATAGATTTCTTGTGGATTGCTCCACTTATTTTCTGCTCTTATCTTTTCATATACATTTATTTTGTTCTTAGCATTTGACTAATAAATACATTTATTTAAATTTTTCCTGTCCGTGATGTGACACATATGTATATATATGTATGTATGTATGCATGCATGCATGTATGTATGCATGCATGCATGTATGTATGCATGCATGCATGTATGTATGAATGCATGCATGTATGTATGCATGCATGCATGTATAACTAACGCATGCTGTTGGACTTTTGCACTTGATGCATTGCATACATTTATATATGCATGTATGTGTGTATGTATGTGTATAGATGTGTACTTGTTTGTGTATGCAGCAATTGTCGCACATACACATGTACATTTCGTAAATAAATATACATATATATGTATATGTATATAAGTAATATTACGAGCTGAACGCTTGGTTTACTTCTCTTTTGAATTTGCTTTGTTGTCATTTGTTATACTGTTTTGTGTTTTGCTCATGAATTGTTTTGCCATTTCATAGATAACATACTTAGCTGGGGCTTATCAGCTAAATGGTGGGTTAAAATATCAATATAATTTATACGCTTTTCATTTTCCACCTTGCCGTTCGTCTTCATCGAAGCATTTTTGACGAAGTGCAAAAGTGTTGGTTCGGACTTGACGAAAGCGGCAACAATTGTTTGAATCATTTTAACGTTACACAACACTTATTAATGGCTGTCATTGAATTGAACTATTTTTGTTTTCAATTTGAGACATTTCTGCTCTATATATGCATCTTTTTTTTAGCCGCGAGTACAGCTATCGATAATATCAATGAGAACTAACTTATCAGATATTATTCGAATTCAAATTCAAATCGAGGAACGCATTAAATTGTATATGTTGGAACACCTGGTTTTACATCAAATAGCATCATTTCTATTTCTAAGCATGCTCATGTTTTTGCTAGATTTACATTTACGCATATTATAATGTTATATTCACATCATATTAAACTCTTCAATTTGCAATATAGGAATTATATATATATATATACTTTATAGCTCAGCTGAATACTTGCAAGTAAACCAATCTGAGCTTATAAATTTACTTTGGGTCCACTTTGTACCGTTTGTGTTGGTTGTGTTCTCAAATATCTGTTTGTCGGTTTCAATAATCGTGTGTGGACATTATACAATATACAATAAACACATGTTATATTACACATGGATGCACACAGGTATTATAATACACGCAATTAGATAAGCATATAGTTTGTCCTTACTTCTTCAGGTCGCATTTAGTTTAGGATTGCAGATTCTGTCAATATTGTATGTATATATGTATGTATGTACTCAATTATTGTTTATCACAAATGAGCGCTGTTTTTTTGATTATTGTTAAATCCGGCTTACGGGCAGATAATTCACATATACGCATTAGCTATATACATACTCATGGGTTACGAGAGGAACAACTAAATGCTTCTGAACTTGAACAGAATAAACAGAACAGATATAATCTATATATATATATATATATATATATATATATATATATATATATATATATATATATATATTTATGTATATGTATATATATATATATATATATATATATATATTTATGTATATATATATATTTATGTATATGTATATATATATATATATATATATATATATATATATATATTTATGTATATATATATATATATTTATGTATATGTATATGTATGCATGTCGCATTACAAAATTTGATTACAAGTTGAATTTTTAACATTTTATATGATTTTCTCTTTCTTTCTTTTATGTACACTCAAAGAAAATGTGTGCTAAAAATTTGAAAAAAAAAACAAGAAAAATGTATAGCCATAAAATGAACATTTTTCGTTCTTTTTTGGAGACAAGAAAATTGTTTTGAATTTAATGAAAATTTTAATTTTCTTGATATTTTCCAAAGCTTAGGAAATTTTAAATATTTTTTTTTTTTTTGAGTATATATCTGTGTATATATATATATTTACTTTTAACAATACAAACATTTTGAATAGATTTTAGAAATTTGTTTCTTTTGTTGTTGTTGCTGTTGTTGTTGTTGTTGTTGTAGCGAAAAACTATCACAATTATAGAGATTTCTGACGTGTTTGCTTAAGGTTTACAATATATAGAATCGGATTGTTTTCTTTTCAGCTTTTCACGCACCTACGCACACACACACACACACACACACACACACGCACACACACATAAGTAGAATTGTGGGTTTTTTTGTTGGATTTCGACTGCAATTGGTTCAGGTTTTCATTGTTTATATGACATATATATGATTATTATTTTGGTTTTTGCTTGGTTAAGGAAATGCATGGAATTCGCCATTAGACGTCCGTCAAGCAGTTCATATAGAGATCTTTCGTAATACTCGTTTATCTTATCTCCAAGTTGTACTTATCTCCCAGTTGTTCTTTGTCCTTTCACATTTGATGCCACATTATTGAACTTTGTTCGCTTGCATATGTTAAACGGTTTCGTAGAGTAAATATATAGAGTTCTCTTTTTCTTTTTCGTTTTTTTTTTTGTATTGTTTTTAGCAATTTTCTTATACAATATATAGCACATAGGCTTGCAGTAAGCGTACTTAAAAGTACGTCGACTGCTTTTGAAAATGTTGTCAATTGATTTTTTTTCGTTTTTGTTTTTGTGTGATTTGTAATTTTCTTTAAGTGGTTTGAAAAACCATCAAACAACAGGAGGAAACAGTCTTTCTTTCCAGGTACCTGAGAAATAGATCAAAAATAGGCTTTAATTAAACGTATTTGCACCAAAACAAAACAAGAGCAGACATTTTTCTTGAAACTAAAGCTTAATGTTGCATATGAATAACTATTTTGCAAAAGTATCTAATCACAACTTGGCTTGGGGCATTATTATCTTTTTTAGACTCTGCTAAGCTTTTCCTAAAAAACAAAACATAATTTACTTTTTAACAATTTACATTCTGATTGAAATTTTTGTTTAAAAATAGTTTTTGCCTCACTGAAACTATAGCTTTCTTAATTTATGCCCAATAATGACAGATAAAGCTAATTGTTTATATTTATATATATATTGTTTAAATTACAGTTATTGCAGCTAACTGCAATTGATGTCGTCTACTCACCGCGTGACACATTTGACTTTTGTTTTATGATGTACAATTGAGTTTTTTTTTAGGTTTCTTTTTTTTTTTTTTTTTTTTTTTTGATTATTGTATTTTGTATATACACCATATAATTTGCTATATATTGCGCATAATATAAGTGTTTTATGTTTTATACACAGATGTGGTTTATGGTGGCATCGATGCTGAGATGTTTTGTTGTTGTTGTTGTTGTTGCTGATCCAATATTATATAATTATGATGGTAATTGGGTATTTACTGCAGGTCATCTAAACACGTTCGAGAAGCACTTGTTAGGTAGGTTTACACATTGATATCGTAATAGATATATATCTATATATATAGTTGATTGCAAATTGCATGTGGCTGGTAATTGCGAGAGTTGCTGGTTGCGTTTCTTATCGATCGTTCAGCATATGCTATATAAACTAAAATACGATACTCCTTTCTCTCTCTCTGTCTCTGTCTCTTTTGGCTTAGCTCCCTCCTGCTGGGACCTAGTGATGGCTCAGATAGGTCTTGCGCTTTAGATAGCCACTGCGAATCGGTGATGAAAGGCCCGTCTCGTTGCTGCACATTCAATACGATGTCAAGGTATTGGGTTTGTAGCATGTGTGTGTGTGTGTGTGTGTGTTGGGTGTGTTGATTTGATGTCAAAATGTTTCATATTAGAATAAAGTTTAGAGTTTGCGGAGGTTATTTTTTTTTTTTTTTTTTTTTGGAAAAAAGACAGAGGTAAAGTTGAGTGTAAGGTTTTAGTTGATAGCGCTTTTCCAATTCAATATATATACTTTCTATTATATATATATATTGATTTTTTTTTTTTTATTTTTTGCAATTTGTTTATTGCACAACACAGAATTAACATAAAATGCTCAGCTAAAATGCATGAAAAGCATATCAAACAAACCAAACTCAACTAAAGAAATTATTCAAACTCTCAACTCTTTTGTAACGGTTTTTAAACTAATGCGTTACGCGTTTGCATATCAACTACAGTGTTGGTAAACGTTTTAAACATCATTTGTTGCTTGTTCATGCAGCCTATTTTGATATACATTTGATCATTTATGTGCCAGTGTGTGTAAGTGTACGTGTACGTGTACGTGTGTGTGTGTGCGTGTGCGAATCGCATCAATATAGAGCGAGGGGTAGGGGGCGGGGGGCGTGACGTGTTGCAGTAAGGGGTTAAAGCGTTGTTTATCAAAATCAAGAAACAAACAAAGAAAAGATACATGACGAAATCGTAACGTTATAAATCATATGTATGTACGTCTAGGAAGTACATATATACAAATATATAAACATATATGTATATATGTATATATATATTTGTGTTTATGTTACTCTAAATAAATAAATAGTTGAAGCTCTTTATTGCATATGTATGTATATGTATATCGCTGGTATATGCACACAGATATGTATGTACATATGTGTATGTATGTATGCATACTTGTATGTATGTGTGCTGGTTGCCTTTTTGGCCAGATTTTGTTTCCTGTTGCTTTTGTTTTGTCCTCGTTATATACAATAACAATAATATCAAACCAAATAATACAATATGAAAAGCACTAATAAATATACATGTGTATATAATTATATATAACAAAATAAAACTATAACTTAGCATATTAATAATACGGCATTTAAATAGTTTTCGATAACTTAGGGCTAAAACCATGAAAATCATAACAAAATATTATTTATATATTGATTTTTTGTGGACTAGGCAAAGTTTTGTGTCTGCTGCTGCTTGTGGAGGGGCGGATGTACACAGAGGCCAGGGCCAAATGGGATGCTGACTCAGGCGGGACTGCGAGGGGACTGGGCCGGGACATCATCCTTGCCGGCAGGCTCATGCTCATACACAATGCCCTCGTTCAGTTGGGCGAGGCTGTTGCTGTTGGGCGTGGAAGGTTGGGCCTCAAACGCATTGCTGATCATATTTGGCCATATTTGGATGGGGTGTTGGTGTTGGTTTGTGGGGTATTTGGAAGGAGACATGATGCATGATTAGGTGGCTCCACAGAGAGAGAGAGAGGGGTTTTTTTTAGCTCAATTACAATATTAGCCAATGGCTGTTAACGTGGGACAACGTTTCAGACACGGAACTCTGTGCATGCGCCGTGTCAGCAGCACTCGAACACAATACGAATCAAACCAACAATTAAAGACATAAAGCATAAACAAAAGGTTAACAAGAAATTAAAATAAAATAAATAAATAAATGGGCACAAAACACCAAATACTTAGAATACAATACACATTATACAAATATTTGCCAATTAACACTAACACATACACATACATATATACAATTTACACAGACAAGACAGAAGAAGACTCCACCACAGCTGCCGCATGCCGGCTCCAGCCTGGGAGCCTGGTAGCCTGTTAGCCTGGTAACCACAAATGTGCTTTCTCATTGGTGCGACCTACCTTCTGCGTCGCGGATTTGCCGATTGTCCAGGCAGATTGAAGCAGCCACGTGGTATAACCATACGGGCATTACCCTTGGCCGGGCGGGAGCCACCGACCACCTGTAGACCAGCCAAATGGGCGGCATATCCCTCGCTGAGCACAGTTGCATTCGATTGCAGTTTCTTGCCCACCTGAAAACAAATAAATATATGTTAAAACACTTATCAATTATGTGATATAAATGTGACCTGGCTATGGCTAGTACAAGATAAGAAACTACAAAAAAAAAATACTATAAATTGATCGAAGACTGAGCTCTGATCAAGTATAAATATAGCTATGTATATATATATATTAATGGGTCACAGATGTTTGCGTATGTCTCTTACGTTTCATAATTGTTGTGCATTGAAAACGTATAAGCGCATAAAGCCAACAATATGTTATAGATAAGGCAAACATGTTTCTTGAGGATTCGAAGATGTACCTTGCCAACAATAAAGATCTGCTCGGGTCGCATGCCCACATTGGTGTAGACGCTAATATCCTTGCTGCTGCCGTAAGCGGCGGTAATTGAGATTCCATGATTTTGCACGAGATTATTGAGATAGGCGGTCTTGTGGCCCAGCGGATCGGTGGAGAGTCCATCGGCGAACGAAATTAGGCCATGTGGAAAATTGTGCTGGCTGAGCCAGGAGACAACACGCTGCTGTTGCATATCCGGCCGTCCGGTGATATAGATAAGCAAATAGCCCAACTCTTGCCAATGGCGACAGACATCGACTGCACCGGCGCGCACCTTTGGATCACGCCCAGTCACCGACATGGATGCCGTAAAGGAGCCATCAATACTGAATACAACGCACTCGGTCAGCGGGGGAACCACCGCCATATAGCAATCGACAGATGTGTGATCGCCGCGCACCACCATCTTGACCGGATAAATGCCATAGCCGAGAGACAGTTGGTCGGGAATGCTGTACGAGATGCGTCCATTTTTGTCGGTCACTTCGGTAGTTAGGAATGTCCATTCGCCAGCCGGTGGATCCTTCATAATGTGCACGTCCACCTTCTCCCCATGCAACGTTATCATATCGAGCGGTCCATACATGAAGCGCGCATTTAAACGCTGTTCGCGCCCCTCCTGCACAATGACATCGTTGGCCCGATGATTGGCCGCCACATTCTTTAGCTTGACGGATGTACGCTTCTTGATCCACTTCTCGCGCGGCTGCCCCGGATGAAATGATGTGGTGTTGTCCTTGTCATCGTGCGAGCCCACAAACGGTATGCCCTCGAATTTGCCAATTTGGCGCAATATAAAAGCAATCACATCGGGACTCTCCCAATAGCTGGCATGGAATAAATGCGGCAGTGCGTGTGCCGGAAAATTGCTTAAGCCCTCTGGACAATAAAGCGCATAATCTAAGCGCTTTGTGCCCCACCATTTGTTCTGAACTGCAATATGAAATTTGTGTTGGCAATCATTTGTAAAGTCATCTGTGCTCGATTCAGATGCACACTTACGGGAGTGTATAGTACTAAGCGAAACATTCTCAATGAGACCCGAAATGGTGCTCTGCATCGATGCATCCGAAAGGCGTCTGCTGGACAGCAAATTGTTGCCATCATTAAAATGCTGCGGATGCGATTGTATTACCTCCACTGCATCACAAAGAGCGAGAGGGCGAGAGAGCGAGACAAAGAGAAAATGGGTTGGATTTAATCATGTGTTACTGTAATGCATGTCAATCTATGCATCTAAATCTTAACTTACATAAATGCAGCGGCTGTCCGTTGCCCAACGGATATTTGGCATAGCGTGGCACATTGACCGGCGACAGTATGGAGAAGCGTGCACTTAGTAGCGGCTCGAGGCGTGAGGCAATTGGATCGGTTGGATGGAACAGATTATATACCTGATGGCAATTGGGACGAGCCAGCGCCGCTTTGGCATCATGCAGTTTTCGTGCGGCAAGCACAACAGACAACGGTGAGCCGAACATAAAGAAATCGCTGACCTCAAAGTCCAATTTGGTGGCACGTGAATCGCTTGAGGAACTGGAGCGACGACGTCGCGGCGATGGTGCTACCAGCAAGCGTTTCGCATCCAAATCGGAGTCAATGAAACGCTCATCATCATCCATGCGGGACATGCGGCTGCAATCGCCGCCGCCAGCGCTAATCGAGCCGTGACCCGCTGTCTGATTGGCGGCATTTGACTGGCTGCCATTGGAACGACACAATGCTTCGTAGGCCAGCAGGGAGCCCATTGAGTCGCCCAACATAACTATTTGGCCGGAAAAGCCATGACCCTCTTCCGACTTGAGGAACTCATGATAGACAATGTTGGCAGCGGCCACGGTCTTGTTGACTGTCTCCTGGAATTCTGGAGAGGCCACGGCCAATAGCGGTATGGCTCCAATTGGCACATCCGCTATATTTGGTATATCCGTTGCCGAGGGTGACGCATCAAACGAATACGGGCTGAGGCTGGACAGTATGCCAAGTGCGTCGGTACAAATCGAGGGGCACGGTACCATCTTAATGGTCATATGCGTCAGGAGACTGGGATAATGCTGACGCATAACGGCCTCAAATGAACCTCGAAATGTTGTTACATCCGACTTTTTGGCGGTTAGCTCGCTGGCTGCATCCAACACACTGCCAGCGTGCACCACCAGCATCAATATGGTGGTGGGGCAAGATGGGGTGCTCGGTGAGCCCGGCGGTGATGAATCGTGACTACGATCGATGCTGGCCGAGGAGCGTAACTGACGCTTGTTGCCGCGCTCCGAAGCGACGCGCATTAAAAAGTCCTGATTAAATATGCTGTCATCTTGTTTATGGCGTCCAGCGATGCCGCCAACGCCCCCAGCACTGCCGCTGGAACAGCCGCCATGCGGCGGTGGACTATCATCGCCCTCACCCAGCAGCTCGAGTGAGCTCCATTTCGCCAACGAGTTCGTTTCGTTTGTGTCTGCAAGAGAAGCATAAATTAGTCGGACATCCATATTGAACATGCCACAGCGCACTTACCCAAACAATCAAAGAACTCCTCGTCTGAGTTCGATTTGGAGTCCACCTCAAGACGCTCCATTCGCCAGTTGGCCACCTGCATGCAGGCACAAAGAAAACTCATTAATATGCATACGTTAATTGTATATTGTTGGGCTGCTATCAATCGATATATGTTGGTCTACTTGGGGATCCTAAATGGAAGAAGCGGGAGCTGCAACTGAAATTAAAACTTACATGTCTGCGTGGTGCTGGCTTTGCATGCGATTTTTTGGGCAGCTCATGGAACGGAATCTGATCGATGTCGGAGTGTGTGTGTGTGTTTTTTTTTTTTTTGTGGTAGTTGTTGGATTTGAATTTGTGTGACAAGAGCAAATCAAAGATTATTTTATTTATTTATTTTATTTTTTTTTTTTTTTTGGTAAGAACACAGCTCAAAGGACAGAACACAAAAACAAAACAATTCGAACATTAACGAAATTCGATGCGCACACATAATTTGTATATGCAAAATGAAAACATACGTTAAAAATAAATAAATACAAATAATTAAATTACATTTTCGCCTGCTTTTTTACCAGTTCAAGAAAGCGCCACAAAAGCCAAATAAACGAATTTGTAAATTTGATCAACAAATACTGGAACATTGAAGCTCGAATCGCAAATAAATTGTGTGTGGTTTTAATGTTTACGATTCTCAGGATTAATGCTGAGTAAGACATTGCACTTAGTTCTTGTACAACTTCCAGTCCGTATATTATTTTAAGCCCTGGATAAATGTATGACTGGCCATCGACAGTAAAAAGCACAGTTTTTTATGTGCCCGTTAAGGTTGATCGCCAGTTATTTAAATGATTCTGTGAATTATTTATTAAGCAGACTAGCAGAAAATATGAATTGCGGCGTTGCCACCTTGCCAAATGTTGCACACAGCAAGCAACAGTGTTTATAGGCAAATGAAATGTTGCCAATGAAATATGTTGCCAACGACATTTGCATGGCGCAGACAAATCATGGTTAATTGCAAAAATTAGCAGCTCCTTTGCTCGACTTGTAGCGAACGAAAGTGAAGCAACACAGGACAATGACAGAGTAAAGGAGAGAGAGACAACAACATTGATACAGCACAGCACAATGGATGAAAGCCACCGCAGCAGCAGCAAGATCCGTAGCGTCTCTCACCTGCAAATCAAAACTGTGTGCAGATCCCACTGGCGAATGTAGGGCACCTTTTGAGCCAAACTTGGCCTTGTTGGCCAACTGAATGCTCTGGGAACGCGAGCGTTGATTGCTGCTGCTTTGAGCAGCGCCCAGCTCCACATTAGTGCCGACCCCGTCATTCTCGTCCTCATCATCATCGTCATCCTCCTCCTCGTCGGAGCTGGCCTCGGCGCTCGGTGGTTGTTGTGTGACAATGGGCGGCAATGCCGGCGCAGACTTCTTGCGCTCACTGGTGCCCAAAGATGGGGCCGTTGTTGCGCTGCTCACATATGGCTCCGAGGTGCTGTCTGCTCGTCGTGCGAAAGAGATGGTCATTATGTGAATTTAGACCGATCTGGACGTGTGCTTACCATCACTGCACTCCTCGCCACCGCCCATTTTCTTGGCCAGGGCCAGCTGGGTTTGGCGCTCCAGCTCGCGTATATCCTCAATGGTTAGGCCATGCCACTCATCTTGCCACGCCCAGGCCTGGCGATGGGCTCGGAGCATTGTCTTGCGCAGCGCCACATCATGTATGAATTTCTCCAGCTTGGTTTGCATGCCCCAATAGCGGAATTCGACGCGACAGATCTTGTAGGCGGTCATCAGGGACATGTTGCGTGCCGTTGGCTGCTTTTTGCCCTTCACCTCGCGCCAATACTCCTCCAGCCAATCGTCGGCCAACGGACCGCGTCCCGTCTTATCCGATACAAAATGCTTGGGATCCTCCTCCTTTACATAATCGCCGCCCCACAACTGATCCTTGACAATATCAATTACATCTGTAGCAAAATTAGGAAATCAATTTATTCGGCTCAGTTTTATTTATTTTTATTATATCTTTGACCTACCCACAACGCGATTGCGCAGATCGCTGCCGGATAGCTGAAACACATTATCCTGAAAGCCATTGTCCGGATGGTAATAGGTCTCAATGTCCAGCGAGAATTTCTCCACAAAGGGACAGGTGTAGCGTGTTCGCGTATATGGATAGGCATTCCATGCCTCCTCCTCGACGGTCAGTGCACTCTTTGGCAACAGACCTAAAAGACATCCAGTCGAATGCATTTGATTATTAGAAAAAGAAAAAATTGTTTTTAAAGAGTCGATAGTCGCTAGTGTTTGACTAGCAGATACCCTGTACCCAGACGGGGAAACTCAAGCCCACGCTTTAGATTATTTATTATTCTTGAATGACTCTTGTGCTTCTAGTCCGATCTTTGACAAATTTGCAGATCTTAAATATGACAAACAGCAGTTAAAATTTGAAACTAATCAAAAAGTGAATTATTTTTGACGTCTGTAAATAATTATTATTATATATATTATGTATAAATTAAACGTGATCTGCGCATTTAATAGAAGGTTCCAAATAGAAAGTGTTCAGCTCCTGAAATCTCGACTCGGTTTAAGAATATATATGTATATATATATACTAGCTAATGGAATTAGAGAAATAAACCTCACTTACTTTTTATCCAGCCTGGCAAATGGCTGCCCACGTGATAGATCTTTTTCGTGTACTGCCCATCGCCGCCGGGTCCATCTTTATAGGGCTCATTGATCATGATCTCGACGCCGCTGCCTTCACCATGGCTTTCCTCGCGGCTCTTTTTCTGTGCGCCGCAAATAAATAATTAAATAGTTAGTCCGAAAATAAGTTTTTTATTTTGCTTATAGCTTAGCATAGGATTAAGGAAACAGCTACATTCCATAGGTAAAATATACTAGGCCTTATTTAGCATGTTTAGAAGATGGAGGATTGGACATAGAACTCTGATGAAGACTATGGACACAGGTGAGGCACTAGCGAGAGGTTAGTCCAAATAGATTTACCTAGCCTTATATGACATAAGGTACAGGTTTTGGGTTTTGGGGAATTCGAAAGAAATTCGGTGGCTCCGGAAAAGGTTGACAGACAGAGCATGGACTGTTTCTAGACAGGAGCTGAGACGAACTACGTCTAGTTAGTTAGTTAGTTAGCTCTATGGGAAACTTACCGCTATCATATACAGCTGGGCGATCCGGTACTCCTCGACGGTGAGGGGCAGTGGTATGCGGTACTCTTTGATCAACATTTTTGGTTATTTTTATATAATTTTGGTCAGCGTCTTTGGTTGTAATACGGCGGGTTTTGATGTGTTGCCTTCAAGTGTGCTCGGTCTCTCGCCCACTCGCTCCAACTGGCTGTCTCTCTCTCTCTCTCTCTCTCTCTCTCTCTCTCTTTCTGATAGTATTCTTATGCCTCAGGCAATCATCGGTTGTTGTTAAAGTTTTTGTTGTTGTTGTTGTTGCTGCTGCTGCTGCTGCTGGTTTGGCTGTTGTTATTGCCGCTGCTGCTTGTGCTGCGCATGGCGGAGGCGTTGCTGGCGTCTATGACCTGCAAATGTGGCAAGGTTGGATTAAGTTATGGCCTGGGGCTGCTTGAGCTTGAGGTTGGGTGGGGGAGGGGCGGGATTGGTGGCCGGGAACGTTCCCTTAGCTAGTTGCTATGGCTTCCATGTTGTGTGCCGCAATATGAGCGCCGCATGGAGCGAGCTTTAAAATGTGAATTACCATCTCGTTTATTGGTTCGCCCCAGGGAGACGACATTCCGACTGTCAGGCGGAGCACTCGAGCTGTCAATTAAACAACTAGCGGCAACGAGCCAGCATGAAAATGAGAATGAAAATGTCCGATAAGGTCGACTCAGCTCGCATTTCTTAATAGGCAACAAGCACAGCAACGACCACAAAAAGAAGTTGCCCGCCCAATTTGACCGACTGCAAGATATCCTACATCAAGTTTCAAGTGGCCATTAGACTAATCCCTAAATATTCGCAAACGAAAAAGAAATCGAAATGAAACAATAACCAATTCGAATTCCCAAGATTCAAATCTCAATCCCTTCAGACTTCTTCAAATGAGAGACGAACGTTACGTTCGTTATGACATTTTAATGAGTACAGGGTATCACAAGAACACTTCAAGTGAATTTGGTTTATCGTGCATATTTTTTGCCGTTACCTTGAACCGCTTTGCTAATTGGATTTATTGTTGACTACCGACAACTGCCCCCCCCCCTCTCCCCTTCCCTCACAAAGAACAGAGAAGAGACCATTCCTCGCTGACACAGGGCTATTTTGTTTTTGTTCTTGTCAGCGCTTGACCTACGCGATAAACAAAAGAAAACGAGGGTCGGGAGTGACCGACTAGCAGCTACCCTGCTCCCATTTCATAATAACATTCTTTTCAATTTTCCTCCATAAAAACCAAACAAAAACCAGCTCAGTTCCTAACTATGAAGATGTGGACATTAAATAAGTTGAGTGTTTGTAGTTGGATCTTTAGAAAATGTTAAGGTCCTATATATTCAATCCAATCAATCAATCAATCAACTTTTCCAACTTTGTATTCAGCTCTTACAATCTAAAACAAAATTGAATTTGCTAATCGATATTTATCGATATGATGAAAACATAAAACTATCGATTTTTTGTTATAAACCTGATTTGCAGTCTCTAGCTCTTCTATTTTGACTGAAGGTCAAACACAAAGACGGACAAGGCCAAGTTAACTTGTCTATTGATGCTGACCAAGAATATCCTACTCTACAGTGTATCATCAAACAGACCCTTTCGCCTGTCAGATACACTTGACATATTCAATGGGCACAGGGTATAACGAGAGAGCGAGAGAGAGAGAGAGAGAGAGTGGGAAGCCTCGTTTATATGGTTTTTCGAATGTAATCGATCCCATTACATGACGTGCTGATCGTCACGCTTGTTCGCATATTTAGCCAAATGCTCAACTTAACAAATTAATTAGAGCTTTTTAAGCGGATTCGCAGACAAGCGCCGTATAGATAAAAGTGTAAACAATGTTTGCGATTTATGGTACAGCTTTTTGCGTTCGGCTTTTTACGATCATCTAGACAATTAAAATACCTGAGATATCAGTCAAATAAGTGCTCGACTAGAAACTGCAAACTTAACCTTTGCACCGTAAGGTCATAGAGCTATAGAGCTTGACAACTAAGCCGTTTCAATCCATGTCATATATGTACATTCATTTTTAAGGTCAGGTTCGGCTGCTCGTTGCGCTAAGCACAAAAAATTGAGAAACAGCTTATAGCTCGAATTTGACTTGATCTTGCCACGGTTCGAGTTCCCATTTGTGACCCACATATTCGACATACTCCCTGGTTCTCCTTAACACATCTCTCATAAGTTGCATAAAAGCTAGCAAATATTTACTCCAAGTTGGCCTTGGAAATCGACGCTAGCCCAATTTTTCGGCGTTGCTTGTCTTCATAATTGGATTATTTTATTTATTAGTGGATTTCCGAAACGCATGAAACACGCCTCAAGTGAATTTATCTGTGAAATTGAGTTTGAAGCCAATTAAATGCAAAACCGAAATGTTTTTTAAAAGCAATATTTTCCTATGTCCCAACTAGGCATGTAAATATTAATAAAAAGTACACTAGCAAAGTTTGGGCTGGAAGTTGATTAATTATCAGTCCGTCAATGAATGAATAGTTATCTTCAAAGGAACGCAGATAAACGAGTTGGGATCTTTTTGTATATTTATAAATAGATATAACTATAGAAGATTTATGTATATAGGGTTTTTATTTTTTGTTGTTGTAATATACAATAGCTCAGTTTTCGTCTTATAGTTCCTGTGTCAGCTGTATGATAGCCTTAATCTAGAAAGAGATAAGTTTGCATAGAAACAACAGCCAGAACTTCCCGATCAGGTATCTTCATATATTTAATTTGCCGTGCGGATGTCAACTTCAATAAATTTCATGACGAATCACCTTGAGCAGGTGTTTTAAAGTATGAATTTTAATTGAATAAGTCTCGTACAAATGCGCAGCCATGTCCGGTCTAAGCTCTGAGGAGTGGCATCATGTGTTCGCCCTACCTGAAAAACCTTGCTCTACTGCGAATATAATTTTAATCTTATCGTTTTATGTGTGATAAATTGTTTATGCCGTATGCTAAATGTCGTATGCCGCTTAACGGAAACCCTTCATATACTTTTGCAGAATATATTATAATTTTGTCGCGAAATGCGCCAATCTATAAAGTATATAACTTCTTCTAACTTCTCTGTCGCTTTGCAAAGAACCAACTGTACTATATCATAGTAATAATCGTGTAAGAGTTAGGTTCCTGCTGTGAGCAACAGCCTATTAACATCGGAATACTATATCATATCGCTCGAGCAGTATTTCTGGATATCAGAATTTTCCTGCGCATATCTGTAAGGCCGTAAGCTATATGTCTACATTGGGTATAACAAAAGAAAGAAGAAGAAGATGAGAAACGTATGTACTTGAACATCTTGTGAATAGAGCCCATCCACCTAATGGGCACAGCCTTGCCTGGATGGTCACTTTGCGGCCGTCTCTCTGGCAATTGGAACTTAATTAATGGCATTTCATGATTGACAATTTTAGCCCGCCCGCAACGCTTTGCATTTCCCTGTGCCCTGTGCCCTTTGCCCTTTGAGCACCCACACACGCCCACCATGCACATTATGTGTTGGATATGTGCCCACTAAATAACAATACTGCACACAAGAGACACAAGGGACAGTAATCAATAATTATGGGGGACAACGGTGTGAGAGCGAGAGGGAAAACAATATGGGCAGAAAATAGATACATACTTATGTGCGTATTAACATACACACCACATTTCAAGCTAGATCTAGAGATTCACTTAAAGTTAATGTTATCGTGACTCTAGCTCTTATTATTTACCAAAATTGCTCATAAGACAGATTGTCGATATCGATTTGTATCGATTACTTGCAAACGGGGCAAACGGTTATCGATTATCGGAAACAAACTCGATCTGCGCGGGAACTAGGAGCACCTACATCTAAAATTTTAAATCTCTAGCTCTTATAGGTTCTGAGATACTTGCGTTCATACGCACGGACAGACGGACGGACATGGCTAGATCGACTCGACAGTTGATGCTGATCAAGAATATATACTCTATACCCTTTTTACCCATTTTTAATGGGTTCAGGTTATAAGAAAGTATTTCGTTTTTCCTTTGGACTGCGTTTTATGAACTCTATTTTTGATATAAATTACCGTTTCGAGATATTATCGCACAATAAATCTCAAGACAATAAAATGGGTTTTATCTAGAAAATCGTAAAAGTCTGCCAAAAGCGCCCAAATTTCAACACGATTTCGCCCATAAGTTTGAGAGAGAAAAAAATATGATTACAATCAAGTTGAAAGAAACATGAACTAAAAATAAAGAAAGATTGCAAGCCATCCATCCTCTATAGGTAATTATATTTTAGGTTAAAAAAAAAAAAAAAAAAGCAATGAAAAATGTAAAAAACAATAAACAAAACGGTGCTAAACAAAATCCAAAAAGCCCATTTTGCAGATTTATCTTAGCTGTATGTGATAGTAAATAAACGTACAGATGTGTATGTGTGTGTATGTTTGTGCCCGTTAAAAAGAAAACAAAAATGAGTAAATAAATACATACATACATACATACATATGCATATGCATATGCTTGTACTAGTTATGTATCCGTTTATAAATCTGTGCACTTTGCACGTAACATGAGCGCGGGTCGTGTTTATGGCCTGTCTGTCATCTACAGTTTGTTTTATAACGATCAAGCGTATGTCAAGGGGTTGGGCTGGGTTCGCAGCGGGGAGTTTGGGACGCAGCAGCAAAATAACTGAAAATTGTATAAGCTGTGTGACACAAAGCTAGCATAGCAACGGTAAAGCGAGCAACAAGAACCAACACAACACGTAAATGCACGTAATGCGTTTCAAGACAGAACAAGAGCAAATAGCAGAAAGAGTAGCAGAGCTGATGCTGCGCTCTCTTTCTTTGCCCACACACTTTTAAGGGCTGAGTGTGTTATTGTTTGTACGCTTTGCTGCTTGATGAATAAATTGCCACGGTAATTGGACACAAGCAAATGTAAAAAAAAAAAAAAGAGGAGAGAAAAAAATAAAAAAAAAAACCCAAAAGCGCAAACGACAATAAATGACGCGCTGCCGCTGTTTCTGGCCATTCATTCAGGCAGAAATAATTGAACGTGAAAGCCCCGGAAGCGAAGTGCGACAGAGAGACGAAAACAACAATGCAGGAGAAGTGCGTGCGTTAGCCAGCGCAAAGAAGAAGCAATGAGAGTTGTGATTGTATTGGTGATCATTAACAGTGGTTTTCTGTTGCATTTCTTCGGTGCTTCGCCAAAATTTGCGCGCGCGCGCTCGTGTGTGTGTGTGTGCATGAGAAAGAGCAGCCGAATTAACACACGAGCAAGATGCGCGGCAGGTGGCAGAGTCAGTGCAAGGTACAAGGGTTAACGAGTTGAGCAGCAGCAGCAGCAGCAGAAAAAGTGGGTAAACTTTTGGCACACACACTTAGACAGAGACAGAGGCAGAGACGCGCATATACAATTACGTATACGGGTGTTGTTCGCAGGGGTCGAGCACTCGCTCTCTGTGCACACCTGTGGCGCGCTTTATGTTTATTTATAATTTATGTATTAATACAGCAGCAGTGGCCAACAACAGCCTAATGCTAATCCAAGCGCACGCACTTAAAATACATATTTTAGCCCCAGGCTCAAAGCAGCCAACCACAACAGAGAACAAAAAAAAAAAAAAAGAAAAAAAATCACTAGCACAAGAGAACATTTCAATGATACAACTGGGAACCGCAAACCATTTAATTTTAGCTGCGCCTCGTTTTGGGAGCTTCAATCAAATCACACGCACAACAATGTGTGGGGTCGTCGAGACACGCAAAGAACGTGAAACACGATGTGGAAACGGAAAAGGTGGGCTCCAAATTTAAATGCGAAACTGCAGTTGAAAATTCTCATCACACTTACACATGCATGCATACGCATGTGTAATGCATACACACGCATGTTAATTGTGTGAGTGCAGCGTTTCGTACTTGTTGTTCTTGCTGCTGCTGCTGCTGCTGGGATAGAAACCTTGGGAGCTGGAGAGAGCAAAGCTCTAGTCCAGGGTCTGAGCTTACGCATTTACGTTTACGCGCTCACAACTAAACGTACGACCACCCACCCCACCCCTGGCCACACAGACGCACTGCACACAGTACTGTTATCCTGATGGTTTTGCGCATTTATCAATTTTCTTGCAACAATTTTGCAACAATAACACAGCACAGGGAAAAACAAAACAAAAACATACTAATGTTGCACTTATAAAAAACTCACTTATGTATGTGTTGCCAGCAGCTGTGCCCGATTAAAAACAAAACTGTAAATGAAAAACAACAACAGCAACGAAAAGAAAACAGAAAATTGTTCCCTGATTGGACGCTTTTTATGAAAACTGTTTTTGACGCGCTGCTTAGCAAACATCCACACACGCGAGAAGAAAATTTTTTGTTTAATTTTCTTGCCTTTTGCTGTTGCTGTTGCTGCTGCTTTTTGCAATCACAAAACGCACACAGAGAACGAAAGCGTAGGCGTTGCGAGCGACGGCAGCACCGACCGACACACGTCCGCGTTCGCTTTTGAACTGAAAACGAAAACGAACCAGCTGAAAAGCAGCAGCAGAAGCGCCAACTTGCTGTGATAGAGAAGAGAGAGAGAGAGAGACAGAGAGTGTGTGCGTATGGGGCATTCCAGTAAACACGTTTGCCAATTGAAGCGAGTAATTCGTTCCATAATTTACAATAACAATTAGCATTTGCTATAAATTAAAAAGGTTAGTTAAAGTTAAGTTATGTTTCGATCTCTTTTTTGCATCTAATCATTTAAGTTCAGTTAACATTTGTATTAAATCAGATGATGCTATTTGTAACAAATAAGGAAATCGTGTGAATTTCGAATAGTTCTAAAACAAACCATTTTTAGTTTCGCTATTCATAATTAATATTAATATTGAATTGGTAACACGCTAAAATCTTTGTACGTCATGTTCAATGAAATGGAGTGTTGGCTAATGTCTCGCAGAACGCCCGACTCGATTTGATCAACGTAGCAAAACCGCGCGATAAAGCGTCTAAGCACAGGCGAAACGCTCTCACTTGTGTCTAAGCCGTAGGCAGCGGAAATTTACGAAAGGGGTTTGCAAATCAGATTTCGCTATTATATGTATGTCTTTTACGTTTGCAGCTACGTACCTCAGGTGTCGACGTCCTTGTGCAGCGTAGCACAGAGACAGAGAGAATGAGTGAGAGAGAGTGAGCAAAAGCGATTCGTTGCCGTTGGCGTCTATTTGGAAAGGGGGGTTGCTGATGGCTCGGGGCAACTGACTGACGTAAAGGTCGCGCTGGGCTGCCAAGCATCCCACTTATAAATGTGCATATAAGTCTTTCAAAAAAAAAAAAAAAAAAAAAACAGACTAGATAATGAATTATTTAGATTGCCATCTATGTAAATACTTACATATGTATTGGGGCTCATATGCCGAGCAGCAACGGCAACCCCATCAACACAAGCATACCGAAACGTTCGAGGCGCTGCTGCTGTGTCGTTTTAGCGGAAACAGGAAAATCAACAAACAAACAAACAAACACGCATACTGATGTTTGCTCTTGTCACTGCGGCCTGTAATCTATTGTAGCCTCCGATATAGAGTTCAACTTTGACATTTAAAATAGGAAAACACACATAGCGCATGCTCCTCAACTCCAGGAGTGCGACCACACACATTTAAATGTTAACTCACACATGCATACACACATATGCATACTCGCAACAGCTCTGACAACGCCAATCAAAGGACGCGCAAAAATTTAAACGCATTCATTCAGTTGAACAAATTTATCGATAGGAGGAAATGCATCTCAACTAGGCTAACATAATGTCCCGCAACATATTAACATATATGTATTGAATTGCGCGCAAAGTTTGAAATATGCAAATGAACGCAAAGCCAAAGGATATCAGATTTGTTCAATATGCTAATGATGATATATGTATCATACGCATATTAATTAGACTAAAGTAATTATAATTCATAAGCTTCTTGCTCTACGACTCTATTCAACGAAATATGCCTAATCGCAAGCTCTGCTCAAAAGAGAAATATGCCACATTTATTTGTTACCGATAATTGGTATATGCTTGACTAAATGCAGGGATAAGTTTGAATTATATATATTTTTTTTATTAATATTAGCAATTTAAGATAATTACATTGCCAAGAAAAATGAACTAGCGAATTAAGAATTAAAAAAAAAAAATGAATGAAACAACAGCATACTTTTTTTTTGTATCAAAAGAAAATCGTGCATTTTGCTTACTCGCAAGAACTTTCACATATTTCTTTGTATGGGGAGCACTCTGTGTGGGATTTTTGAAGATGCCTTTCCTTACATTGGCCACGCCTTTTACTAAAAACATAGGGATTGGGATTGGGATGGGGATGGGTGTATGTAGAAGTAGTTTATAACTGGATACAACTACTGTGTATATAACGACTATGGCTTTTGTGTGGGTTAGCATGGTGCGACGAGCGACAGCAACAGCAGCGTCGGTTGTACAGAAGTTAGCGGCCCAGAATGTTGCGAGACCATTGCTTCACCATCGGCTTGGCTTTCGACTGTTCGATGCGTTCAGCTTCCTGCATTTGCTCGGCAAGTTTGCGTTGATTATCCCTAAACTGGCTAATGGGATCCTCAAATTGACGATAATAATGCAACACTTCACGCACATCATCCACATCATTTTGCGCTATGACTGGAATGCAAACATACATATTTGAGTATTAACCAGATTAAATTTGATGTCCTTTGCTTACTCTTCAAAAACGCAATCAAATCATAGAGCTGTGCATCATCGCCGTTGCCATGCCAGCGCGCAATGCCAAATGTGTTGTCCGGATGCATTTTAGTGGCATTGCTATCCCAGTCAATGACAATTACCTGCAAATATAATAAATGTATCAACATTTTTTGGCCATGATATTGATATTCTTAGTTAGAGAGTTAAGGTATTTAATCTTGGACTAAAATTGTTCTTCACACCTTGTTTTTTTTCGGTTTATGAGTTTCTTAAAACGTTCGTAAGGTTAAGACGAAAACTTACGCGTCTGAGGTCGCGATTTAAATTGTCCAGATTTTTGACGTGGTGACCATCAACGAAATGGGTGGCATCGCGAACCAAGCGGTACATAATGTAGCCATTGGGATCGAGGGCATCCAGTATGGGAAATACTGTCATGCCCTGTTCGGCAGTAAAGACAACAATTTCAAAGTCTTTGGCGCATTCCTGCAAAAAGTGATCGACGCCGGGGCGCTTCTTGAAGCGCCACCCAGTCTTATATGTCCAATCCGGATGAACCAGCACATCCTTCATTTCTAGGACAAGCGTGTAACGCGGCTGCACATATGGATGCTTAAGCGGATCAGGCAATAGTTTCGCACGTGATGGTTCCTGGATCATTTTTTGATAGTAGTGCAGCGATTTCCACATGCGCTGCAAATATTGTTGTACCAGCGGCTTGTGTGTAAACTCATCTTCTATGGTCTGACCCTCTGCATCCCTTTCGGGTTGTCCAAACTTATAGATGCCCCAAAGCACAGTGGCAATGCCGCCGCCACCAAAAATGGCAAAGCTAAATAAACATAAAAGTAATAAATATGAAAACAATTTGACCAGATCTAATGGTTGTGCGGCAGCTAACCCCAGTTTCATGCGTTTCCAAGCGCGTTCATTCTCCTTGGCCTCGTCCTCTTCGCGCTTCTTGCGTTCCTGTTCGGCATTGCTGTCCGCATCGGGCGAAGTTTGTGGAAAAAGTTTTGAGAGCAATGGCGACGCAGTCTCTGTGCCAGCCGGTGGTCCCTCTATTAAAATTGTGTATGTGTGTGTGTTTTGAGTGTTGAGTAATCAACTGGGTCACAGCAGGGTCTACTTACTGGCATTGCTGTAGCATCTTTTGCCGCTCGACAAGGCTGCACCATCCACCTGTGCTTTGTGTGTATGAATCGCTGCTCCCGTTGACAGCGGACGGCAGTGCAGAGGCGCCGGTGACAATGGCAACGACTGATTACCCAATGCAAATGTGCGCCGCAATCGGTTTGCAAATGTGTGAAAGGAAGCACGTGGTGCGTTTAATCGTATTAATTGTATGACTGGAACTGGCGCCATGCTCATGATTCTGTTTCTTAAGTGCTGTGCACAAATTCCTATGCTCTGACACTTTCAAATGCAGTTGTTTCTTTTGATTGCTTTTTTTGACCTGACCAAACCCCCTTAGGACTTAACCGGCATGGCAGCGAAAATTCTTGCATATGCTTCTGTCATACGGTCACACTGGCACCATCAGCTGACTTTTGATCGAAGCAGTCTGGCAGCACTGTCAACTAGAGCTGACAAAAATTGTGTGTAAACAAGCTAACGAAAGCCAAACAATAACAATAACAACCGAAACATGTCCATTTGCGAGGACACGGCAACGGTTGAGGATGCCGAGCTGCGCTTGTGTCGCGTTTGCAATGTTCCGTCGTTGCAATCGCTGCCGCTCTATAAGCCACATATCATCGCCGGCGAGCTGACAACGCTAGCAGCGCTGCTCAGCTATTGCGCCAATTTGCAGGTGCTCGAGGAGGAGCGGTTCCTGCCCACACACATGTGCAAGCGCTGTGGCGACTTGCTAACGCAAGTATATGAATTCAAGCGCACAGCTCTGCGCACCGACCATCTGCTTAGAAAGCGCAATGCGATATCTTCAAGAGCCGCCATTTCCCGCTCCCCATCACTAGCCGATCTGCGAGGTGCCGATCAACTCGAGCAGGCTGATGCCGAAGTCGATACCGAAACAGATGCTATCATCGAATCAGCTGGCTCTGATGAGTATGTTTACGTGCTGGAGGAAACGGAATCGCTGGCGTCAAACGCGGACAGCGTTGTGTCCAATCAGCAAAATCAGGTGTACCCTGTGGCTGAGGAAATACCCGATAATGAAGTGCATTTTGAGAGCGATGAGCCCAATGTTGAGGTCTTTGAGGTGGACTATGACTTACCAGAGGATTATGAAAACGTGCAGGCACCGAGCAATATAGAAGCTGACCACAACGTCAAGCCGCGTGCGACGCAGCGTCGCAAATCACTGAATCCCGCCCTGCAATGCCTGGTGAGTAACTGCACATATCCAATATATCATAATAATCCCGTACATATTTTTTGTAGATTTGCGGCAAGCAGCTCAGCACCAGCAACTCATTTAAGTATCACATGCAACTCCATGGCGATAATAGGCCATTTGTGTGCACCATTTGCGGAGATTCGTTTAAGACGCGCAATGCCTATGATGGTCATATTACGCTGCATAATCCCAATAATCCCAACAAGTGTACAATTTGCGGTAAAATCTACCGGCAGGCATCATCGCTGCGCTCCCACCTGTATAGCCATAGCGGCGTCAAGCCATTCACCTGCGATGTATGCGGCAAGGGATTGACCCAAAAGTCTGGCTACAAAAAACACATGCTCACCCATACGGGCGAGAAGCCGCATAATTGCGACACCTGCGGCCGCCACTTCCGCTACTCCAGCAACCTGATCGCGCACAAGCGCTCCCATACACGCAAAACTCCCACCAACCTGAAGACAACTACCAGCAAAGGCTCTTCAAAGGCAGCCCATACGTGAATCCACAAATATACAACCAAAGCTCATGCCCAATATCAGCCGTCTTATCTTTTGAGAGAACTGATCAGAGCGCAGCAAATAAAACGGCCATTGGGCATTTTAAATTGAAACTCTGTTTGGCATTGCTTATGGAAACAATTAATGATATTACCTCTCTCTAACCATGCCAAAGCGGATAACACGAATCACATTTTGCATAGTTTATGACAAGGTTGCAGGTCCCATGAAAAATGTCGACTTTCTGCCTTGAGGTTTGTTTTTGCTATAAACCTTAGTTTGGTCGATGTAAAACAAATGTTAATGAAACAATTTTATTTTTAATTTGATTGCCTGTTCTACTGAAAATATTGCAAGCCGTAGACATTTTCATATAGTTCGTGTGGGCTAAATTTGATTTCTACCCGAAATTGGCATCTACCAAATATGGTTAGATAAAGCTAATGATTGGAGGCGACCCAAGTTATTCATGCTTCGGGCTCGGTTGCTTTTAAGACAAGTTTAAGGTGTGATATAAATTAAAATTATCAAGGAATTCAATTTTTTCAAGTGTATAAGTATCAGGCTCCAGGATATCCCTCCTGTCTTGGTTAAATATTTATACAGCCCGAGGTTTTTTTAAAATTGATATTGATATTGTTTTTTTTTTATTATGAGTAGTTTTTTATTTTAAGAATTTTGGATTTTAAAAGTTATATTTGGCAAATTGCGCATTTTTATCTTAAATATTATGTTTATTTTCTATGCTATTATATTTCTATATTACGAATTGGATGTGGATAAGATCATTTTCAGCAGTTTCTAGAGCAGCAGCGCACGGGCTACATTTTGTACTTAGTATATATGTATTTGTTGTTATTTTTAAAGCTTCTGTTTATGGCCAGGATTAGGGAAAGTATCTTAGCTGCATGCCAGCTGTAGATACTTTCGTATAATGCAAAAGTTGATAGACTGATCGGATTTTAATGCGGCGCAATTGTGAATTTTAAAATTTTTTTTTTTTTATTGTTTTCTTAAGGTTTTCAGTTTTTATACATACACATCTTGTCAAAGTACAACTAATTACAGCCTTTTTAATATATGTGAAGTATCAACCCGGATTAAAGCTGTGACTTTTACCAAATTTAATTTTTTTTTTTTTAGCTGAGGAATGGCTAACAAATCACATATATCTTCCTTTTAACAATCCAAAAACTACATTACAAATTTTCAAAAACAAAAAATAAAATAAAATAAATCCCAAAACGGGCATGCTAAATATATAAATATATCATTACGATAAAAAAAAAATACATTTTTTCCATTGAGAAAACTATTGAAACCTGATTACTTGAAATTTATGAACATCTGTATTCGTGTGTCAGGGCATTTCTTTTGAGTCTGCGATTCTTTGCAGGTGCAGTAAAGCTCATTTACTGGACCCGGGAATCGCAAGCTTTGTGATGAAATAGCGATAGATGGACATGCCTGTGTATGTACGTATGTATATCTATATACTATATACATAGGTAGGTGTAGATTTCTATGTGATACAAGTTAAAACTAAGCTTAGTCAGTACGATATTTAGAGCACCACAACTACTTTGGAGGTGGAAACCTGCTGATCCATTACGTCGGGCATATTCATGGCTGTGCGACGGCCGGCCGCCACCACCGCTACGCGTTGGCCATGCATAGAGCCGATGGTGCCAGTATTGGTGCCGATGGGATTGCTGGTTGCAGTAACTGGTGCTTCCTTGTTGTGGACACGCATATGGCTGTTTAGGCGCTTTTTGGTGGGGAATGCCTTCATGCATTTGTCGCACTTGAATGGCTTCTCACCGGAGTGCAGACGCACATGGGCATTTAGGTTGCTGGTGAAGGTAAAGGCACGTCCGCAGATGTGACATTTGTGCGGCTTTTCCCCGGAATGGACAAGCATGTGCTTCTTATAGCCGGATTTTTGTGAGAGGCCAACGCCGCAGATTTCGCAGGTGAATGCCTTTTCGCCCGTATGGCTGATCTTGTGCTGGCGCAGCGACGACGAATCGTAGTAGGCCTTATCACACAAATCACACGC
This sequence comes from Drosophila virilis, assembly GCF_030788295.1. Classification (NCBI taxonomy): domain Eukaryota; kingdom Metazoa; phylum Arthropoda; class Insecta; order Diptera; family Drosophilidae; genus Drosophila; species Drosophila virilis. The sequence continues at coordinate 25,051,783 of NC_091543.1, read as the reverse complement.
ATAGGGACGCTCGCCGGTGTGTGTCAGCTTGTGGCGACGCAGATGATCAAAGGCCGCATAGCTGCGCCCGCACTGATCGCACTTGAACGGCTTGTCCTCGGCATGGGTGCGCATGTGGGCAGCCAGACTGGATGTGGTGCGATAAAAGCGTGCACAGACCAAGCACTGATGAGGCTTAGCATTTGTGTGGGTCAGCATGTGCTCTTTGTAGTTGCGCAAGTGCTTCAGCTTCTTACCGCACATCTCGCAAGTGTACAGCTTCTCGTCCACATGGGAGCGCATATGTTGATTGAGACGGCACTGTTGACGGAATGCCTTGTTGCAGACATGACAAACATGTGGTAGCACCTCGCCGCCAGGTCCGGCGGCTACCTGATTCGAGGCAGAGCCGTCCATTGAGTCGTCCAGAAAATCCTCACCCTCCTCGCTATCGCCAGTCAGCTATGAGTTAACAAAATTGATATCCGTTTGTTAGTTACAATTTCACCGGTCACTTAAAACAATATTTTTATATGTTGCTTACCAAGTGCTCCTCGCGCTCCATGTCCAGTATATCGTCGCCCTCGACTTCGCCAATTACCTCATCGATGGGCTCCTCGCCAGACATGATGACCATTAGGTCATCGAGCATTTGGATTTGTATTTGCTCACTGACCGTTTCGAGACGCGGCGAGTCCATAACCTCGATGTCATCGTCGTCCTCCACCTGCGAGTCATATTCACTTTTGATCGTCACATACTCAATGTCAGCCGTTTGGAAGTCGTTAAGCGGTTCGAGTGCATCCTCCGACTCTAACTCCGCACCAATCCCTGCCTCAGTATCCGCGCTCACATCTTCGACGACAAATTCATCGTGCTCTTGTTCTTGATCATTGTAGGCCTCAACGAGTGCGGAAACATCTTGAGAAATAGAGCCCGTTTTATCCGCAGACTGTTGGGCCTCGGCCTCATCGCTAAGCAGCTCGATCATTACATACTCCTGGTTGTTAGCGTTCAGATTGGCATTGTTGTTATCAATTTCCTCGAGGCCCAGACGTAGCAGCTCATCGGAATCGATGACCATGCGCTTGAAATTGAATGCCTGCTCCAGCAACTGCAGGCAATGCATGCATATGTGTTGCGGCATTGCAGCGCCATCCTGCGGCTCGAACGAAAGACTGGAGCAATAGTGCAGCATATTGGCGAGCGTGGTGCTGCCCTCAGGGCCGATCTCAATTTCGTCTTGCAGCGATTTATATTGTTTACATGCACGGGTGCATGTGCGGCAGTTGAGCACCACGCCTGATTTGCTGCCGCTCATCATTTCTGCTTGGCTGTGTAAATATATTGTTCGTTTGCGTTTTTTGCCCGCAGTTGCAGTTGCCACTGTTTACAACTGCAAATGTATAGCGCCGATTTTAATGCGCAACTTCTTTTCTATTTGCCATTCGCGTGTACTGTTGGCTCGAGTTAAAAAAAAACACACACAAATTGTATTGGCATATGCACAGTCACACAGTCTCGCTCGCTTCAAAATGGCGTCGACAGTAGCTGTGTCGCAAGCGGGCGAAACAAGAAGAAGCACTTGACAAACAGTGCTGGGAAACGGCGCGCAAAATGTTTTAGCACTTTTTTCAAATGCCCACAATTGTACATAGAAATAGATTTTGTTAATATTTATTTATAATACAAATGAATTATTTCGATGGTGTACAAAGCTGGTTATAGCCGGATACTGCAGTGTAGTCTTAGTTTCTGCGTCTGCCAAATGCGATCTAACTCTAGTTTCTGATGACTCCGAATGAGAATGAGAATTTTTAGTGCCTTGCAAAATGCAATCGGTTTGCTTTGGGGACTCGGCTCTACGTCGGGCCAATCTAAAAATGCAAGAACTCTAGAATTTTCATTTCGTTTAACTTAATGTAAAACTTACCGCCGTTGCGCTTCCTCTCTTCGAATTTTAACAATATGACTTATTCTCCGCGCACGAAATTCGAGCTGCTTCCGCGTCGCACGCAGTCGATGCCCCTCCAAGTAATGTTTCCGACAGAGTGTGCGTGCCAACTGTATGTCCTTATCTAACTTAAGTTCTTCTTTTTCCTGTGCAAACAGAAACATTGTGAGTTAGGGTGCGAAATCGTTCGAAATAAAAGAATTTCACCTTTTTGGAAATATGCGTATCCAAACTGTTGATATTGGCTTTCTGAAAGGCGTCGATTAGATCGTGAGGCAGGCCGTCGCGCCATGGCTCTGGATGAAACATATCCTTGAGATTTGTGGGCAGCGCATTGTTCACCTGACGTCCGCGCACATTTTTACGGCAAATCGGGCACGTATACGTGGGTGCGTCGCCGGGAATGCGACCCAAACTGGCAGTAACGCATTTTTCGCATATAACATGCTGACAGGCCAGCAAAAATAACATGCTCTGCTCATCGACATAATGCTCAAAGCAGCAATTGCAGTGGATCCACAATTTGCTAGCCTTGGCTTCATCAATTATAATCTCCGATTCATCAGGATCTTCGCTGTTCATGATTCACTTTGCATCAACGTATTAAAAAATATCTGTTCTGTAATCGTAACGGGTTTCGGCCATTGCCATTCACAATTTACGTATTAACTGTGATTACTGAAAATCAGCTGGGTTGCCAAGCACAACATAACAACTGTAACTTTGTTCATGCTAGGTATGCAGCTCGCTGTTAATTTTGTATTCAACACAGTTATTACAAAATAAAAACACTAAAAATAAGGCTAAAACTTATTTGCGCATTTGATTTGCTTGCATTTTGCACAAATCGGTGGCCTGGCGCGCCCAATAACCTGTGATCAGCGTACCAGGCACCAGTGTGTTAAATCTTTGTATACGCATACATACATACATACATAGGTGCACATACATATGTAAGTTAACATTTTGCAGCAGAATGTTTGGTTTTGTGAAACTGCTTTTCAAATATCGACTTGCATTCATATTAATCATTATAGCCGTGTTGGTTAAACTCTATCAGAAAGATGTTGTGCAGCTCTTACAAATCGCAGCTACGCGCTATTTGAATCTCGCCGCCAATAAGCAAACGGACAGCGTCTCCGTGCAGTTCACAGATACACGCGGCAATCTCTACACACCGGAGCAGCTGGCCACGTACAATGGCGAGAATGGAGCAGCCATCTATTTGTCGCTGCTTGGCGCCGTCTTTGACGTTTCACGTGGCCTAAAGCACTACGGACCCGGCTGCAGTTATAATTACTTTGTTGGTCGCGATGCTTCCGTTTCGTTTGTGAGCGGAGAGTTCGAGCACTACGATCCAAAGACGGCTGATGATGTGCTCAGCCTGAAGCCCAGCGACCTGATCGAGTTGGCCAAATGGCAACAGTTCTACGAGAAGGAATACACATATAAGGGCAAACTTATTGGACGCTTCTATGACAAAGAAGGCAAGTCGACCGTCTACCATCAGAAATACCTTGCACTGCTGGACCAAGCACAGATAGCCAAGGCGCAAGTAGATGAGCTGCGCAACAGATATCCTGGCTGTAATATCGAGTGGTCCGAGGCGAAAGGCACACGCGTCTGGTGTACCACAACAAGCGGCGACGGCAAGAAGCGCGATTGGCCCGGCTATCCACGCAAGCTATATGATCGTGACAATAAGAATTTTCATTGCGCCTGCGTACCCGAAGCGGAGTTAAATGATCCAATGTTCAAATCATATGAGAACTGTGCGTTTCGCTCGGAGGAATGTTTTTATCGTGTCTGAATATTGTGTGCATATATGTATATCAATGTTATTATAGCTTATGGGTTCAAGTTGTGAACTAAATACAAAACTAGCTCCAGCTTATGTATGTATGTATGTATGTGTGCGGTATTCCAATATATAGAATTTTCAGTGTTCAGAAATATGTATATAAAATGTACTCGAGTTTTAATTAAAATGGAAATTGCTTATTTTTTGCTATAAATTTAATGCCTTTTTTTTACAGAACTTTTAGAGATAAATCTTGGAAATTTATTTAAGATTTATTAAATATTTGATTTAATAATTTTGCTAAACGCATTGTATTTAAACCTGCTATCCAATTGCAAAAATAATTATATTGTTTTCGAACTTGTACAAGAAAAATAAAAAAAATACTTTTGGTGTTTTTTGTTTTTTTTTCAACATATGGCAACTTTGATGTGAAATTCTTGTTTCGATTAAACAATCGTCAATCAACAGAAACACCTAACAAAAACACAGAGGAAAATACAAAAAAAGTAAGACGATAATTCAACTTTCGACATTCTATTGAGGAGTTTCAAATAAAATACAAAATTCAACGTGAAATTATTATAACATACAGATTTTCGCTAATTTTGTTCGCCATTCGACTGCTGCCAGTGAGTAAAAAACAGTGTGACCGACGAGTAATAATGCGAATAATTGCGCGTTTGCTTGCAGAGCTTATGATATAATGTCGCGTACGTTGAGTCGTTTATTTGGACGCTGCCTGATTAGCCATGCCTATGCAAAACCCTTGCAGGCAAATGGTGCGATGAGAAATTTACTGGAAGCACAGCCGTTGCCAGCTATGTGCGGTGGCTGCATTGCACCTTATTCGAAGCGAAATGGTCCACCTCACGATGCGGGCGAGCCTTTTAAAACCGTGTCCAAGACACGAAATGTTGATGATGGTAAGTTGTTGACAGTTTCACAATTGTCCACAAAGTCCACACAATAATTGAGTTGTGTTTAATAAATGTTCGGTAGACGATCTTAACAGCCTGGAGGGAGAGCCCAACTGGGAGCTAACTTCGCAACGTAGCAATCGCTTCTATTTGCCAAATGCCACCGGACCTGCATGGCAGGGCGATACATCCACAGTGGGTCTAATGGAACCACTAGCTCATCTAGTCAATTTCTTTAAGGACGATAACGTGGACAAATCACGTTTAGAGTTTGCATGCTGTCAGTGCCCAGTGTTGATACGCGATTCAATATTTGAACAATTCCCAGTTCGCGCAATTGGACAAAGGGACTATGCCATAACACTTCTTACACTCAGCTACGAGGGCGACATAGAGAAGGGTGCAGCCAAGGTAAGCGCATGCCCCTACACATATAAACACGGATGCATTCACTGCAAATAACGCTTTTATAATTTATTACAGTTTGTGCTCGCTGCCAGAGAAATAAGCGATCGTTTGCTTTCGTTGGGCTATTGGGCAGACTTTTTAAATCCATTTAGTGGACGTCCATATTTTTTACCCAGAGACGGGTCTATATTGTATAAACAGGACTGCCGCTTTCGCGGACTCAATATGCGTCTGTCCAATCACAACGAGTGCGTGCTTATCGCTGCCGAAGAAAACGATAGCATTTACTTCTCAGGCACCATCTTCTGTACAGCGCCAAATAACTATAGTCTGCTGGTAGAGCTGCTCGCCCCTACAGAATTTAAAATGCGAATTGAGGATGTACCGGAATGACAGTGGATAACCGTCAACAACAATTTCGTAGTACAATTTCCATGTAACCAACACTCAACAATAGCGCAACATGCGACCTTGGCTGGTCAGCAGAAGATAACGAAAGACAAGACGTAGCCGTTTAGTGATGACAACTGTGTTAATTGCCAAGTTTTTGTTCGGACTTGTCATAAACATTGTGTACAAACTATTTTCACACTCTATAAGTTTGTAAAACACATATTTAAATTACACGCATATGTATGTATATGTATATGTAATATATATATATGTATATATATTGAACTGATTTCCATACACTCATTTTTTACTCTACGTAATGGCCACCTGATTGCAGTGTCTTTCAATATCCTTCAGACGATTTATCAGCGATTGCAGCTCCTCGGCATTGCACACAAACTCCACTATAGAAACGCGTTCCCCGCTGCTTTGGCGATACTGTCCCAAATTGATGTTGAAATGTGGAGCACCGCTGCTAGAGTCTGACGTTGAGGATTTCACATCGCAGACAATGCGCCACTGCACATCGGTGATGTGCGGAAAACTGTGGCCCAGCTGCAGTTGACGCAGCACAAGATCCTTGCGATTGTCCTCGTAGACACGTGTCAGTTCATCAATGGCGATGGCATTTACGGACAGTGTTTCCAATTGCTGGCGCAGCGTCACACTGTCCCAACCATGTTTCGTCGCCACGGCATAGAGTGTGACCACAGCATATTCGCTCTGTTTGGCGCTGGCTGCGTTCGAGGCGTAAATTTCGGGCACTGGTGCTATAACTGGTTATCAAACGATTTGTGATTAATTCGACTAGAGCAATATTAATGTTGCATACTTGCATCTGGATAAAGCGTCAGTTTTAATGAATTGGCAATTAACGTTTTGCTTATGGCTGCTGTTAGAACGGTGCCCAAGTTCTTTAAGCCAGCTATCACGGTTGCGGAGAGCAATCCATTACTAGCGTGTGTGGTAGTGGCATTGGATGTGCTCGGACTCTGCGTTGCGGTGGCCATTAACAATAATTTTTGCAGACGCTACACATAAAGCAAATAATAATAATAATAAACAGCTGTGCATTTGCCATTCACAACGAGCGATCACTGTTTGGTTAACAGTGCAAATATGAATGTAGTGTTAAAAGTGAATTAACTGTCTTCCAGGCTGTTAATGCTGTCGCTGCTGCTGCGGCTGCTGTTGCAGTAATAGCCGATGCTAACATTGCTGTTGCTGATGACGCAGTTCGTCGTTGTTGTTGTTACATGAATTGCAGCTCGTATTAGACGTGATAAGGTTGTGTCGATTGCTCGAATGCGCTGACACAGCGTACGTGGCAAGCGTGCATGCAGCCTTTACTTCGTCATTGATAATTAAATGCAAATTGTGTTTTGTTTAACATTCGTAACACGAATTCACATCATAACGGTTTCATGCGCCATTTTTTAAAACAGCCAAACAGCTGTTCCAGATATCTGTAGCTAACGGGAACAAAATCTGCCTCATTTGAAGGAAAATTATACTTCAAATTTGAATACGTATAATTGATGTCTGTTTACCTAGTTTATTCGTAAACTTGAATAATTGTAAAGGAAAATACTTTTCTTGTAGTTAATTTGTTTATTGTGAACCAGATATTACATTTTGTTTTAACAAACACATACATTATTATACATACATATACGAATATAATATTTTGATTATTGGCTTGGGCTAAGGGCATGCGTGTAGAACGTCTTTTCTTCCAAGCCGCGCTTAATAACATGCGGTATTTGCTTCGGCTCCATGCTGTGAATAGAAACAGTTTTTATTATTACATATGTACATAATTCGAGACGTTCCTAATATTTATAGACCTCATCAAGGACCTGTCTGGCATCGCGTCAGAAGAATACAAAATTAGAATTACAGATTCACTATAAGAGCACGACAAAGACATGTCTTGTAGTGCTCAAAGCAGAAAGGGAGCGAGAGAGAGAGAGAGAGAGGGAGAGAGAGTACTGGAAGACGACCAGCAAGACAGGTAGCCAAGACGGAAATATCCTCATCAGAATCAGAATTCAATAGACAGGCACTTACCGAATGCAATCGATGATGGGACAGACGGAGACACAGAGAGTGCAGCCGGTGCAGTCGTCGTTGACGTGCGGCAAATGCGTGTCCTTATCAAATTCAATTGCCTGATAGCCGGAGTCAGCGCAAGTCATGTAGCACTTGCCACAATTGATGCACATGTCCTGTAGGGGATAAATATGAATATATATAATTGTGCTGGTCAAAAGGGGTGCCCGGGAAACCTACATCATTGATTAGAGCCACCTTCTGTTGCTTGTTGTCGAGGCTCTTGTAGGCACCGATGCGCGGCAGAGCCGCACCAATGACATCTGTAATTTTGGGTGCGGGCTTAACATCAGCGGAGCTGGTCGCGTCTACGGTTGCCTGTTGCGCATCCCAAAAGGCGCCCTTCTGCTTGCGCAAGTCGGCCAATTTGATGTCACGCTGCTGCTGATAGGGACCAAAGAAGCCGAGCGTTTGGTTGCCACTGCCGGTCAAATGAACGACAGGCTTGCCCTTCTGGTGCACTGGCGTTGGCGGCGATTGGCCATCCCAGAAGGCGCCATTGACTGGCGGAGGATTCGCCTTCAGGTAGAGCAAAGCCTTCAAGCTGGTGCAATAGTCATCAATGAGCGTGAAGTCTTGATTCTGTACGGAGGAGCAGATCTGCAGCACTGTGGCGCCAGCCTGAAGGAACTGAAGCGCCACCTCACCGGAATCAATGCCTCCAATGCCCAATATGGCAAATCCTGGCAGCTTTTTGGCTATTTCCGAAACGGCACGCAGCGCAATGGGACGTGTGGCATTGCCAGAGACGCCGCCGTATGTGGTGCGCTGCTCCTTACCAACAGCTGGCCAAGCTGTGGCATCCGCTTTCAGGCTCATCAAACCCTGAACCGTATTTATTGCAGAGCCGCCATCGGCGCCACCACGTTGCGCTGCCTGGGCAATGGACACAATGTCGGTGATATTTGGCGTTAGCTTGATAAAGAAGGGTACTTTGACAGCCTTGCGCACCCAACGCGAGATATCCTCGACTAACTTGGGCTCCTGACCGCAGGCCAAGCCCATGCCACTCTCACCCATGCCGTGTGGGCAGGATAGATTTAGCTCCAGGGCATCGGCGCCAGACTTTTCCGCTTTGATAGCCAGTTCCGTCCAGTCTGCCTCGTTGTAGCCGCACATGATGCTCGCAATGATGATCTTCTCGGGAAAGTCGCGCTTCAGCTCGCCAATGGAGCGCAGCCAATATTCGGCGCGCTTCTCGGATATCAGCTCAATATTGAGGAAGCAACCCTGTTGCGGTCCGTACCTGTAGCCGGAGGTAGTACCGCGCACAATGCGCGGCGAAACATTCGTAACCATATCCTTGTCCAGGCCAAATGTCTTTGTCACTACAAATCCCCAGCCCTGCTCGAAGGCGCGGCGTATCATCGCTGCACTGGTGGTTGGCGGTGCGGAGGCCAGTCCAAAGGGATTCTCGAATTTCAGACCACACATCTCTACGGATATGTCAACGTTGTCAATATCCGTATAGAAGAGTGGCAGTGCGGCGGGTGTGTCCAGTGGCAGGCCCTGCAGCTGGCAGTGGATGCTCCAGGCGGCCACTTTGCCATCGTTGACCGACTCCACGGTGGTGTTGGCCACACCAGCCAAGTCACCGCCAATGAAGACCTGTGGCACGCTGCTCTGCATCGTTTGGCGATCTACGACCGGCAATCCGCTACGGAATAACAGCGGAGACAGCGCATCTTTTACATCCGGATCTTGCAGTCCAGAGCCAAAAGCGGAGATGACAAAGTTTGCCTTGAGACGCACTGTCTGCTCCTCATCCTCAACCCATTCGTCCTGATCATTTTGCTCGGTGCGACAGAATTCCATGGCCGTGATCTGGCCATCCTTGACAATGACCTTGCGCGGACTCAAATATGGCATCATCTCACAACGCTCCTCACGCGCCAGTTCCACCTCCTCGGGTACCGCCCGAATGCCAGACGAGCCCTTGCGAAAGACGACGAATACGCGACGCGCACCACAGCGAAGCGCGGAAGTGGCGCAATCAAAGGCTGTATCGCCGGCACCCAGGACAATAACATTGCCGTAAAGCTTGGGCAGCGACTGGGCCGACTTACAGGCGCAGAGACCTGGCTTAGAGCCGTCAGAGACCAATGGCAAAAAGTTCTTGGACGTATAGAAACCCGTCTGAGTGTTTAAGCCATTGAAAATAGGATCGATCTTTGGTTCGGGCAGGCCGATGCCAACAAAGATTGCATCGTGTCCGCTGGACAGCAAGCCCTGTAAACAGAGAAATAAACATTTGTTAAATTTGTAATGCCAAATTTAAATATGATTAGTTTCTTTGTGCACTAAATCCAAAATCTGGAAACGCACGTTGAGAAGAATCCTGTTTAAATGCGCTGGTGCTGCCATATGTACGCTGCAACGCAGGGTGGCAACACAGGAAATTAAGTTAATGTATCATGAAAGCAAAAAGTAAAGCTTACAACATCAAGGAAGATTGCATACAGTTAATTAAAAATGAATAAGTACGAATAAATTAGAAATATTAGAAATTTATGTATACTATGTACACACATATTAGCAAAAAAGCCCGCTTATTTGTCAACAGCGTTGCCACCATATTATAATGTGTGGACACACTGGATTCAGTGTTGGTCAGTGTGTAACATATAGCATATAAAATAAGGAAGAAGGAATTTTAAAATGTATATAATAGTGAGTGTGGAACGAAATGAACGTAACTGGGCGTTGTCATATGTAGTTACTTACTTGAATGGTCAAATCCTTGGTGCTAAGCGAGCGTTGCAATTCGAATTTAACGTCCAGATCCTTAACCAGATCAATCTCAAAATTAACCACATCGATGGGCAGTCGATATTGCGGTATTTCCGCAGAACTTAGACCGCCCAGATAACTGCGGCGCTCATAGATGGTAACATCTGTGTAGCCCAAACGGCCAAGGAATGTAGCACAAGAGAGTGACGCAGGTCCGCCACCCAGCAGTGCAATCTTCTTGTTCGGCTGCGCCAGCGGCTTGAGATCTCGCGAGCGTCGCTGGTGTACGCCCATTCGCTTAAACACCTCGGTGGCAAACTGCTGGAGACCACCAATGTTGATGGGGCCAGCTTCGGAGGCCTGCAGGTTGCAGCCGCCAACGCACAGATCACTTGTGGGGCAGACCATGCCGCAGGTGAGGCCCAGCGGATTATCCGAGAAAATTGCCTTGGCAGCGCCATAGAAATTCTTATTGGCAATGCTCGTGATGAAGCTCTTAATGTCCAGCTGGGTGGGGCAGGATTTTTGGCAGGGCGCATCGGCGCATTTCAGACAGCGTGCAGCCTCCTCAAGAGCCCCACGCTCCGACAGTGTCGTATGCTTAATATCCTCAAAGTTATTAGCCAGCGTTGTGCACGGCACTGCGGTGTGATCCGCATTGCGTTTCCAATGCTTCTTGTTCTCCTTGGTCTGCTTCGTGGGCACAACGCTGCACTGCGTCTTAACGCGTGGATTTAAGGCCAACAGGTCCTGCAAGGGAGTAATCATCCGTATTCAAATGCTATCGATCAAAGCCACATTTATGCGACCTACCTCAATATCGGGCGTATCTTTGCTCAGCATTGCCGGTGGACTCATCTTGATGAAGATTGCCTGATTTAGTTACTGGATGGCTGCAAGAACAATGTGTTCCACTGGGTAAGTCCACATAAATATATGTATATGTATATGTATATGTATATGTATATATGTTCTAATGCATGTGTGCGTGTTTGGGCTTGAATATGATCTAATCGCGGCGCAGGGGTCTTACAGTTTTAGTTTAGTGCTCGCCGATGGGCCCTTCTTATCAAGCGGGCGTGGTCCGATGCCGAACACTCGAGAGATTAGGATGTTAACAGCTGCATACCCGAATCGGGCGCTTGCCAACCAATTGTATCTATGTGTATATATAGCACTAACTGCGTGCTATAACCATCTACTTAAGAACTATGCATGTATGTATATACAGCATACATATCTATATGTGTGTGCGTGCGTGTGTATGTGTGTGTGTGTGTGTGTTTTACATTATCAGTCAAGGTTAAATGGGTATGAGTATATAGTACACTGCGTGTGTGCCACGTCTTTTTTTCGCGCGAACAACAAATGTCCACTATAATTTAATAAAATACACTTAAAAAAAAAAAAAGACAATAAATGTATACTTCTAGTTACAAAAGAGGACGAAGAATAATAAAATACTTATGTATGAACATATATACAACAGTTATTGGAGTTAACATTAGGAACATTTTATTTAATTTTCTACAAAAAAAAATGCAAAGAAGTTGACATTCACGAGCTTTTAGAAATGATTCTACTATCAGAGAAATAAATATTTGGTCTTTTAATTTAGTTTTAGTGATAATAACATTTTTCTATGAATTGTTCAAAAAAGTGCAACTGTTAAATAAGAAACTGGAAATTGTTAAGTCAAGACCGATGGACTGACAAATACTTGCAATATATAATATATATGAATGATTAGCCATTCGGTTTTTATGCCCTTCTGCAATATTTTGTAGAGCTTAGCTTATTTGTTTTATGCTTTATTTTTAATCTTCCACGTGCCTCAAGCAGTTTAATCTGCGAAGAAAACAGCTTGTTTTCAATTAGTTATATCAGCGGGCTCGTTGCCACTGATAATGTACAGTGAAACCCCGGAGCGCAGACAACAAGTTGCCTGATTAGTATATAAACGCTTGCCAATTACAAAATTAGTTTACAAAAATGTTAATTGTTGTCAAACGCAAGTGTCATACATTTGATTGAATATACTTCAGTTTAAGTGTTCTTCCGGTCGTTACAGTCAGAGCTAACTGTATGGGCACTACAATAAGATCTGTTATTATTATTATTATTATTGAGAGTATCAACATCATCAAGCCCCCCGCAGGTCGCTGTGCGGAATATAATGACCGCTCCCATTATCAGCTCTAGTTTATTCAAATTTCCAGTTTCGTTTTCGTTGGTCGAACTGTCAATAGTTCTCGATTGCGACATTGCGATTCGCACCAAAATATGTATGTAGTATGCTAATGTGATTATTATTCAAATATTCTAATACATCGGATGTTAAGTGGCTTTTGGCTTTTGGACAAACAAACCTTTCGCTGTGTTGATGATGATGCTCTGTGAATAAGGTTCTTTTCCGGCGATTTCTCAGCGTTTTTTCACTCACTGACACTTGAATAAAAAACGAAAAACCAAACAAAAAAATAAAATAATATTGTAGTTCTTTTGAAAATTTGCACGAATTTTACGGAAAACAGAAATCGGTCTTCACACTGGAAACGCACAATTCCAAATGATATTTGCTTGTTGAATTCGTTGTTTAAAAAAACATTTACGTCGCCATCGGCTTCAGATTCGGCGTCGGCATCGACGTCGGCTACCGCCGTCGGTTTTCCACACCCAGAGTATTTTGCTTAGCTGTCGTTTCATTTATTACTTTTTTTTTTTTTTTTGTGTAGTTCTGAGATCACTTTTCACGGCAGCAAAGCTCTGTTAAAAGCTTAACGACTTTTTTTTTTTCTAAAACGAACCTAGTTTTAGAGAGAATTAAAGCTCGCAGCAACAATTATGTCTTAAGATATTTGTATATACACACATATGTACACATATTAAATGAAAATGTCAAAAGGTTGGCAAAGAGAATATTACGTTATCGCAATGTTGAACAAATATAAACTTCAAAACAACTTGGAATTAGACAGACGGTACGCCGAAGATTAGATACTCTTGTAGGCAAGTGCTTTACAGGCGCTTTTATACGAAAGCTTTGACTGATTGTTCCTAGGGCAACTATATAAGATAACTAACTATTTAAGCTCGTAATTGTTAAGTTGGCTTTTTATTTATTAAATGAGATTTTCAAGCAAGAACTTATTATTTTTCAACCGTTTCCTTCAAAAGACCTACACGATTTAATGGAAGCTCGCAAATGCCTAGTTTTTGTTAGAATATCTTAAAAACCAAAAACATTGTTCAGACAAGAACCGATCCTACCGATCAAGAATATGTAGACTTCAAGACCCCTTTTATGCCTTACATATTTCTTTACAAATTTATAGTCAAAACTTAATACTTAAGATCGTTAAACAAGCCCAGAGTGAAAGTGTATTTAGCATAAAGAGAGCAGCAGAAGCTCAGAAGCTTTTACTTAAAGTAATTAAGCTTCGTAAGCTAGATCGCAATCAGAAAATGCAAACACAAACCTCAACTGTGTGATGTGCTTTTGCTCTGAAAAAGTCCCAACTTGGTCTCGATTTTGGAATCCAAGCTTTTTTAAATACATGTCCGTATACTTAACGTACTGAAAAAAGCTTCGAACAGCGGAGCTTTTAGCCTGAAAAGAAAATGCAGGCAGTTTGTGTGGAATATGTGTTATAAAAACTGTAACAATCAAGAATGTGCTAGCTGAGAGTGATCGACTAAAAGATACCCTGTAACCAGACGTAAAGTTGAACAACGACAACAATTTATTTTATTTTAAGTGGTGGGTGATCAACGCACAGATCAAACCGTGAGGGCTAAATATTAGTCTAAATATAAATAAAATAATAAATAATAATATAAATAAATATATTAGTCCAAATTTCTCTTATTTTATGTGAATAGGTATGATAAAACTTCTGACAAAACTAAAATTGTGTTCGACAAATATATATAAATATATGAATTAATTTAGATATTAAAATCAATTTCAGATTCTAGCATTAAGTGGAAAGAAGATGATCCACAGATCCAAATCCAGCCAGTTCATTAAAATGCATAAATTACATGGAATGCCGCGATTTTGGTAATGCGAGGTAAGTCAAACAATAAAAATACTAGATTAATTGTTGTATGAAACAGATGTTAATAAGTTGCAAGCGGAATTTAAAAAAAAAAAAAGAAAAGACTCGTCGGCTGTGGCCGACTAAGAGTTACCCTATGTCCCTATATCCAGAGATTCCACATATAGACACACATCTTCTCTTGGACCCACACTTAGGCACACACATTCCTGTATTATTTCGGATGGTCAAGCTTTACCCTTAAATTTGTTGCCTTTTGTTTTTTGAGGTGGGAATTAAAAAAAAAGTAGACTAATCATGATATTGATACTAGAGTCTCGATACCAAGTAAATATTTCATGAATTTTACTTGGCATTTGCCAAACGAATTCTCGATTGATGGCGACACGTCAAGTACTTGGCATCTCGGACATTTGAGCGCCGGGGCATCGGATGGCGGTCACCCAGACCACCAGGATTAGGAGTGACAGTCAGCAAATGTTTGTGTCGCAACAATTATAAGCACCATCACCATGACACAGAGAATAGAACAGATTTCAATGTTCAACATATGCATAACCTTTCAGTTTTGATTTTGTGGCGCCATCTGTTATTCATTATTAACTGTCGCAACGACAAAAACAGAATATCCGACTAATGTGTACTCTTTGACAATTATATGGCCCTTTATAAATATCGCCTAGAATTGTTTAACTCCTACGGGCTAACGCTATAGCATGTTGTAAGTGGCAGCTAATCGAATCTAATGCGTTTACAGTGTTCCGGGTTCCTGGTCGCAACTGGTTTCACCCGTGTGGTTGGCGGGCACGAGAATAACCACCACAGTATGTCACCGCTTGTCGTACGAGGCGACTAAAAGAGACACTTGCCGGGAGCGGGTGCCAATCCTGGCGAGCCAGAATTACGATGGCCACCCCAGCGCTTTAGATATTACCACGGTCTTGAGCCGTTCCAAGTATCTTCCAATAGTATCTTTTGGGGTCTCGGCTTTGCTGATAGTTTCAGACCTTACCAATTGGGCTTATGTAAAACCATTAAATAAAGATCTACAGATATATATCAGACGTTACAATAGAAGCTATATTATGTTGTACTCCGAAGTCGATTGGAAGTCGTTTGGTTAAACCTATCTTGAAAAATAAGTATAGTGTTCAAATGCCATGTTTGGCATTGAAAACTAAAAACATATTTCCGGATAGAACTTAAATTTTGACCAATAATTCCTACGGTCGTATTAACTTGAGGTTGGTAAATTGAAGCCAAAAACTCGCATAATACGAATAAATTGGAAGATAGGGTAATCATTCGTCGAACATGTATCAAAATAGACAAACTCTGCGTAGACAAAGTTCCTTACCCTCAGATCTGTGGCAATTTGTGATTTAGGCAGCATGTGCGACAAGTTATGGGGGTGGGCGGGGTCGTTTGCCCAACGACACGTTTGCCTCAGGAATCTCGTACTAAAGATGATGCTTAAAATCAAAAAATACCTAGGTGTATATAACATATGTTCACATCATATATTCTCATATCTTTATATATATATATATATATATATCTGTAGGCATTTGCATGCTCGTGAATATCTGGATCATTATTCTATATGTGGCGTAATTTATTGAAATTTTTATTACAGTTTTATTTACGATTTCGGAGCTCTCAAATTTGTTGATCTGCTCTAAATTTGGTTTTTTTTTTTTGCCACATTTGTTTTTGTTTTGGCAAATATTTATGAGCTTATTGTTTTTACCGGAGCGGATTTCTAAATGATTATGAGGCATATATCTTTTCCGCACATTTTGAATGCCTTGACAATACACTATAGTACATCAAGAGCAAGAAGGGGCATTATAGGGTATGAAAACAGTTCGAAAGGCACTAAACCAATTGGATGCTGGCTTGAAAGTTTGAATGCATTTATACTACCTTTTTATTTCGGTCGAAAATGTGTCAATTGAAACTATAAAACGTTTTCAAGTTTATATTACACTAAAACATAGTTTCTGATGGTCGGGAGTAGATAATGGAATATTGGTATCGGAACGTACAGTTAACATTACGAGCGGTACGGCACAGATATTAGAACTTGGCTTTTGTATTCTTCTTCTGCTGTTTCAATGATATGAAATTTCGCTACTGTACGAAAGAAAGTGTATTCAATAGCTGAGCTGTCAAAGATCAAAGATCCGAGATCGAGATTCAAGCTGGTGTGTTAACGTAGTATTGTTTCAACCGTAGTATTGTTAATTGCCAGTGTTGTGTAATGTTATGTTAGAATAACAGCTTTAACCATTTAATGTATTTATACTCAAAAATGCCACAAAACGTTTGTGAACGCAATATGAATATTGTACTTACCATAAATCGTTTCCTAAACCAAATTAATTGCATATGGAAAAGTCGTTTCTAAATGGGAGTTTAACCAAATTTTCTTTAAAAAACTCATTTGTTGCCTATTTCAAGATATTTAGAACGCTGAATATGAAAAATTAGCTGAGCTTTGTTATGCAAATTTAATAAAGTTAACTTTAAGGAAACCTTATTTGTTCTACTGAAAAAGAAATATGGCGAATTCTGCAACTGGAAATAAGGTTCACAAACCGAATCCCAAACCGAATCCCAAACCGATTGAGGCGTTGGTTCCGACCGTGAACCGAAGCTTTGCAGTCTAGCTTTTTGTAATATAAAGTTTTGTAAGGGTATTAAATGTTCGTCAGCTTGATTCAATGACATTTTGTATGCTTTGCCACAATATACTCAAAACAATATTTAAAAATTGTAATCTTTTGTATATTTTTGCAAAAATTAGAATTTTAGTCAAAGTCAAAAATATTTAAGAAGGCGAAACGAACATTAATTACAAGCGTCTAGTATGTAAGTGGCCAGAATGTAAGTGTATATTGTGTGTGGGGTGTGTTCCTTAGTATATGCCATAGTGGAATATTATGAGTGTGCACACAGAAAAAGAGAGAGAAGGGGAGAGAGAGGGGAGAGAGGTATAAATATAAAGGAGGCCGCCTTTTTGCGGCGACCCCAAAATAGATGCGGCCCCCAACTTTACGCGGTCTGCAACTTTTTATGGCAAATAAAACAAATATGAACAATTCAAATGAAAATCTTGTGAAAACTTGTGCAAACCAAACAAAAAAGCAAAGAGAAGAAGAAATAATAAAAAAAAACAATAGCAAATCGAAAACAAGAAGCATAATAATACAATAAAAAACATTTGCTGACATTGGGATTAGAAAACGTTTTGACAAATCGACGCTAAAGCCCCTGAAATTGTGGGTCCCGGCATTTGGAGATGCGTCATTTTTCGGATTGTTCTTGGCAAAACTTTAATGAAAACCGTTTTCTATGTAAGTACATATATGTATATATGAATATATATATATATATGTATATTTAAAATGATTATAAATAAATAAATACAAATACATTTAAGTTCGGTATGATACGAGAAGCAAAAACAAAAATATATATATATATAGATATATGTATTTAGAATAGACAATAAACGAACGAAAGTTGTGTGTCATTGGACACGACATGGATTTGCATGGGGACACCCGCCACTTAGGCCTGCTCCGCTGTAGGAGCTGCCAACGCTGCGGCCTCCCCAGCAATTGGAGCAAGTGCAGCTGGCTCTGCCACAGGCACTGGAGGCACAGCCGCTGCAGCCCCATCGTCGGCGGCTAGGGCCAAGGCAATCAGCTTGTCCGCCTCGGCTGCCCTCTGCTCCAGGTCGGCCAGCTGGCGCTGCTTAGCGGCCAGCTCCAGCTGCTTCTTGGCGCGCCGCTCCTCCTCCTTGTGCAGCTGTTGCTCCAATTGCGTACGCAACAGCGAATCGCCCAGTCCCAGCTTATCCATAATCTGCATAATGTCCCGGCTGTAGCGCAGGCGTGTGCTCGACACCAGATCCTCGTTGCAGTCTTCGCGGCCGTGCGCAAGCCGCTGCAGCACCGACATCTTAGCATCGATCACCACATAATTGCTGCTGGGTATAAAGCTGTCGCTCTTCTCGTTCAAATAGTGCACGAGGGTGCGCAGCGAATTCGAATTGACCTTGGCATTGATGGCTCCGCTGGCAAAGTCCTGGGACTTCATCATCTGGGCATGCGTCGATTTCTGCTTGCACACCAGACAGTTCCAGTTGGGATGCGGCAGCCCAGTTGTTTCGGGCACCACGAGGCCGCTGCATTTGGTGTCCCGACAGTACAGGCCCGATATGTAAGCGCCTTTCTCCTGTAAGGTTCGATTTAGAGATCAAAGAGCACAGATCAGATCAGTATTAGCGTTTTCTAAGTAATTCGTATACAAATATTTGGCATTCCTTTGCGCCGATGCGCTAAAAATACGCAAATATCGCCGACCACATATATACGACTATATACAATATGTGTATATATATATATATAGCCATGCGTATGCAGATCATAAATAATGTGACACATAAAAAACATGATGCTTATTAACAGATAGTATGGAACAGATCGCCGCAAGATTGACAAAAATCCGCCGGCCATAGCTTTTGTATGATCGTGTGCTCCTGCTCCAAGGTTGGCCACGTCATCGTTCTTTAAATCCGATTTGCTCAGTTCGAGGCCTCTCAAAATATTTGCGCTAATTTGCAAACCATAAATTTCAACGAAAAGTACGACAGTAATAAATTAATCAATTTTTCTTTGAATTGTGAATCTTAAACCTCCACCCCTCCCAAAACCACAAACAAGCATTGCCAGTTATTGTGTCCAATATAATCTATTTGCAATACTTCAAAGAAATAATATATGTTATATGTTGTCTGACAAGAACAAACTTCTCAGCAATATACGAATATCATGCCTTAAATTCTTCCATTTACATAAACCAATCGTTACAAATTCCAATTGTTTTCCTTTAATATAATATTAATATTGACCTAATGCATTCCTTTTCCTGTGAATTCTCATTCATTGTCAGTTAATGGACGCTCAAAGCGAAATTCGTAAACATATTTCTTTGGGCTCATATCGGCATTGATATGAGAATATGCAAAGGAAGTGTTAAATTTTTGGAAATGCTTTCGTTTTCTCAGATAAGGTTAAAAGCTTCTACAGATAAGTTCAAAGATGTTTCGCCGCTTTCTTCAATTGCACCTTAACGAATGGAATAAAAGCGGAAAGTGTTTGAGTGTGCCCGGAGGTAATCACAAAATGGTTTGCCCTCAAATCATGGAAAATGGGCAAAAGAGTAGTTTTGCTTTTGTGCAAGTATACGTAATATGCAGGAGGAATTATTTCCGACCCCATAAAGTATATATATGTTTGATCAGGAAAACTAGCTGAGTTAATCTAAGTCCTTTTATCTGTACGTCTGTCTATATTGATTCGAACACTTTAAGAACTAGAGACTTGAAATTTAATATATGTATATATATATATATATATATATCATATGCAGAAGAGTTTATTATTGCTTTCGTTGTCTGCATCCGTTTCCATTATATCGATAAATATCGATTATAAACAAGGTTTCCTTCTGATTGCTTAAACTTAAAAGAACCAACTTGATCGAAGGTAAAACGGATATTGTCAGCTAATTTATTAAGCACTTGGGGCCCTGCTGCCAATAGGCATAATGGAAAAGTTCACTGAACCAAATGAACTTGAGTCTTGGCCCCCACACGCCCCCACCCACCTGCCTCTCCTTAACACTGATAGCGCCGCCCCAGACAAAGTGCCAGCACTTGGTGGCGTTTTCAAAGGCCTTAAATTGCTTTCATAATTGGCCACTAAATTGTAAGCGAGTATCTGGGCATCCAAATAGATGTGTCCATAGACAGCGAATGTCAAATAGAAGATCAAACACGCATACATAGTTTAATATATAATTTACATATCAACATGCATACATATATGCATATTATATAGTATGACCGTGGCCAAGAAAAGCTGTTTATCCATTATGACACAAATGCAAATGTGTGTGTATACAGTTATATATATGTGTATATGTGTATATGAATAGTGCATACATATATATGCGCATGAAATGTGCCAATAAAAAATTTAGAAGTCATAAAATGCGCGACAATCCAACTGTCACACAACTGGACGAGGGGCCCATTGATACAATATAGATAGGGGCAGGGAGTTGGGTGTGTGGCATCAAAATCAAATCAACATTCGCTAACGGATGCGGATACACGTAGGATACACAAACAGATACAGATACACAGACACAGATACAGATACAGATACATTTTGGAGGCATGCGAAATGTTCAAAATATTCTTGCAAATTAAAAGCTTTTTGGAATCTACATATTTATTTGTGATTTAATTGAATTGCTTTCGTTGTTAAAAATAAACACACACGCACACACACACACACACACACACACACAATTGATTTTGTTGTTGTTGCTGTTTGTTGCCATTGTTTGTGTTGCGTGGCGCGTTTTGCAGCTTTTGCCACTTGTTGCGCCTGGAAGCTGAACAAATTTATGGCCCAGCCAACAAAAACAAAAACAACATCCAGCAAATATTGCTTTTGTGTGTGTGTGTGTGTGTGTGTGAGAGAGAGAGTGTGTGTGTAAGTGTGGTGTTTAATTGCTTTCGGATGCATTTCGATGGGCACAGGAAATCCTTAATGTAATTTTTCTTTGTTTGCTTCATGTGGCAGCTAGTAGCTGAGCAAATAGACAAAAAAGAAAAAAAAATAAGAAAGGAAAACTACAATTTGGCATTTTCTTTTGCCATTTTCCTTTGATAGATCGCGTCTCGATTTCAAGTAATATCCCATTATTATTGTGTACCCCGGTGCGCTATTTCCATTTCGCATTAAAATTTCCCAATTGCAAAATCTCACGGTCAGCAATATTACAAATTTAATGCTTAATATTTAAGTTTTTATTATAGATATTAGAACCATTTAATTGGGAATTCTGTTCAATGAAATTTTTGCTACTTCATTCAGAATTAATGAATGAATACAGCACATATTTAAGCAATGGCAAGATCTCTGCATAATAATCTATAAATATTTTCTTTTAGTCCACCAAAATGGCATTTGAAAAGTGTCTCTATTGTTATTTCTCAGAGTTTACTCTGTTCCTTGATTGTTTCATCTGCTTGAACAGAGCCTAAGCTTAGTATGTATGCCTCTCAATAGAATCGAGGTCTCAATGCAAAATTTAGTTGCTTAGATCCTCTATAAAGCACAAACCGAATGCATTTTAAAATTGGACAAAACGACATATTTCATAGTTTCAATGCAAACGGTTTTTACATAAATTTTGAGATTAACCAAATTTGATTGTTCGTGTCGTGTCGTGCGTGTTCATGAAACAAAAGAAAACACGACACGCGCCCAACACTAATTTGATGCAATCAAAGCCAACAAAGAACGTCTATATTCTACACACCGCAGCGTAAATACTCTTGCAAACTTGTGGTTTCCATGTAGAAATTGTATTCCCGATCGACTGTTTCCATAGCCAACCTATAGCCATGTCTTGTTGTACGAGGGTGGTAATCGAATCAAGTGGGTCTACAAGTTGTCGGGTTCCTGGTCGGAACAGGTTTCACCCGTGTGGTTGGCGGGCACAAGAATAACCACCACAGTATGTCACCGCTTGTCGTACGAGGCGACTAAAAGAGACACATTTTGGGAGCGGGTACCAATTGTGTTGGGTTTGAAATGGAAAGGCCATCCGAGTCCTTTAGATGGTACTCGGATTTGAGTAGATAGTCTATTGAGTTAGGCATTCTTGGCCGCCCTGAACGTTCTAGCCCCGACCAATTAAGTTTAGATAAAACCATTAAACACAGATCTTGAAATATATATCAGTTGTTACTACAGTAGCCATATGATATATTATCGGGAGCAATCTTATTAGAATCCCCTATTTGCTAAGTTAAGTTAAAGCTATCTTGAAAAACAAAAAACTGTCTATATATAAACTCATGTTGATGACATGATATAGTGGCTCGATATTGATAAGATTGAAGTGAGCACAGTAGAAACTATTTCATATAAGAGCTTCGTTCTCGATCATTCCAATGGTAGCTATAAGATATAGTTTAATTCGGACTACAATGATTCGGCAATTGAAACTGAGTGAGAATACTTTAGGAGTTTGCAAATGTCGTGACAATATTTAAATACCCTACGCTAGGGTATAAATCACATCGCACATCGCACATCTCACAATGTGTATGTGCGAGTTCTTGTGTACTCGTTTGTGGATGAACAAGTGGCAAAAGTAGTTTATTCAGCTGTTCCATCAGTCACCACGTTGGACTGTAAATCGCGCCTGGGCCGCGATGTGTGTGCTCTGTGTTTTGCGTTGAAATTGCAAATCGTTGGCCACTCAATCAAATCAGAATCGCTCGTATTTTCCGTCTTTTCGGACAATCACAATTGCAATTGCAATTTGATGCAACTATCAAACTATCTCATTAATAATGTGCTAAATAAATCATTGACTGTGCAGACAACCTTAAGGAACCAAATGAAAAGTCAGCTATAGCATTTTGCTCACAGCTAGTTATTTGTTTATTGTGCTACTTGTGCATAAAAATCAATTAGCTTGACTGTTCTAAGTTATTCAAGTCGTTAAGTTTCTTTTGTTTCCTTTTCGCTGTGTACCAAAACAAATAAACAAAGCTTGCAAATTTGCAATGTGTAGATAGAATACACAGTTGAACCTTTTCTTATTAAATTTTATTTTTTTTTTTTTTAATTTTCCATCTGCATTGATCTTGAATCCTTGATAACCGAGTCATGCCGACATTTTAGATTTAATATTCTTTGTTGAATTCTTTAAGATTCTAGATTTCACATTTCAGATTGTATATTCGCAGCGAAATTCTTGAAGATTCCAAATACGTTTAGGATTTGATATTTTTTAAATCCATTATTCTCTACTAAGTTCTTCAATATACCAAATATGTTGGGACTTATATTCTTTGCTGAATTCCTAAGGATTCTAAATTTATTTCAGAAGTCTTTATGAACTCTTTATGATTTGGTTATATGTTTAGGATCTAATATTCTATTTAATTCCACAAGATTCTAGTTAAGTTTCAAATCCAATATATTAATTCCTATCGGAATGGAAGGAATATTAAATTTCGAATTTCAGATCTAATAAACCACAAACCAAATTCTTTAAGATTTAAGTTTTGGTTCAGATCTAAAACTTTTGCCTGAATTCCTCAAGATGCTTACATTCTTATTTGAGTTCTTCAAGATTCTAGTTGAGTTTGAGAGATAATAACATTATCTGAATTCTTCAAGATTCTAGATTTATATCAAATTTGAAATCCGTTCTAAGAATTTACGCTAAATTCTTTACGATTCTAGTTTAATCTCAAATGTTCTTAACTGAGTTCTTGAAAATTCAAGTTTTATTTCATATCTTAAACTCATATCTAAATTCTGTAAGATTTTGGATTTAATACCCATTTCAAATTCTTATCTGAACTCTTAAAAGTTCCAGTTGCATAACACCTTATATTTTTATCTGGATTCGTTAAGATTTCTGGTGAATTTTTGATATAAGAGTTTACGCAAATTCGTTAAGATTCTAGTTGAATTTCATCTCTGATATTCTTATCTGAATTCGTTAAGATTTTATTCGAACTTCAGATTCAATATTCTTGGTTTAACTCTAGATTTTTTACTCTGGATGGTGCTCATATCTAATATTGTATGTTAAATACTTGACAACTTCAAGTGTCAGTTTTTCCACATTTATGATCTACGCTGATCTTGAAAGCGGGCTTACTCAACTTACCGTTGGATCCGAACAACGCGGACACTTGCAAGTGAAGCCCTTCTTCATCTTGAGATAAAGATGTCGTGCTATGTTGCCCGTGAAGAGTTTGGTATAGGTGGTGGTTATCTCCTCGCCCTCGGCAATGTCGACTGCGGCACGCACGATCATATTGTTGGTCTTCTCCTCGAAGGTGTAATACGAGTTGGGAATGCAATCGTGATTCATGACAGCAAACAGGGGATAGAGTGCGCGATAGCTGAACTCCTGGTTGTCAGTGGTGCGATCTGTTGTCTTATCAAAGCCATTCGTCCGGAGCACGGCAACGGTGCGATTCATGATCTCCACCAGCTTCTTGTCGGTGGGAAAGTTCTTAAAACATTTAGCGGCATTCCGCACCTCGGTTCGATGATTGTTATCCAAATTCGCCTGCAGGCAATAAATCAAATCGCGCTGATCTTTGGTCAAATTGATGGCACGCGCCACACACAGCAGACGTATTATCACGGAATTGGCCACATCCGGCTCGTTGGGACCCCACGATTTGAACATATCGCAGTCGCTCTTATGCTGTTTCTTTTTGGCGCACAGACTGCAGATGGGCAGGCCGCAGCCCTGGCGGCACATGAAGCGCGTATCGGGCAGCATTTTCAGGCAGATGCTGCACGCATTCAGCGTGTCCTCCTCCTGGGCGGCCAGGCCAATTAGCAGTGGACTGTCCTGAAAGATGATCTCGCCGCGCTTCAGTTGACGCGTGGCCATAACGCCACGGCCGGCTATCTTTGATACGCCGACCTCCCAGGCTGGATCCTTGTCCTTGAACGGCGCCAGATGCAGATCCAGCAGCTCCGAGGTGCGTTTCGGGCAAATCATAGTCAATGGCAAACACTTGAAAACCAGCTATAAATCAAAACGATCTCACGAGCGTCACCAAACAAAAATTAAAAAAGAATCCAACAAAACTTTTTTTTATTTATTCTTTGTTTTCAACTTTTTGCTCAGTCCGAATTCGCAAGCTTTTTAGCTATCAAAAAAATTCAATTTTCGATTTTATTCTTGATTTTTGATCACTTGGCGCGTATTTCACGGCTGCCGTTCACAAACTGTCGCCGTTTTCCAGCCTTACATGATTTTTATGTGAAAAGTCGGAAAATGTTTCGCGCAAAAACCCGAAAATTCGTGCGGCAATTCGGCTTGTGTGCCGCGAGTCATTCGGCGATCGATCGAGCAGAGACGACGCAAGTGAGCACTGGTCATGATGTACAGTGGATATTGGTCGTGATGATCATGATCATGATGATGATGACTTGATGGCTGCCAATGTTGCTAGTCTACTGAAAACTATTCAAACCGCCGACGCGTCGTGTATTGAATGAGTGAAACGAGGATAGAGAGTGGATCGAGTGCGATCGAGAGGAGCGAGAAAGGAAGGAAGGGAGGGAGAGGGCAGAGCAGATGCAACGACACCTACGCCCCAGTCAAAATACGATTCCCCACCAGTTGCCGACCCGTTTGGAGGCATCGCCATCGCCATCGCCGGCATCGTCACACTCAAAAGGCGAAACGGATTACAAGTGTTAAGCGCAAAGATCTGGCAAATATAACGGGGCCACAGCCCATAGCTGACAGCAACGGCTGCGGATGTCTGTTGCTGGATGGATTGATGTATAAGCCATGGGTCCCAAAAACGAGCCCGAATCCCCGAACGGTTGAATGTCTGCCAGTTGAATGGACGGCGACGTGCCGCCGGGGCAACGGGGCAAGGGGCATGGATTTGTGCAATTCTGACAGCTCGCTGGAGTTGCGCCAAAAATGCCACTGCCAATGGAGTGAAATCGGACCAGGGAGGTGGCCAACCGAGGGCGGGGAAGAACATACTCGACAAGCTTAAATCATTTGACATTCTTGCTAAAATGTTTGTTCGTCTTCCCGTACTCGTGCTTGTACTTTGATGCGATCCGCAATTAATCGTCGTCATCCTATAATAGCGACTCATCTATGTATAATTACGGAGCGCAGATAATCAATTAACGAGGTCTGCAGTTCAAATTGTAAATAATATCAATTTTAATATATAATTATTATTGTTATAATTGGAATTGTTTGTCTGGTCGCTGCCAAAAATATCAAAGCGCAAAGCAAGAGATAGCCCCCATTTTGAAGTGGAGATGGGCATCATGAGAGGGTTTTAAGTGGATGCTAGCCCCCTCTTGAAAAAAAAAAAAAGATTCTTAATTTATTATTGATATAAACATAAATATAAAGCTCCGCTAAATTCCATTCACTTAATGAAAAACTTACCAATATGCCTTAAGGGGTATTTAATCTTCGATTTGATGAGTCCTTGCTGACTTTGTCAAAAAGTATTTAAGAGCACTTGGGCCGGGCAATGCCGGGCCAAACCAGCTACTATACACATCTTTTTAATTTGTATGCCCATATTTTATATAAAATTCTTAATTAATTTAAACATAATTTTCTGTTTCTTAAATAATTTATTGACCTATGCAAATAAGAGTTCATTAGACTTTAAAATACGTTACAAATAATTATGGAACAATCCATTTCCGATGATACTCTTATTTAAATTCAAACAATTTACAATTTTAATTGAGCTAAAAATTAATCGGAATCTCTCGTTTTTAAACCGTATACAAAATTATATTTAAACAAGTAAGAGGCTCTAGTCGGAAGCTCCCGACTAGGGAATACCCTGAACCCTCTTGTTTCAACACCAAATGTAGTTCGCGCAACGCGCTCGTTTGAAGTAATAAAGATAAATTTATAAACAAGTTTCCGAAATCGCAACTGATGATGACTCTACTCAACAGACACTCCAATTATTAAGTATTATTGAGAAATAACGAATTAAAATAGCAGCACAGAAAACAATCGTTATTGAAATTCTGTTGATAGAATTTGAAGCAGACGCGCATGAATGTCAATAGCATTAAAATTGTGGCTTAAATTGGTGGGCAGTATAATTTGGGTTATAAACTTGATTTATAGCTCTTCGGAGGTAGGGGGGAGGTGGCGGTAAATCGACTCGGCTATTGATGCTGATCAAGAATATATATACTTTATGGGGTCGGAGATGCTTCATTCTGCCTGTTACATACATTTGCACAAAAAAATTATACCCTTTTTACCCATTTTTAGTTGGCTCAGTGTATAAAAATGTGTGCTATTCCTTCTTTTTCGACATCTATTGAATTACTCAAACATATTCAAATATTTTATATGAAAGATTTAATCAGCATGGGTCAAAAGCTAATCAATGTATATACAAGCAAAGCTGCTGCAGTTGATAACACATAAACTGATGCCTATATAAATTTGGTCCACATTGCTTTCTAGTCAGTCTATATTTGACATTAAACAGCTCCGAAGACCAAGATGTTTGTGGCAAAGGTATTGTTCGTCTGTGCGGCTGTTGTGCTGGTCAGTGGCTATCCCCAGGTATTTGGTGGTCCACGACAGCTGAGCGAAAGTGAAATTGAAGAGGCTACAAATAGGCTGCAGAGCTCTCTGACCAAGCTGGCCGCTGGAGAAGGACCCACCTACCGGTAGGCATCCGAATTCTGTAATTTGTTAAGGACCTGCGCACTAAAGATACGACGTTTCTCTTTTGAAAAGTATCTCGAAGGTTTTATCGGCAAGCACACAGGTTGTTTCGGGCTCATTGGATAAATACAATGTGGAGCTTATCGATAGTAATGATGATAAGAAGGTGTGCAACGTTGAGATCTGGAATAGGTCTTGGCTGCCAAATGGCATTGAGGTGACCTTCGACTGCCCCAATGAAAAGAAGGTGATTAAGAACCATAGCGCCTAAGTGTGGGCTACAAGAAATAAATATTGCAAAGTTCTTCTAACTACTTAAGACGTCTTTTTATTGGATTATTTTAAATTAACAGATCGTTATAATTGTGTAAATATAACATAAATATCTATGTGTATAAAGTAATTGGGCTGCCCTTTCCATAGACGGCTTTGTGTATAAAGATCATAATTTGTTTAGTTTGTGTGCGTTTTTCCCTGACATTATCATGATGCGGTGTTCTCTTTATTAAACAATAAGACACCAAGACAACGAAGAAATAACTGATTAGAGACTAATCATTAGATGTATGTAAATGACTATGTTTTCAGAACAAGTATATACTGATAAGAAACTGTTGATACTTCAAAACCATTATAACAATAAATAAACTGTCCTCAATAAATGCCAACATATAACAATTGAAATTCGTTAAAGTAAAAGTATAAGTATAAGTATAAGTATAAGTATAAGTGTAAGTGTAAGTGTAAGTGTAAGTGTAAGTGTAAGTGTAAGTGTAAGTGTAAGTGTAAGTGTAAGTGCAAGTGTAAGTATAAGTATAAGTATAAGTATAAGTATAAGTATAAGTATAAGTATAAGTATAAGTATAAGTATAAGTATAAGTATAAGTATAAGTATAAGTATAAGTATAAGTATAAGTATAAGTATAAGTATAAGTATAAGTATAAGTATAAGTATAAGTATAAGTATAAGTATAAGTATAAGTATAAGTATAAGTATGAGTATAAGTATAAGTATAAGTATAAGTATAAGTATAAGTATAAGTATAAGTATAAGTATAAGTATAAGTATAAGTATAAGTATAAGTATAAGTATAAGTATAAGTATAAGTATTAGTATGAGTATAAGTATAAGTATAAGTATAAGTATAAGTATAAGTATAAGTATAAGTATAAGTATAAGTATAAGTATCGGCGAAGCACATGCTCACATATCTACACACACACACACATTTTGAATCTAGTGTAAGTCGACGTGCTGATATCTGTTCCCACTGCACGAATTTTGTTCTAAATTATTTACACTGTTCCCACTGCAAGCATTTTGTTAAAGATTAAACGAAGAGTTGCATCATCGCATTGTATTTGTGAAACTCACACGCTAACAATAGATATTTATATATATTAAAAGTATATGAACACAAATAATACTTTTATGTTGGGGCAATCATGTGCAGCCCGAAAATGCTCAGTATTTGTCAGATTTTGATTGAAAACAGCATGACAATTGACAATCGCCCATGTTGACATCGCCTCCTATATGCACTCATCATTCATCCCCCTGTGATCAGTGCAGGCCGTGGGCTCACGCGCACAAAATTGGTCAGGTGGCGGCGCAGACAGCCAAATTGGCTAAGATTGTTGCCAATGCGAAAGATTTCCGTTGCCGGCTACTAATGCCAAAAAATAACAACAAAAACAACTTTAATTTAATAAAATTGAAATAAATGCCAAACAAATCAAGCGCGAGCGACTCGTGTACCAAGTTGTTGTTGCTCTGTTATTATTAATTGCGATTCTACAACAAATATGCATAATAATGTAATAAAATTCAAAAACTGCAAATACCTTGCGAAATGTTTTGCACAGCTCAAGAACAAGTGAAAATTGTTGGCGCTTTCACGCGTTTTCGATGCGCGCCGTTGGCATTTGAATATTTGACGCCATCGCAATCGCCATCGCTATGTCATCGGCCATGTCAAAAATTGTCGCCCTAATCCGGCCGCACCACACTCCCAAGACTCAGCCGCTCTCCAGCCTTGTCACAGGCCAAGCATTGAGCATTGCGCATTCGCTCCATTGGCCCATGTGCATCCTAGCCACAGCATCATGTGGTCAACGCTTCCGCTGAAGAAAACTAAAATAAAAAGTGCATAATTAAAGCACAGATCTAAAATGCACCTCACAAACACACACACTAGCATACACACACACACGGATGCACACACTCACAAACACTCATACGCCGCGTGGGCCGAATGCAACAAATTGCTGTAGAAGCCAAAAAGTGGGCGTGCTGCGGCAAAAAGTGGCTCGACTGCAGGATGCCCCATACCAGCAAGCTAACTATTATAAGATACCCTGTACAATTCTTACAAGTAACATAAGTAGAGCTGCAGGCTCAAAAAAAATTGTTCTGTGGCTTGGCTTGGCTTCCTGCCTTTAAGTTCGGTTCGTGAAGCGTTGAATCCAGATTTTCATTTAAGCCTTAGTTTGTCATACATACATATTTTATAATATTGCCCGTTCTATGGAAAATATTGCAAACCCTCGATATTTTCATATAGAAGTTACGGGCTAAATTTGAGCTCTACCCAAAATTGGTATCTACCCCAAACATGGTTAGATAAATCCAATGGTTGGTGCCCTAGCTATTATCTTTGCTTTCACTTAAAAGTATGTATGTATATTGCCAACTTTGTTTACTCGTCTAGCACATTTTGGTATCAATAAGTTGCCGGACAGTTCAACTGCCTTGTAAATATTTATAACCAGCTATGCAGGGTTGCCACCTTGCAATGTAAATGTTAGAAATCAATACAGCCTGCTTGGTAATTTGTTTGGGGTATATACGATCTAAAATAATATTTAGAAATATATTCGACAAAATATCTATGAAAATTTGCTGAAAATTTTGAATGCAGCTCGCCGTGTTGCTGTTGCTGTTTTAATTTTCAGAGTCAATTAAAAATTGTTAATTTTACTTATAATCTTAAGGTAGAAAAATGCGATGCGACCAACACGACGGCAGCTAGAAAAAAATTGCAATTAAAATATTTGCGCGACTTTGTCACGACGACGCCGACTACGGCGTCAGTTGATGGCGGCAAATTTGGCGTTGAGTTGACATACCCAGCACACCCCGTACTGCCCCAACCGACCCCAACTGACAGTCAACTAGTGTGTGCCATGTAAATTGATAGAATTGTTTCTTTTTTTTTCTAGCTGTCTAGATTTATGGTAGAGCTTAAAAACATATATACCTATGTTACAGATAAATGTTTAAAACTAGAAAGAATCGTGTCTTAAAGGAAACTTATCCGTTTTCCAACTGATGGAGCAGCAATTAAATGTACTTTACTGTGCAAAATACCAAAATTCGATTATACCTTGAAATGATTGCTAGTAAAATTTGATTTTAATATGCGGAAATATATGTGTAGAGAACATCGAGGCAAGATCATTAAAATCATTTTTGTAGCTCAGTAAAAATATGTTTTAAGTACATAGTTGCGGCTGCAACAGAAAGCAGACGTACGTACAAGTTTTTATAGGTCGCATATTAATCGCATATTAGTTCACATTATATGCAGAGATGGATATGGATATAACAAATCCGCTTGTTCTGTGGGCGGAAGATGATAAAAATTAGGTTCTATTAATCTTAAACTATTTTAGTTTATTATTATGTAAACTTAATAATGTCAAGTTTGAACCTTCAGGGAATACCATTAATATATTTATATATATATATATGTATACGTATGGTATTTCTGTAAACTTCGTTTATTTCAATGTCATATTCGCACGGACATTTACAAAATCTTGCACATGCTGGTGATCGCATCCAGATGCCAGGCCCCAGCCTTGGAGATTTGCTAAAGTTATATTCGATTTTAATATACTTAAACGCAATCAATTATTAATGCGCTCGTTTCGGCTGCCTGTCGAATCGAATTCAATTTGATTTGCTTTTCGATGTGAACTTGGGCTGTGGATTTGGATATGGATATTTGGCTTCTGCGCCATTTGCAAGATCACCGAAAAATATCAAATACAAAATATATACATATCTAGATATATTTATATGCACATATAAAAAGAAGGAGAAAATCGAAAAATTCTTGTTTACAAGCAAATACAAGTGTGGAATCTTACAAAAATGTTGCCGCTGCGTTCCATATGCACATGATCCGCATAGATGATCATCCACAACACACATGAACACTGTTTGCGAATACCTCTAATATATGCCCGACTTATGTGTTAACATAAAACAGATGACGAGCGGCAGCTGTGACTGCCAATCCAATCCAATCCAATCCAATCCGAACCGATCAGAAACAATCCAATTCGATTATTGCCTACCCCCAACTGGATACGGTTCTGGCTTCATCTACGTACGTTACGTGCCAAATGCCAAATGGCTGACGTCATTCCTGCTGCACTCGTCTGGCCTGCTGGCGAAGGGTTGGGGGCAATTACAATGGATATCAACGCTGTTGTTCATGATGCTGATTCTTGATAAGCGCAATCAGCAATTTACAGATGCTGTATGCCCTTATCCACATGCTGCTCAGTCCGGCTCCATCGGTGGACCCAAGATGACAATAATACGAGTGCTGATCTTGTTGTCGGTGCTGGTGAGTTATTCACTTAAAACACAGAAATCTGGATAGAGCATAAATGTATTTATTATCTAAGTATCTATTATAACATGTTATACACTCACTTAAAGCTAAATAACTTGACGATTTCGAAAATCAAGTAATTTTACCGATTTTAGCCGCAAATCGAAAGCAAATATGAATGCTCTATGAGTTACTGGAAGGGGTTAACAAAGTATACTCAATTTCATCTTGCTTATCTTTTCTTTTCTTTTATTTTTGTAATTTTTACGATTACGTACTAAAAACCTGTTCAAACAAATCGTAAACCCAATTAACTTTGCATGTACAGTAGCGGGCGAAAAATCCGGACAGGAATAAACTATAAAAAACTAATCAACTAATAAAACTATATTTTAGCTTTTTTTTTTGTGAATAGCTGAATATTTAAATTGCACCTTGTTCGATTTCTTTCTGATTGGAGAAACATACTTCAGTATTTGATTCCTTTTTGATTCGGCTACATCATAATTTATGAAGAAAGTTTTCGATGAAAGACTTTTAAACCTAAATATTATGGCCGCAGATTTTTTTGAGATTTTTTTTCTGAGAATATTTATCAATATTATTTATTATTTATCAATACATTTAATTGTACCGAATAGCTGTACTCCGAAAAAAAAACACACCCTAGCGGTAAAAACAAAATAGCTATGACGATCGTACTAAACCAATGAACAATGGAAAAGTGGTTGTTCGGATTTTTTGCCCGCCACTGTATATTGGCAACTCTCAGGCAGTTCAAAGAATGAGTATAGCTACTATACACTAAACGCTTATACTTACAAGTATTGCATGAATAGGAGCATCAAATATGGAAACAGTTACGGCCTGCACACATACGCTGCATACGCATACCGTTAATTTGCCCAGCAAGCTGTTATCGATAACGATAAATAATTGACACTAGTTTTATTTACCGCAGTTCACAGCGCTGACACGTGACAGCCTGCTGTTGGCACTGCCAACGTCGACGACTTCATCAGCAAGGTCCGCCCAATCGTTGGCGATTCTCCGTGCTCGGGATGAGTGCTATCGCAGCGAGAGAATTGGTCCAGACCAGCGACTGGCGCTGGAACGGCAGCTGTACAGGAACTTACCGTATGTGCACCGTTATGTCTATTGCTTCTGGACGCGTCTACAGTTATGGCAAGATGGCATGGGCTTTGATGCGATGCGCATTGTTGAGAGCTTCGGTGGCCCGCGACGGTTGAATCTCGAGCAAACTGTGCCGGCCATTAACAGCTGCAATGCACATGCTCGCCGCTCCACCCGGACCGTGCTTGACTGGTGCTATGGCGCGTTTGTTTGTGTGCTGGGAACGCCAGTGGGGGATTGGTATCGTCGGCACATGCAGGACGTAATCAATGGCAACGCTTAGCTTTAATTTGCTCAGCTGGCTCCTTTCCCAGGGAGGTGGTTGGTCGTAGGATCTACGTTGTTGGATTGTTGAATGTCTATTGAATAATAAAAAGCAAAACACGTGCCTTTTGTTCTTTTTTTATGTTTTGGTGTTATATAACCGACTTTGAAATTCATATATGTACATATGAAAATCTAGTATTATTCGCTCTAACTAGAAATAAGTACAGTAAATTCGATTTTCGATAAGTTAATTCGGTGAGGATGGACCAATTGTTCCATACCTAACTGATTTTTGCCTTTTTACAGCTTTAATGCACATTCATCTGCTGGTTGTTCAGACACTTGGAAGTCGTAGTAGACTTGGGCAGCAAAATTCAATAAATTTTATACTGAAGGCTTTGACAAACGAATCTGAAAACCCGGTTAAGATGGAAAATAGAAAACTGCGCGAGTTTGGTAAAGCGAAGGAGGACACAATTGATTCAATCTCTAATGATGGCAGCACCACGCGCACACTGAAGTCGAAGATAATGGATTCGAACGCCCCATTGGATGTAACTGGCACCGGAACAGATACTATAACCGACTGCGTTGCAAAGCTACCAGAGGAGCAAGTAGCCGATGCTGCACAGGGTAAAAAGCAGCATCAGCAAATTGATGAACCGGAGGCCGGAGGCAATCAGCAGTCCTCTGGAGGGCCGGATGCTGCCGATAATGGTCAGGCTCAGGAGCAGCCAAAGCAGAAGGGCTGCGACAAGTGCGGCAAGAAATTTGGCCTGACCGGCGGGTTCTCCTGCCGTTGCGGCGGCACATTTTGTGCCTTCCATCGCTATAGCGATCGCCACGATTGCAGCTTCGATTATCGCGAAATGGGCGCCAGCGAAATACGCCGTGATAATCCGTTAGTTGTGCCCGAAAAGCTGCGCAAGCTCTAGCGACTGAGCACCTTAACGCCGGCTTGGCCCTTCTTTCAATTGCAGTTGTTATTGTTATATATATATATATATATTTTTGTTTAATCATTTTTTTGGCATGAGCTGAGCTAAACTGCATTCACCACAAAACAACACACAATAGAAACCGAGCTAGCGCAATTACAAAACACAGAGAACATGTACAACCAAAACAAAAACAACGAGGCATAGCATAATGTACAATAAATCTTACTAATGTAGTATTATTGTAAAACTACCACCCACCAATTTCCGAATAAGCTATACGCCTCGAAATTCTATCAGAGGCAACTGGCTATTTGTTATATTGTTATTTTGTAAATAGCAACTAACCGTGTTAGCTATAGCTAGTCCTCAGTTAGGTAATAAGTACATGTGCCAAATGTTTAGAAAATAGAAATAAATAAATATTTAAGTGAATTTATTGAATAATAATTGATTTCATTGAAATTGTTTTGCAGCTTTTAATGTAACGTTTAAATATTTGACATTCAAATAAATGTGTTGGGCGAGCCCTTTGGCGCCCTCTGTGTGCGATTGCACACTGGCGCCATCTGTTGTC
The DNA here is from genome assembly GCF_030788295.1 of Drosophila virilis. Classification (NCBI taxonomy): domain Eukaryota; kingdom Metazoa; phylum Arthropoda; class Insecta; order Diptera; family Drosophilidae; genus Drosophila; species Drosophila virilis. The sequence continues at coordinate 25,016,555 of NC_091543.1, read as the reverse complement.
AACGGCGAACAATTCTGCCAACGCATCGCATCGACAGCACTGCAAATATATCGATAAATTTATGAGAATGCAAATCTAAATTAGAAAAATAAATAAGCTGACAAATTGTAGCTACAAGATTGCAAAATAAACGACGCCAAACGATAAACATAAACATCAACAAAAAACATTGGTTTCGACGAAAGCGCGCGAATTGTCCACTCGACTTGTGTTGTTCACATTAATGCGCATTTAAATGGAGATGGAGAAAAAAGCCAAAGACCAATTGCGTCGCTACAAAAAATCACGACACACACACTCCAGCAGCGAAAGCTCCAGCACGGACACGGACAGCGGCAGCAGTTCCTACAGCAGCTCTGACAGCGAGCGCGACCATCATGGACATGCCCATCCGCATCAGCGTGCTGCCGAGCGCCATCATCGGAAGAAGAAGAGCTCGCGGCGTGCGGGCAGCACGTCGTCGGGTGACGAGCGACGCAAGCGCGATAAGCGTGATCGGGAGCGAGATCGTGATCGGGACAGAGATCATGTCCAAAAGAAACTGGTGGCCAAGCGTAATCACATCAAGCGTAAGCTCAAGGAGGCGCGTCTCAAAAAGCGAGCCGCCGCCGCGCTTAGTGGCCACGGCCATCGCGCCCTCTCGCCGGCCACACAGGCCAAACTAAAGAAGTTGGCGGAGCGCAAGCATTTACGCGCTGCCAGCAAAGAGCAGCGCGAGAAGCTGCGCGGCGTGCATCGTGATCGGGAGCGGGATCATCATCGCTTGGGCAGCAGTCGGTCGCCGACGGGCGTCTCCAGCACCACGACCACCACCAAAATACGCATACATCAGGATGTGGTGGGCAAGCGGCAGAAGAGTCCGTGCCCCGGATCGGGCTTAGGTCCAAACGGAACGCCCGCAGCCCGTATGCATCATCACCTAATGTCGCGCGAGAAGATCATAATACAAACGCGTGCACGGGGACGCACACCGTCACTGGAACGTGAACGGGAGAGGGAGCGAGAACGCGAACGCATCGAGCGTGAAAGGGAGCGGGAGCGCGAACGCGAGCGTGTGGAACGGGAGCACGATCGGCAGCGGCACGAACACAAGTTGCAGCGGCATGATGACATATCGTTGCGCGAACGTGAACGGGATCGACGCGATCGTGAACGGGAACGTGCCGAACGTGAGGCGGCACGTGACAAGGAGCGGGCCGAGGCATTGGCACGCTGCCAGGAGCGGCAGCGGGAGCGTGAGCGTTTGGCACGCGAAAAGATGCGTCGCCAGGAGGAGGAGGAGGGCAAAAAACCATACGGCGGTGCTGGCGTACGGGATCTGGACATGCCCATGCCATACGGCAGCCGCGAACGTTCGCTGGAAACAGTGGAGCGCACGGGTCGACATGTGCGCGACAAGCGCGATCTGGATGTGTATGAGCGTGAACAGGAATTTATCGAAGCCGAACGACACGGCCTAATCGACGAGATGCGCCGCTATGGCGGTCAAAGACGTCGCGAGCTCAGCCCCCTGCCCGAGCACTATCCGCCGCGCTTGCGAGATCCACGCGATCTATACTCAGAGGAGGAACGAGAGCGGTAACAACAATAATCCCATTTACCCCCAAAATCATAAAGCATAACATTTACATAAACCAGTGATTGGGTCGAGGCCCAGTTGACCCAGCTAGCTCAAAACTCTGCATTTCGAGTCGCGTATGCCACATGCAGATCAAGTTTATTTGTTAATACATACGTTTGGCCTGCGGATTAGCCCTTCAATACTAGCTGGTACTGCCCGGTCCTGCCCGTATCATGCTTTGCTTCAAATTTTGTGCTTCTATTTTTCGCCCATATCCGATCTCTGTACAATCTCAAGCTGGAAGTCTCAAGTTATTTTGATACATAGATATTTAAAAAATTCATTTTGCACCTGAGAGGGACTTTGAAAATGGGATCTAAGCCGCGGCAGGAGTTTCCCATCTTTATCACAATTAATGGGTCAATAAGCCATGCAAATGTCCAGATATCAACCCCAACGAAATTCTACTCATAGCAATACCTATTTGAACTCAATTCCTATTTGCAGGGCCTACAAACGTGCGTATATGGATGCACGCTACTCTAGGGAGCGTGAGGCGTGGCTGGAGGCGCGCGATCTGCGCGACTATCGTGAACTGGGCGCGGATGATGCGCTCTATCCAGAGGAGCGAGAGCGCATTTTGCGTGAACGCGAGCGGGAGAGAGAGCGAGAACGCGAGCGTTTGCCGTCACGCGGTGATTATCGCGCCGAGTGGGAGCGCGACTGGGACGAAGATGTAGGCGGCGGTGGCAGTGGCGGTGCAAATGGCAACGTTACGCCTGGACGCGCCAGCGGCTTTGTGGGTGGCCCCAAGCGGCCGAAGCCGCCAACACAACAAACATCACAGCAACAGCATCATTCCGCCTCGGAGCCCGATTGGGATGCTGATGAGCGAGAGGAGTGCGGCGATAATGGTGTCGGTGTGGTTAAGAATGAGCCTGCCTGGCTGGAGCATGATCAGCGCGAAAAGCCGCGCTCGTGGCAGCAGTCGAACAGCGACTGGCGGGACAGCGATGAGCCGAACTTTGGGCGAAACAATGGAGCTGGCGTTGATGTGCAACCGCCGCATCATCCACCCTCACCCTCGCCGCATCATCATGTGCATCCACGTGGCGAGCGAGGCGGAGGACGCGGCTTTCGTCGTGGTGGTGGCGGCGGCGGTGGCCCGGCGCATGGCCATGACCATGGCGAACGTGGCTACAGGTCGCACCCACCGCCGCTAATGACTCTGCCAGTGCAGCCACCAGGTGGCTATCATGGTGGCGGTGGCAGCGGGCGTGGCTTTCCGCACAAGCGTATGCCCTATGGAGGCGGTGTTGGCGGTGGCGCCTTTCTCAAGAAGCATCCACATATGCCGCCAGCGGCAGCGACTACAGCGGCGTCTGCTACCCAAGCGCTGCCGCACGCCCAGCCCAAGCCAGGCAATGCCGCGGCACAGGCCAGTGCTGTAGCAGCTGCCACCACGGCTGTGGCGGCAGCCAAGGCTGCAGCACAGAGCGCTGCCAATGCCACCACCAATCCGGGCATATTGGCGCAAGTTAGCAAGCTGCCAAACATCAAGCAGGAAGATGCATCCGAGGATTCGGCGGGCACATCGGAGCTTGGCCAGAACACCGGAGCCGGTGAGCCAGCATCGGAACTATCCACAGATACGTCCCTGCGCCAGCTTAAGGAGGAGCCAAAGCCAAACGGCGAGCTAAGCGAAATCAGTGACAGCGACGATGATATACTCAACAAAACTGATAAAGTGAAGCCCAAATGCGAGCTGCAACTGGATAGCGCCCTAGCTGGCACCCAAGAGCTATCCACCGACACGTTGTCCACCAGCGAAGAGCTTATCAAAGGCGAAACACAGCCTGAGTCGCAGACACAGGCACAGACAAACATTAAAAGCGAGGAGGTGGACGAGGTGCTGGACTTCGAAGAGATATCAGACGGCGAATTGGAGGAGGATGCTAGGCACAAGGGTAAGAGACAGCAACAGCGAGAGCTCTAACATAAAAATGGATAAATGAATCCTAAGCAAAGTTTGATTCAGGATGACAGCACACAATTTTAATTCATGCACTTCGCTTTGCAGGCATTGGTGATGCTTTGGGCGTCGACTGGCAGGGTTTAATTGCGGAGACGCGACAGCAGGCGACAGAGCATGCAGCACAGCAGGGCGCCGATCGGAACACCTCCGCTAAACAGCGCTGGCAGCCACATCGCGTGCTCCTCGATATGGGCATCAGTTTTGGCATGGCCGGCCCACAATATGCCCGTCGCATTATTGAGGATGCGCGTCAGCAGCTGCTACAGGAAGAGCAACAAGCGCAGCAGCACAAGATGCTGGTAAAAACGGAAGCCAATGGCGATTCAACTGAGCCTAGCAAGACGCCACCAGCACACGACTATCGCGAGCTGCTGGATACCGAGCATGTGGAGCCGCTGGCCTGTGTCCAGATGGGCTTGCGCAGCGCAGCTGCCGAGCGACAGCGCTTGGTGGGTAATGTCTGCGGACCGGGCAGTCGTGCATTAAGCGCACGCCAAGATTTACGTTTGCGCCGTCAGCTGTGCGGCCTGCCAGCCCGTGAATGCGACTTTCCACGCAACGTGCCCATTGTCAGCGAGGGACTGCGCTCATTGGCCATGCACATGTTCCAGCGCACACTCGATGTCAAATGAGATCCGATCGCTCGGCGTCGGCTCGAGCAGTTTAGCTATAGACTAGATATACAAATCTATATGCAATGTCTAAATAACGTCCCGATCGGCGATGGCATTGAAGATAATATTAACGATTAAGATTCCGTTTTGAAGATCATGCCTAATATGGTAATGCGAGCAAGCTCCCTTGTGCTTTACCCTAAATACCTTAATACTGTCCGAGATTCCAATAATTGTAGCTATCAAATCAAACAATATCAATGTATATTAGTGGATCACTTGAATTAAAAGTAAATATTGTTCCAATTGTGCTAGAAATAATTTGTAGGCCAAATCATGAAACATCTTTGGAAAGGACTTGGTAGATAAATGTTTAGTTATTGTTTGCCCCCAATTATATGGAGAGAATACAATAAGTGTTAGAGACATCGTATATTGGGCCCTGCAGTACGTTAAAACGATATGCAAATCAAGTTATTATTAAATACGAGTCGCCTTTCTATGCAATTTTCACAATTTCAAGCAATGCCTGACTATATATCATTAGCTCTTTCTTTCTCTCTTTATCAAGCGACTTTTCTGTCTGTCTCTCTCTTTCTCTCTCTCTCTCTGTCAGTCTGTCTCGTATCGTAGTATCCATTACTCCAAGTCCCTTCCGACGAAACCGAGAAAGTAATTTTTAAAGTTTATTTCGAATCAATTTTAACAAAAAAGTTGTATAGTTATCCTACTCGACATCGGTGTGGGCTTTAATCCAATCCACAAAGAGATGAACACGTGCATAGCCATCTGGGTTGGTGGTGCCGCAGCCACCATAGACAAAGCCGGCAATGCCAACAACTTCATTGTTGTAGAGGGCAGGACCACCCGAGTCTCCATTGCAGACACCGTTGTCCGCCTCATGGAGCAGGCACAAGATATTGGGATATCCATATCCAATGCGACTATCACATTCCAGCAGCGACAGCGATTTGAGCGTTGTCCATTGCAGATATCGTGGCACATCGCCGCCCTGGGTAAGGCGACCCCAGCCAGAGACAATAATGTCAGCGTCGTCTGGCGTATATTTGGTGGGCAATGCGATCGGCTGGATGTTTGCCGAGTAGATAAAGGGTGCCTCCACGCGAAGTATAGCCACATCGTTAAGGAAATTGCCATAATCCTCGTGCACAATGATCTCGACCACCTGCAGCAGAACGCCTCCTTTGAGTCGATCATTGCTGCCGGCACGGATGCTATACCGGCTGGCTGGCTGAATGACTAACTCCCCATTGGCATCCTCGTAGGAAACACAATGAGCCGCGGTAAGCACCCAGTTCCTCGATATGATTGATCCGCCGCAGCTATGGGAGTCGCCGTTGCGCAGCGATATTTGATGCGGAAACTGCGCCTGTGTGGCATCTTCGCCGCCCACAATGCGACCGCTGAGACTACCAGGTGGTGCTCCATGGCAAACGGCAGCCAGCAGCAAAATCGATCCAATCAAACTGGAAATCATCGTGACGACGTAACTGAAACGCGCCGCAGTCAACGCAAAGTCTTTTATACACGACGTTAGTCTAATCTGGACAACGATTATTTATAAGGCAACTGGCCACCAAGAAACTAAACTAGATTTCGCCATTTCGATATCTTATCTGCTGACATTCAGCGACGGGATTTATGAGTGCCTCATTGCTTTCGATTGCCCCAATCAATGGCAATATAACAGTTGAACACAATCTTAACGCCATTCAATGATCTCCGTTCAAATAACTCAGTTGAATTGCATCGCTGCTGCTCTCCGATCTTGACCACATTGTCCGTGGTCGGCAAGGCGCCTGTGCATATCGCTTGATACTATACTACAAATAGGAATTCCGGGTTTGAACCGGTGCGTTTCAAAATTTGTTTGCAGCCTTGCATTTTACCTAAACTGAATCTTTCAGATATTTGAATTGTATTTATTGTACATTATTTTTCGCAACGTTTTGGCATAAGCCAACACAAATCTGTGAATTTAAATAACAAACAATATTTTTTTCTTCATTATTAATTGATTTTCTTTTTTTTTTTTTTATGTAACGGACGCGGAATAATGATACATATTATTATGAATTATAGTAACTCGCCTACAATTGTTTCGTATAAAGACGACAATTGAACTGTGTTTGTTATTTAAGTCTTAGAGCTACGATTGACAGAAATGTTGTGTAAAATGCGAAAAATTTAAAACTTAAACAAAGCAAATGAAAAAAAACCATACACATAATTAAATGGAATGCACGAATTCTGGGAGCTACACAAAATCCCATTGAGAAAAAAAGCAATTGAATGAAAATCGCTTTTAAAATTAACGGACAAACAAAGAAAAAACAAAAGATGAAATACTGAAATATATGAACGGGCTGTATAGCTAGATAAGATAAGTAAAGCTATGTGTTTTATAAATAATATAAAGTACTTTAAATTACGTATAGGTGTAATTTGTGTATGCTTTAGTAAACTTCAGTACGAACGGCCCGTAGAATCTCGCCTAGACGCTGTAGAGGGTGCTGTTGTCCGGCTCCACGGCGACGGCCTGTACTATGAAGCGTCTGCGGTCCGCCACATCGCTGGGCGCCGATGGCTGACAATAGAGAAACATAATTAATATATATATATATATATATATACTAGGATAATTGTGTATGATAAGAGTCAGTTGGTTAATGGCTGTTAACTATATATGGGGGAATATCAAGCAGATTTATACGTAGCTGGGTTGATCAAGGATACCGAAGCACATGCAGGATAATAATATATAACAATAGATGGATGCATATGTATAAACATAAATCAACGAAAATACTCACACAATGCAACACAAATAACGTTGTGTGTGTTTTGGCCTCAACTCAGCTATAAGTTACATTTGCCTTAAACATTCTCTAAACGAATTCCTAATCATTTAACATTTTTTAATTTAACAAATATTCATATACATAAATCAATTTTCGAATGCAAACGTATCACAAATTGGTTCAAGCAAAATGTTTTTTTTTTTTCAAAATTAAATTTCTTCTCTTTTTTTGTTTATCAATTCTGTTCTTTCTCTCAAGTGCTGTTTGTTGCTGTATTGATTGATTGATTGATTGATTGATAATGGTCATGTGACTGTGATGTATGATTTTTGAATTTCTTCTGCAAATAAAGCTGCCTTTCTTTTTGTTTATCACGTATTTGAAACAAACAAACAAACAACAACAACGAGCATAGGATCTATGTGTTTTCAGTGTGTTATAGAATGTGTGTATTCTAGGAATAATACTCGAGACTTTTGATCTAAAATAAAACATAAAAGAAAATAAAACAGAAACACATTTTAAATTAGGACATTAACACGACAATTATGCAATTTAACTTAGACAATAAACGAAACGTTCATATATATAAATATATATATATATATATATAATTGATTCAGATTTAAAGTCCTGAGTGAGAGCGTGTGTGCCTTTCATGTCTGTTTGCATTGTGGATGAGCATTAGACAAACAAAACCAACAACCAGCCCGGAAAACAGAACACAACCCACAACCAGAAACGGAACCGTAACCGCAAACGAAACTCAATTTGAATCAATCTATCGCCGAATTGATGAAATCTCGTTGGCGTAGCCGTCACTCACATCGGTGCATTTGCATTGCGTCTCATCGAAGACGGTGCCGGTGGTGCAGGATTGATTGTAGCGACAGGCGCAGGTGCAGTTGGCATCGTCCCAGTATTTGTGATCCGATTGCTCCAGGCACTTGTCGCGGGCATCCGTGTTCTGGCACTCGCAGCGGCACAGATCCTTGCGATACTCCTGATACGCATTGCAGTCCTCGGCCTTGATGCGGCAATCGCATTTACAGGCCAAATGCTGCTCCACACTGACAATGGCAGATTCACGCTTGCTGCTGGCCCCAAAACGCTCCACCTTCCGGACGCGCAGCCGCAGCGTCTCCGTCTGCGTCGGCTGGCATGCGATCAGCGTGGAGCCGCAGCAGCCATTGCATCGATTGATGCGCGTGCACGCCGGCGTATAGTAGACATTCGATGCCGTCTGCTCGCCGGCCTGCTCCGTCAGTGGCTTCAGCTCCACAATGGTGGGCTGTGGCGAGCAGCTCGCGGGCGTTGCATTGCGCACAGCAGCTAAAACGGATAAGAAATCGATTAGCAATTGCCTCGAGAGGAAATCTCTAAAATCTATCTTTTATAGTGTCACTTACCTGGTGACACGCTGCGCTTGAAGTTCTCTGTGGCAGCAAGTGTAAAGTAAAGAATTACATTAGTTCAATAGAAATATGATTATTTTCTTAGCGCTTCTTACCCTTAGAGAATTCGCCGGAGCCATCTGCTTCACCAAAGTCTGCCGTCACTTTGCCCAACTCCAGCGCGAGCTGTGCGAAAAGAAACCCATATTTTTTTTATTATTCATATTAACAATATTTATGTATGTTCTAATAGTATATTCAAAAACGTTTGCGCAAGAACCACTACCAAGTGATACGAGAACACATTTCCCAAATGCTTCAAATGCCCAAAGCGACAGCTTTGGCATGCGCTGGGCTCAGGGTATCTCGAATGGGACATTCCAGAGTCGAGAACTTTTGGGTTATGTTAGGCTAACCAGAGGACTCTCGCCTGTTTCTCCATCAATACAATGTACCTAACTCTTTAAAACAAAAAACTAAGTAATTGGTGCTCGGTACAAAAGCATGAGTTTATAATTCGCAAGTGGTTCAAGCGCAGGCTTGTCAAATGGCAGCGGGGCATATCAGCTGGGCCGTCTGCCTGGCTCTGCTGACGCGGGCGATTTATGTAATGATTAGATATGAATCGAATTAATTAACAGAGCAACTAAAAAGCAGATGTGTCAAAACACGCGAAGCCCCTAAACAGAGTAGAACAAGCTCACATATTGCGTTCTACGAAGTGTTTGGCTCTGTTTTGTGTGGAAAAAACAGCTAAACAAAGGCTCAGACGAATGCAATCAATAGAAAACACCTGTACATAGACATGCGGCAGCATATATACCTGTATCTGTCACTCTGCCACTCGGCAGATTAGTCACTGGCCAGGCCAATAGCGATTCGTTAGCCAACAAATTCCATTGAAACGTGCGCAGCACATTTTTGTTTTTGTTTTTTTTTTTTTTTTTTTTTGATGTCGCCCAGAACCAAACATCTTTGAGAGCTGAGTCAATCCGGTCGGAATAGGGTATTCAAGCCGCAGCGTATTCCCTAAACGAAACACGTGCCAAATGCCATTCCGGGCTGTTCAGCTGTTTGTTGTTTTTATTGCCTGATTGACCAATTGACACGTCGCTCCCATTGGCGTCAATGTCGAGTCGAGTCGCGGCTTCGTGCCTTGACCATGAATCATGGTGTCACCAGCAGCTGCCGCTAGTTGCCATTTAGTGGCTACTAACTAATTAGCACGTAAACAGCAGCAGAGCGAGTAGGGGGAATGGGTACGAAAATAGCCCCTCAAGCTGTTCAAACAAACTACTGATTATTTTATGCCCTGAACCCATTCCAAATGGGTTACGCGACGATCCCGAAAACTATGCGAGCTAGAGAGCTGAAACTTGGAACGTAGCTCCTTCAGTTACTCGAGCAAAACAGCGATAAATTGTCGCGTTTTCATGAAATCGATAAAAATCGATCTGGAAATCCAGTTCTTTGAAACTTTTAGGAGCCAGTGCGAACTTATTTGGTTTGTAGATTCTTGTGTACATTTAACTTTCTCGATAACTTCACCGCTTCTCGCAAAAACCTAGTATCATCTTCCGCTTAGGAATTTACACACATTTGTATGTTACGTTTGTGCCCTGAAAATTTCATAAGGATCGCACATTGAATACCGAAGTTACCCGAGAATATATTTATACTCAGAGGCTGAGCAGGGCACGCACAATCGAAGTGCGCCCCTTTATTTAACAGTGTAAGATCGTAGTAGGCACTGGCCGATGGCTGAAGATGTGAAATTAACCACAGACTATATAGAGCAGATCCTAGTAGCATTTAGAAAGAAGGCAACACATAAATTCAAATCAATATATATCTACATTATAACCACAAATGCAACACGCAAATTAAGGACAGAAAAAAAAAATAGAAAAAAATAAACAAAAACAATACGAAAACTAAAATTTAAGGAACCGTCTAGCAAAGCTGAACAACCTGCATTCATGTGGAGCTTCTATGGGGTAAGTTGCAGCACAGACAAATACTATATAGATATATATACAGGCCAGATCGAGAGAGCGAGGCAAACAGAGAACTGGCTTCTGCAAAAGTATGGCTTGTTGTCTTGCTTGTGCATTTCTTAGCTAGATAACGCTCATGTAAACATCCAACTATTCCATACACCTTTTACCGTTAGCTTAAAGATTAAATGAACTTTAAGGCGTTAGTCGCTTAGGCCCAACGTTTCCGTTGCCAGGAACAATAAAAATTCCATTCGCATGCATTCGCAGTTCTTAGAAAAGCGGAAGGCGGCGAAATACGATCCAATTATTTTTACTGATAACTGATAACTGTAACTGTATCTGTATCTGTATCTATATCTTGGTATCTGTAGGTGTATTCGTATCCGTATCTGTATCTGTATCTGTATCTATGTAAACACACGCTTAACGTTTGTTTACTGCCACCTCGCATAAATATTTCAAAAATATCATTTCCGTTGCGACTTCTGCTTTGAGGTGGAGGCGCTGTCCTACGCAGGTGGGGTGGTATGGGGGAGGGGTGGTTGGATTTATCTTTTAATTGGCAAAGCAAATACAAGTGCGAGGTGGCTGCATGAGTAACGCCTAATTAAAGCGGAATATGCGCGCTATTTGTCTTGGCATCAAAAGGCGGCCACTATCAATGCCAGGCCAGGGCACGCTGTCCATTTGCGTGGCTCTTATCAGAGCGGGCGCTGCTGGCGCTGCAACTGCAACTGCAGCGGGCTGCTGACCCAAATATGCAACGTCTCGTTGCGACGCGTTGGCGCCAACTGCACTGTGTATACTCACCGTGACAGGCTGAACAGATGCGGCTGCTGCGCCCTGGCAGCAGGTTGTCGCCTCCGCTGCCTCGACTTCGGCGGCAGCGTCGTCTATGGCACGCTGTGGCCGCGCATAGTTGCGCGACTGCGCAGTCGCGGCGGCAGTCGTAACGGCTGCGCCGCAGCTGAACAGCAGCAACAGCAGCAGTGCCGAAAATTGCTTTGGCTGGATTTGGCGTCGACGTCGCTGCTGCGCATGCTGTAAATCGCTGCTGCTGCTGCTGCAACTGCGCGTTGTATGCTGGGTTTGTGTCATGGCTAAACGTCTGTTGTTCGCGCGCTGTTAACGTGTGCACTGTTATCGCTGGCTGGCTGGCTGTCTATCACTTTTTGTTGACGTCGCTGTCTGCAAATAGAGCAAAGCCGTGGAAATGATGAGAGAGAGAGAGAGAGAGAGAGAGCGAGAGAGAGCACAACACTTAACATATTTGTATTTTGAAGCTTATTCAAGCAGAGCAAAGCTTTTCATTTGTCTACTTGACTCTGATTTATGGCCAAATTTATGATGAGCGAGAAGACGTCAGTGGAGGATGTGGTTGCTGATTCTGTTAGCTGATTTATTTATGGGTTAGTCAGCGGCTGCACGAGTCAATGCAGCAGGTGTGCACGCACACATACGTCCATGCACCCATCCACCCACCCACATACAACTGGAATTGGGGTCAGTATTTGTTGTTGCATTGTTGTCAACTGTAAGTGACAAAACCTTTTTTTTTATGGTTAACTTGACATTGATACAAATGTAGACGCAACAATAAATAAAGAATAACAACAAATGCAGCGTTATCATAAATATACACACTCGCACACGCATACAAATGCACATTTGTACATTTCTGTATGCATGTGTGTGTGTGTGTGTGTGTGTGTGTGTGTGCGTGTGTGTGCGTGTGTGAGCTCACAACCATGCGTCGGGCATATCAATAAGTAAATCATCAAACTGATTGCTTGGGTATTCGGCCTTAAGCAGCTGACCGACTTGAAAAATACCCTGTGTTTACCGAACCGAACAAAATGTGTTTCATCCAATTTCCATAGTTATAATATAGGAAATCAGTTAGTACAAAATGTCGCTAGTTGGATTTACGGTTTGAGCCAGCTGCCTAACTTTTGGTTCAAACCCTGGTTAGTCTTACATTTTCCATGCCCGTTCCACTGAGAATATTGCAAGCCGTAAATATTTTCATATAGAACTTTCGGGCTAAATTGAAATCCCTACCCAAAATTTGCATTTGTCTATTTTTAAGTTTGCATTGCGTCTGAGTTCCCCTACAAATTCTCCTTTCGCTCTTCATTCAATGCAGGTTTGAACCGCACGAGTTGCAACCTTGAAACTAATATTTATAATAATAGGGTCACAATCAATTCACTTGGCCTAAATTAAATACCAAACTTGAGTCTTCAATGTATGCCATGCTTAAACGTGCATACCCTACGTACACAGCCTACCATATAGGGTAGTTGCATACGCGACACTTGCCGCTGTTGGCCATGAATGGACAATGTTTGTTTGGTTGGCCTGGTTGATCTGGCTCTTCAATCAGCTGGCTACTTCGATAAGCTGGCGCGTAGGTTTCTTGTCCGGAAGCATGGAAAACAACAGCCAAGAATGTTGCACGCCGATGCAGCCGATTGCGTGATACTCTTTCACAGTCCAACAGCTGAAAACAGGTTACCCATTCATCAGAGAGATATAGTGCATTTTCAGTTTTGCCCCCTCCTTAGAGGATGTAGGCAAAGAGTTTGATCTGTAGATCACCTCCATAAATAGTCTTCGTTCAAAATTTCTTCACCCTAGCACCAAGACTGCAATTTACCACGCCCCCAGTGGGCCTAGACATATAACTTTACTGAAATCTAAACGATATATAGACGATAGATAGTGAAACACTTGGTTACCATATAAGATATGTATGTATATATAAGATGCCTGCTAGGATGTGTGTATGTGCTCAATGAAAAAAGATTGACAAGTCAATTCATTGTCCTGATCGTAGCGGACAATACCCTATGAATTCGTGACAGTACTACAAAATGCTACGCAAAGGTATTCATGAATAGAAAAAGGTTTCACAATTTCCGGCATACGACACACAATTCATTCCATAAGAACCAAAGGCTACGAAAGATGGCAGTAAAACGATCAGATGGTTAAGAGGAGAACGAACCTATAAGAAACGAAAGTAAAACTAATTCAATTCCCGGATTTGAACTTTATATTGTTGATCACTTAAAGACGAAAGTTCTTGTTTTTAAAAAAAAAAATTATGTAATTGGAACAAGTTCGATAAATGTGAAGAAATCAATTTAAAGCTGGCATAGATACTAACAGATACTACTATAAATGAAAGTAATTTGGATATGTTTAGCTTCGATCGGAAGCAGAAATTTAATAACTTTTTTATGTGAATGCCTTCGATATCTTAAAGATAATTTAATTATGTTGAAGGCGAATCTTTTAATTAAGTTCCCCATATCAAGCTGTAGTCCTTACATATTGTGTGGTCTATGCATGTGTGTATGTATATACATGCACATGCCATGTACACATGTATGTACATGCATGTACATGCATGGCATGTGGATAGTTATGAAAATTCTTATTATAGGTCAGTGAGCGCGTTTCATTTTCATTTGCTGCTGCTGCTGCTGATGCGGCTGCTGCTGCTGCTGCTGCTGCCGATAATGGCACGCAAAACAAAAACAAAGCATGCAAACGCTGATAGCGAGCAGCTCAAGGCAGTTTATCAGCTAAGCAGCTGCAGGCACAATAATAACACCAATGCGTTGCAATTCATTCATGAAAATGCGACAATATGCAAAATGGCCCCCCCATAAGTTGCAAGCATTTGAAAGCTCGCGCGAGCCGAAGAATGCCACGCATAAAAAAAAAAAAAAAAATGACAAAAACCAGAAATGGAATACCACAAGAGACGAGCGATAGGGCGTGTGCGTGTATTGGTGTGTACGTGTGCGTGTGTGTGTGTGTGTGTGTGTTGTATGCGTTTGCAGGTTGTTTAAAAATAGCTTTGCCTCTTAAAGTCAGCAGCAGCGTCACAGTACCTAACGGTAAGGGAAGTTTGTTTAAACGTATTAAAAGCTTAGTTTTACAGCGTAGCCAATTACAATAACATAAATATTTATGTACATGTACATATGTATATGTACATACATGCATGGGTATTTTTTCTTTTTTGTGTACACACTGGTGATGCCTGCACAAAACACATGCGCACGCGTAGCAGTGTTTATTTATGTAATCAGCGAGACAAAAACAACAATCATATGTGCGCTACTATCAATGCGCCAGCCTTTTTTTTTTTTATTATTATTATTGTTTCTTTCTTTTCTTTGCCATTAAGCAAACAAATGCTGATTGATATGACAGCAGTTTTCTTCTTGTGGTTGCTGTTGTTGTTGTATGTTGCTCGCTCACCTGCGTGATTCATGGGTGGCTGCAGGAAGCAGCAAATTTAAAAATCAGTCAGTTAACAGGTCGCTGTTAGCATGAGTCAAGGCTATTTGCTGCTACGACAACTGTTAAATGCAAGGCAATATCTGTTTTCGCAACGTATAAGCGAAAGTTACATGTGTGTGCGTGTGCATGTGCGTGTGTGTGTGTACCTAGACATGCATACATCTATGTACATACACACATAGAAAAATTGGCGCTGCGCAGCCGCCGGCGCCGCTTATCACTAATCGTGCGGTATTTAGTCATGCGTTACGGCAGTAACAGCAGCAGCAACAGCAACAGCAACAGCAGCAGCAGCAGCAGCAACAGCAACAACAGCGCATGCCAATGTCGTCTATGACTACGTTACCTGCGTACAGATTACAAATTAAGCACGTTTTAATTAATAAACCAATGCGTTTGCATTGTATTGTCGTTAAACGATCGCTGTTGTTGTATTTTTAGTTATGCTGCTGCTGCTGCTGCCGCTGCTGCGGTTTTACCCGTTCTGCCAGACACATTGCGGCGCGGTGCGTCATGCCGCTCCCGTTGCCAGGTGAGTTCTCAGCCGTCTCAGCCATCTTTGCCAGCAAAGCTTTCCCATTGCGCACGAGTGCCAATTTCAATTTCCAGCAATGCCACCCCAACAAACAACAACAACAACAACAACAACAAACAAGCAGCAGCAGCAATAACAATAACAGAAAAACAACAGAGAGCCAGATAACAGAAGCGTCTGCGCGCCGCGCACGCAAAAAGGCAAATCAATTACAATTATAGAGTGCTTTACTGAGCGGTAGTCGCCCCGCAGATGCCCTGTACAAAGCGCTAAATCGAGATGGATACATAATATGAAAATGGTAAACAATATCGCCCCAAAAAAAAAGCTCGTTCTGCATATGAAATACACAGTTAAATAAATACATTTATCATAAAATCTTAGCTCCTTATGCTTTACCTCTATTGGACAAAACGAGTGTACCCTTTCTTAAGTCATATTAAACGGGAAAAGGGTATACAAAAAAATAAGTAAAAGTGCTTTGGTCAGAGATACTCGTCCAGGGCATACTCTGCAAGTGTAATATAACATATATAATATATAAATATATATATGTATAAAATTATATATATCAAGTTGATATGTATATATATATATATATTGTCAAGGGTGGGTTATGATCGCCTTCTGTCACATTAAGTTAAGTTCAGTTTATTGTAGGATACCCCTTGTTTGATTACGAAAAGGGAAGACATGTTTAGCATGCTTAATAACAACATGCATGCACCAGCTCTGAGGTAGAGGGCTAGTCTTGCGGGCGACTGGGGCAGTTTTACAAGATAAATTATGGATTTGATGGGCCCCAAGCGGCTTGGTAGATTGGATCGTTGAGTTCACAGCTCGGTGGTCGAGGGCAAAAACCCAGCGAGACAAAATTGAGAGAGCGTGTAGTAGGGAATAAGATTTCATATTGATAAAAACTCTGTACTGTGAATGTTCGATAAGAATTGCGCACTTTCTTTCTTTAGTCAGAAATCCCATTTAAGCTAGTTGCATGTTAAGGCAGATCAAAGCTATGATCATTTATAAATCCAATTGAACCTGTCCCGGCTCAAACACTTAAATTCCAGTTTAAAGCGGGTTTTTCTCATTTCAAAATCGAAAATAGTTGATTTCGCGAAGATGCGTTAAGGAAATTGAATTCGTAGCCGAATTGCATAAGGTTTAGACATATTTATGGGATTATCTTAATTTTAGATGAGAATATAAGGATTCTTTTATATTTGATAATGAATTATAGTTGATTTCTCTTTTATTTTAGATTATTTATATTTCAAATGTCGCTTCAGTAATGTAATTAATTTAATTTTGGCTGGCTAATTCAATTGACACATTGCACACGCTTGATTCGAGTATATATATTTAAACTCTCCGTTGTTTATAAAACACGTCGGAATATGCGTTAAGTCAAGCGCAACGATTTGCACGGGGTTTTTTTTATTGTTTTTTTAATTTGTGTGCGGTTTTTTTTTTTTTTGATTCACTTCAACAACATTAAGAACAAAGTTACAAATTACAATTCGCTGTGATGACTGATCAAATGTTGTTCTGGTTTTTGTTATTTAAAGCGACAATATCAACAAAAGCTTTGGGCCCAAATAGCAAAGCAATTCACAAACAACAAAAACAAATGTTAAAAAAAAATAATAGAAAAACAATAACAAAAAGTAGTCGACTGAGGGTCGCGTTCGGTGATTGCCACAGTTTTATTTCATTTTTTTTTATATATATTTTTTTTTTTTGTAGTTAAGTTAACTCTGTTTTGGTTTTTGCATATGCACTTACGCGAAATGTCGACTGTGTCGTTAACAGGAATCTAATGTGAAACACAAGTTTAATTTTATCTTCTTTTTTTTTTTTTTTGCAGAATGCACGTACAAAAACAAAAACGAGAATTGTTAACTGTTCGGCGTCGGCAGCGACAGCAACGTGACAATCCAAACACAAGCACGATTCGTTCAAAACTGTCGCCTGTGTGGGCCAACAGCAAGACTTTTAATGACAATAACGTTTAATTCGCTGCCGCAGCCGCAGCCGCTGCCGTTGCTGCTGCCGCCTCTGTTGCGCTCCGACGCTCTCAGTTCGTAACGGACGCGCTCCCAGCCGCTCGCGCACGGCTGCTGCGATCACAACGTTTTTATTTTATTTTTTTTTTCTTTTTCCTACTCTTACAGTAACTGTTAAGGCTCTGGCGGCTGACTGCTGTGTGCAAATGTTTGGGGGTGCAGCAGGTGCGCTGTTAATTAACAGAGCATGTGTAGGCGCTTTTAAGCGCCAGCCAAAGGTTTTAAAAGTCAAACAACTTTTCACAGATGTCAAATGTCTGCGTGTGTGTGTGTGTGTGTGTGTGTGTGTACGTACACAAATATATAGAGCCTATGTGCAATTTGTTACACGCATTTACAAAGCGCTGCTAAGCTTATGCATTTACTTGATATTTACAAAGGCACAATTTAAATATGATGAATATAGTTATTATAAACTCAGATTTTACCATGTTATATATGTACATATATGATATATATATATAAACACACGATCGAGTGTATGGTAATAATCACAAAGTGGGCTAAGTTTATATAATTGAATAGCCCGACATATATATATATATATATTTCATCGTTGCTACCTGTTGCCCGAATAAGAGAGATCTTATAAAGTACATATATCAACAGCAAGGTCATGTCTATTTTATAGCCAATTTAAGACCACCTTTCTATGCGATTCGATTTTAGGTAAAACGTTTATCTGAAGACGTGAAATTTCTAGAATCTAAATCACATTTGAAAACGGTTCACCATCTTCTAAATATATTTCCGACCAGCCCGCGCAATTTAAAAAAAAGCTCATATTTTCACCGTTTGAAAGCTGTTAACTATTTTCAACAGGGTATTGTGCCGTCGGTTGTAGGTGTCTTTATGTATGCGAATATTAAACCCCGAGTACCGGGTAACATTAGGATGACTTGATTCTGTGAGAGTATTATACAATTTCCTATTGAGACATATGAACTAGAATAGTCTAGAGCTTACCTCTTTATAAGTTTGTAGAATGCTTAAGCTGAATGTGGCGCGAGAGGTCGATGGATCGAAAGAACTGCGTGTTGCATAGATTGCAGATGTGTTTTATATGTCCCCGCTCGGATAACATGTGCTCGGTAAGATGACTAATCTGGGCAAAGGATTTGCCGCACTCAGGACAGACGTGCGCCCGCTCCAGGTGCTTGCTCCTCATGTGCTTCAGCAAATGGTCGGCGGTGGTGAAATCCGCTTGGCACACGGTACAGATGTGGGCGCGCAATAGCACATGCTGGCGCTGCAAGTGCGCTCGGATGGCCTCCCGATTTTTGTGCGATTTGCCACAGAAAATGCAGTCAAGTGGATTGCGATTATGCGACTTCTCAATGTGCTTCAGCAGACTGATGCTGCCGGTGTATCCATTGGCACAAAGCGGACACACATAGGCGCTGGGCTTGGGCTTTGGATCGGCAATGCAGGACTCCTTATCCAAATCCATGGGCCAGCCAAATGTTAGATCATCGTCCCAATCGACAGTTGGCAGCAGCTCGTCAATGTTCTCCTCAAGCATTTCCAGATCCTCAGTATCGTCAACAACGCTGCCATCGCCTTGCAGACTATGGTCGCTTTCGGCATGGGCAATCAGGTCGCTCATGCATCTAAATGCCTTTGCGTCGTTGCAGTTGTCCGCGCACATGGCGCAGTAGAAGAGCGAGTGCTCGCCATGCCATGACACCACATGCTTGTACAGGAATATTGATGAGCTGTAGCGCTTACCAAATGTGCCGCACTGCAGGCACATATAGCGGCCGTCCATGTGTTTGCGTTGGATGTGCCGCTGACGCAGCTGCTCATCGCCATACAATGTGAGGCAATATTTGCATATGTGCAGACGGGCGATCCGTGTATCGCACAGCTGCTCATGTGCCTTGCAGACGAGAAACCGGGGAAAGGCCACCAAACAGGAGCGACAGTAATAGACGCGTACATTTTCAGGCTTCCTGCTGTTAGTTGCGTGTGCAACAAGGCCGCCTTTAGGTTTTATCTTCGAATGTTTGGGTAATATGCACTTCGGTTCCATGGCGCGCTTTCGTTTTGTGCTAGAGCCAGCGACCGAATTAAAAACCAAGTTAGCTGTAATCGTGTCGATAAATCGATATTCACCGGATCTATTTACGGAGTGCTGTTCACTTCGATACATTTTGCATTTATAAAATATGTACAAATTAATCTGTTGGCCGTTTTCGAAGTGCAAATATTAGTGTTCAGCAAGCAACGTTTACGGTGTGTAAGGTGTTAAGTAACCCAATGTTATAAAATACTACAAATAAACCAACCGATGTACTATCGATATAAAACTAAATGTTTTGAATTGCAATTGAGCGCTGCGTAGCTGATTACAGACATCTAGGAATTAAACAAAAAAAAACGATTAAAATGATTAAGTTCTAGAAATAAGGGATTTTACAAAAGTGTTTAAGAAAATCCAACTGAAATGCAATCCGCAGTAATCGTAGAAAATTTTGCGATTGCTTGTTAAAAGCAACCGCAGAACGATATACATATTTTTCGTCAGCAATCGATATATATGGCACATAGGGGCAATCAGTTGTTAAGTGACATCACTAGCATGCATTGGCAGCACTTGCATTCGCAATTATCGTGCAATCGTATCGATAGGCATTGATGCACCCATATTTTGTACATCCCTACACTGTTGCATTTGCATAGCCAAAAAAAATGCCAACCTAAATAGTTGACTTTGCGTTTATTGTATTTCGATTTCGATAAAGGCGAATACATTTTGTGATTCCAATACCCGTATCCCCCTCCCTCCTACAGCAAAGAAAACGACTCGAGATGAGCGACGCATGCGAACGGGAGCAGCGCAGCGAAAAGTGCGCCTCGCCGAAAACTGCATCAGCCACGGCGTCGATGACGTTGGCGTCAACAGCCTTGGAATCGCAGTCACACAACACAGCAGGACAACAGCAGCAGCAAGAAATATCATCCATGGCCAGTGGCAGTACACCATCATCAACAGCGCCAGCTGCTGGACGACAACAACAGCAGCAACTGCTGCGTCCCAACGAGAGCGACATGCGAGAGCTGCGCGAGATTATACACTTGCTGTGGGGCGACAGTGTGCGCGAAGATGTATTCAAGCGTTGGTCTCAAGGTAAGTCGATGTGTTGCACCACCCGAAACGACAGCGCCCCCAAACAGCGCGCGCTTTTTGTATGTGTGCGTGCGTAGGTGTGCATGCATGTGTGCGCGCGTGTGTGTGTGTATATATATGTGTGTGTGTGTGTGTATCTCTGAACAATTATAAATGCATTTGCAGGTTTTGAGTTTAGTGATGTGGAGCCCTCGGCTTTGGTGCAAAAACAGGGCGGTCCTTGTGCTGTGATAGCGCCCGTGCAGGCGTACTTGCTTAAGATAATTATCATGGAAATGCCAGGCATACAATTAACAAAGGTAAGTTCAACCCACGCAACAGCCCACGCAACCGCCCGCGCACCCGCCCACACGCAACTGCCTGGCAATAGTAAAACGATTTATTCTCATTACCAGCTGCCCAGTGACAAATGCCAGAGTTTGCTCATCGAAGCTTTGTGCAACATATTGAAGAACTGCCGGGCGCCGCGTTATAAAATTGTCACACTGCAACGGCGATCAACCAAAGAGCGTCGCCTGACGCCGCCCACTGATGCAATTGAAGCGGCTGTTGAGGCGGAGGAGACAATTGGAATTGATGCGGCTGGTAACGCCGCTCCAGCTGCTGCTACTGTCGCTACCAAAAACGATGCAGCATTGGTCACCACACGCTTGAATTTGGAACTGACACCAGATCAATTTCATGAGCGCCTGCACACGCTCCACTTTGAGCACATTGCCGAGGTGGCTCGCTACTATGTGGAAAACTATAGTCAGCTATCGAATACGTACGGTGTGCTGTTGTTTATGTATTCGGTATTCCTAACCAAGGGCACCGAGCAGGTGACATCTGATATATCGGACACATCGGAGCCGCTGATACACAGCACATATGGCTATGGGGCACAATCGTTGATCAATCTGATGCTAACTGGACGCGCCGTTGCCCATGTCTGGGACAATGAGCAGGATGTGGGCGGTCTAAAGCTGCGCGGCATTTGTGAGCAAAGCGATATTGGATTTATAACACTAATGGAGCAAATGCGCTACTGTACAGTGGGCTCGTTTTTTAAGAATCCACGCTACCCAGTTTGGGTAATGGGCTCTGACACGCATTTAACTGGTGAGTCTTAATACCACTTATCCATATATCATATATATATATATATATTAACATTCCATTTTATGCTACAGTTTTGTTTAGCAATGAAAAGAGGCTCGTCTCGCCAGAGACACCATCGGAGACGGGACGTCGGATCTTTAAATCTTACGATCCGGAGGGCAACAATTTCATATCGAGCACCTTGCTCCGTGATGTGCTAGCCGCATTGAATTTGGTCAGCGAGCCGGGATAGTAAGTTGCTCCTGACCTCTGCCGCTAGACGAGTGCCTAATTTCTTCATCTCATCCCCTTACACCAAACATAGTGTTAGTCTCATGCAAAAGCGTTTGGATCCAGAGAATCTCGGCATTATACTTTTGAATGCCTTCATGGATGAATTCTTTCCGCTGGAGCGCCGCTCAACGCCGGACACGTTCGAGCTGCTGCACTACAATGGCATACCCGGCTCTAACGATAACAACAAGGTAAGCATTCAGCTTGCTAAAATGCTCAAATGCTCCAATTACTGTGACTCACTGAAGGCATCCCTTCAATCCCTTATTATAATCTAAAACAGGAGCATGAGTTGAGTTGTCCGTCTTTTATTAGTCTCTTGAAGAACATTGGCATTGATTTCTTCGTGGACTGCAGTCAGCACATATGCTGGATCGCAGCACTATATCATTAAGCTGAATTCGATTTCTGTAAGGTGTCTCCACCAAAATTACTTTTATTTTAATGCTGCCAACATGTTGTTGGCAAAAACCTGTCGTATGTACCTTAAGATAATTAGGCAAATTTACAATTGAGTCCCAGTTGTCTCTTTATCGAACACTGCACTTGTTTATTCTTACTTCTTATGCTCTTATAATGCTTATTATACTTTTGCCACGAAGTGTAGAAGGCAGAAGGACGCATTTTCGATCCAATTCATCCATTTAGTCTGTTTCTAGGGCAAACAAGTCTCAATTTTAAAGCTATTGCTATGAGATTTTGCATCGACCCGTCTTGCAGTTGCAGGCAGTAAATATGTCGGAACCAACCGGATCTGACTTATATATTATATAGAAGTCTTGACAAAACACAAGCAAAAGCTAATCAACATTAGACCACATTGTCATATACGAAAATATTCTGCTTTCTTAAGCAAAAGTTGCGTATACGAGCTCTGCCAGTTCCGGACTATATCATATAGCTCTATAGGAAGAATCGATCCGAAAGCTAAGATTCAAGTCATTTTTGTTTATCAAGACGTCTTAACCAAACTCGCCATTTATTGATTAGACTATGCTGCGTCCATATAAGCCATATCCGATCAATATCGAACTACTATATTATAAAGCATGTCTAGCACTTCTTTGCATGTCATCTATTTGAAGAGAGTGTCTCCTATTTTCACACAGGTGCGCTATTACTGTGGCTCGGCCATTTTGCTGGAGGGCGATCTCAAGTCGATTTGCACCTCAAATCCGATGGTCACCTGCCTGCAGACCAAGTGGCCCAACATCGAGATCAATTGGCATGATGCACACATGCCCTCCTTGAATTGACGTCCTTATTGAAAAGATGAAAGATGTTAAAGCAAAGGCAAAGTCAACCACAACAAAAATAACAACAACAACACACAAAACAACAACAACAACAACAACTAGAGAGCAAAAGTAGCAGCAAAAAAAAAAAAACAAAAACTAAAACTAAAAAAAAAAACAAAATGATGCCATGCACATCTTTATTTCAAACACCTTTCAATTGTTTATTGATAATTTATTGAAAAACGTTTAAAAAACAACCAAAAAAAATGCAAACAAACAAATATGAAAAAAATGCAACATAAAAAAGAAGAGAGAAGAAAACTAACACAGCTCACACACACACACACACACACACGCAAACACACACACAACCACGACAGGCACACACTTACATGCATAAAGGGTATGCAGCAATTTTAATTTTGCAACAATAATGATCTAAACATGAGCGCATCATTATGCATAAAAACATATTGAAATGTAATTATTGTTTGCCATTGTAATTATAAGACCCAGGAAATTATTATACATATTATAACCCAATAAGACACAGCCCGAAAATGAAATAACTGCAAAATTAGCGAAGAAAACACACGCACACACACACGCAGACACACAGACACACAGAGAGACACACACAGACACAGACACATGCACCCATACACACACTCACACACATTAAGAACAAAAATTTTTGTTTATGGCCTTTTAACAAATTAATTGTAGTGTTTAAAACAATTTAATAAAATTAAAAACCAATTAAATGCGTTAACATTAAGTGCAAACCGCAAACTGCACCGTGTGTACCAGAAAGGGATAGCTGCCAGCCAGAGCGAGAGGGCGCGATGTAGCCCGACCCGACACAAATGAAATAACAGTTAGCTGCGGCACGGCGAATATCAGATACCCTCGCACAGAGTTTGTGTTATGCTTAAGCCGGAGGTAGAAATCGATTGTCTCTTCAGGAGCTGCACTATTAGGATCCCGTTATAATCCGGATAGGCCCTAAAATTAACATTTGATGGTACAGATCTCGACTTCTTCGTTAGCTTAACAAAACTCGTATCTGAGCTACCCAATGCTGCGAGAAGGTTCGATGGAGCAACGATTGTTCAATATCAGTTAACAGTCCGGGAATGAGTTAACTGTTTTAAAGTTTTTGGCGTACACTAGATGTGTCCTTAAGTCGCAGGTTCAAACCTTTGGTACGAGCTGTAAACAGGAAGTCGATGAACTTTAGGTTGGACAGCCCCCGAGATGGAAATAAAATACATTCGATTTTGTTGTTATATGTAAAAACGAGTAAGTGCGCAAAAGCTATGATTCACGATTAAGGTGTATATATATATATATATACATATATATGGTATATATATATGGTATATGTACATATATATATATATCATTGTTATTAATTTTTCACATAATCTTTAAACGCAGTTTACATTTTATTGCAAATTTTTTGTTCTTTTTCATGATTATATATAATTAAATTTGGTTTTGTTTTGTTTTTATTTTTGTTTGTTTTTTTTTTTTTTTTTGAGAAAAATATTTCAAAGTATGTGTGTATTTTAACCCTCTTATATATAAACTAGATAAAAGTTATTTAATACGCATGTGTTCGTTCAAGCAATGGTTCAGTTTGAAAAAGCGTATTTCATTATCCTAGTTTTCAAATGTTTGTTTATTATTTTCTTCAGAAGTTTCGCAGATGGGTATCGCAGCCATTTACCATCTGGCGACATGTGCCCTGTATGGGTATTGGAGTGCCGCTTACTTCTCCTCACACCATTCGTTCTCCTTGCGCACCTGCTCCTCCTCGGCCGGTGTAAAATCTTTTTTGATGTTGAACGTCTTTCGGATGTCCTCGGGTGTTTTGCCCTTGATCATATTGGCAACGGTTTTGCATGTTAGCTCCAGTAAGCCCTTAATATCCAAGTAATTGGCAGCCAAGATCAGTTCAAAAAGCGTGCCTTGGTCAACTTTCAGAAAATCGGCATCCCATGATGTGATGTCATCGGTGCGCTTCTCCTTGCTCTCATCATCCTCCGTTGGCTGTGGATCATCCTTGTGATAGTTGGCCCAGGTCAACACTTTTCTCAAAATTGTCGAATTCACATTCGGCAATGGCACAATGGCATTCTCATCATCCTCCATGCCGCAATCCTCCAACATGGTGCGAATCGTACCGGAGCACTTGGCAATTTGTATATCGGTATCGAAAATTTCCTCATCAGATGACTGCAACTTGATGTTCGGCATCTTGATCTGCAAATGATCCAAAAAAACAAGCGATACTTCTTAAAATTCGCGTTTAGACAAATGGCTTGGCGGCATTCAGCCATGCATTTGCATACATGTACATTTGTATATATACAGATAAACACATGTATGTGTGTGTGCGTGTGCGTGTATGCATGTGCTCTTGCTGTAAATACAATCAACGGCCGATTACACAAAGCCCTGCGCATACAATAAATTTGTATAGAAATTAACGTGAAAGCAGTCAACACACGTGTATTTAAACGGTTAAGCCTTGCAATTTCGTGAATTTCGCAAATGGCATAACGCATATTTAATTTCCTTTATGACGCTGACTACTTACCACAATGACAAATAAAATGTAAAATTTGAACAAATTTGGAAAAAAGTGTGAGGTTTGTTTTTAAACAAGCTGTATTTAATTTGAATATAAGGCGTCTTCCCTACGAAGAATTACGGAAGAAACTTGACTTTAAGAAATATAAATTAAAATTTACTATATTGAAAAAGATACACGTCCGAAAGTACTTTGCGTTGTGCGACTCGTTTGTAATCGATAAGTGTACTATAGTCAGGGGTGCAAAACCATGTAATTGATTCGTTTCGATTTGAATTATATATATCGCTTTTACGTCCGAGCAGAAATATAGTGAATTTTGTTTGATTTATTTATTCAAAAAAATTGACTCAAACATGCTAAGATTAGTTAGCACAGCTAAAACAAGCAAAATTCAAGTGAAAACTCAAAGCTGTTGCGATCAAATTAGTTTCGTTAAGATAAAATAGTTATAAATATACTTTCTGCAATATAGCACTTTTTCTCTTGGCATTGCGACAAAAACAGTTCGTAATTTTATTAGTTAATTATTTTATGAATAATAGAGTGTTATGAGTCTTTAGCGAACTTATCGATACTTAAATATCGCCATACGCTAGACTGGTCACACTTAAGCTATCGCCAAAAACAACTGGTATTTCATTTTTACCAGCGGACTGTTCACTAACAGAATTTCATTTCGTTTCAAACTGATTCCAGAAACGTTATTCAGACTGTTAATTAACATCTCAGTTTTTGTCAACACTGCGTTGTCCCTTGGCCCACATTAAGTGATATTTTTTTTTAAATCGGGATTGCGAACGCATTTGCTGGCAATGCGGTATTTTTTATTGGCAGTCAATAAATTATAAAAATAAATATTAATCAACAATAATTACGCGCTAATAAAAAGAAGTTGGGTGCGCGTGTGTCAACATTTTCTTTTTTTTTTTTGCATTTGCATACATTAATTGTAGCTGTTGCTAGTTTCTTAAAGTTGAACGCAGGGCGACAACAACGGCGACTACAAAGTGCAAAAGCAAAAGTAAATCAAAATCAACAGGTAAATATACCGACCAGATCAAATATACATATGTACACACAAACATATTAGTGTACAATTAACTACATGTATACATATTGTATTATGTAGATTTGTGTGCGTGTGTGTGTGCCGTCACTTATCTACATGACATGAATACATATACACATATATTTATATACATATATATGTGTATATGACTATATTGAATATGTGTGAGTATGTAAATACATACATATATTGCGCCGACTGTCTGAGCATCACAGTTATTAAAAATGTCTGTCTGCATAGGAAAACAACAATAACATAACGCCGGCAGTGACAGCGACTGCTACAGTGAGTGCAAGCAATTTAATTGCGCTTCAAAATTAAAATGCTATAGGCCAAGGTGTAAAATGGCAATGAATTTCTCTCCCTTCTGCTAATCACATTTTCCCCAGCCCGGCATCGCTTACCGCTTCACCAACACCACCCAAACCCCCAATGCCAGTGCGAAGGTCAGCTATAGGCGGGCAACACTGCATTTGCCGCTCAATTATTGATTTGCTTAGGGAGTAGCAACAACAATAACAGCTGTCTAACATCAATATTTGTTATACCCTGCAAGCTGTGACCACAGTGTTGTAAAATGTATAAAAGGTGTGGAAACATTTGTAATTACAACTTTTTATTTTCAATTGTACACATTCGTTAAATAAGTTGGTCGTTTGCTTACAAAATGACATTAATTGGCATTGAAATTAGCTTATTTGAATTATATTGAACTTTTACAGAGTATGCGCATAGCTGGGCAATCAAAATGCTGACCCTTGAACTGTTATTTGGTCGATGATGTTGCGGTTGTTGTTGCTGTTGCTGTTGCTCTGCTGCTCCTGTTGCTTCCACACTTAACGCATGCCTAATGGATGAGGTCATTGCGTAGCTGAACTGGCAAATTTGCATGCTACCTGCAGGTTTCAGGTTCTATTCTTGGCTCTTTGCTCTGGGCGACAGTTTTCGATTGCCGCCTCAATGTTATTACTTAACTGTAACACTCGCTCTCTCTCACTCTCTCTCTCTTTCTCTCTATGCCGCCTTGTGTCTCACCTGTTTATTGTTTTGTTTTCCCTTATATGACTCTTTCAACATTGATCTAAGCGATAAGGTTTATCACAGTAGTACACGTACTTAAGTAATTACTCGGTCAGAATGCGAATCAAGTGTGTGTGTGTGTGTGTGTGTGTGACGGCAGCACATATACGCACACCTGCATACAAATGCGTGTATAAGTGATAAGTAAAGGCTTATCAATTGAACTACTCTTTCGCTCTTAAGCCGCTGGGCTGATCCATCAATCAGGCAGACAACTCCCAAACTGCCGTCACATGACCTTAAATGACGTATGCATCTAAATGCCACTTGAATTGTTTCTGTTCATTTTTCACATCAGATCAGGTATATATACTAAAGTTAATCTATATATATATACATATTAATCTGTGCGTACTTCTATCGAAATTCGACGTGCCAGCATTGAAAACGTGCCTTCCGCTTATCTCGGACCATTTTTTTTTTTGCATAACGGACATTACTGATAAAAACATATATAAACTCTAGCATTGTGTATAGATAAATAATTGCATTCTGCTTATTTAGCCATTAAATGTGTAAGTTCAATTAGATAAGAAAGTTGTTGAAGGATGTCTGTGCATTAGTCAAGTCATGGTCCAGGTATGTTTTGTATTTATCTTAATTGATGTACAACTGATTTGATATTCGATATCTTTTAGGTATTTCCATTTAATGATTAGAGTGCACTGATAAGAGATCAAGAATCTTCTGGAAACAGTACAAAAAACCAAATCTATAGTTTATCATGGATAAAGTATAAACATTTGGAAACATCTGGAGCTTGCGTCTTATTAAATAGTTAAACTAATGTCATATAAATGGTTGCAGACACGACGTATAGAATCAATATCTGGCTTTGGATTGGATCAATTGGACTGACAACATATGACGTGTACCACATACATATAGATATATATATATATCCATTTATATATCACATATGGGATTGATATGCCTTCAAGTTCTTCGCTGCAAATGACGCATGTCTACAAACTAGCTGTGCATTTGCTCTAGATATGATAAGATATCAGAAATGTTAGCGTAGAAACAAATCACAAGATATTGCTTGCTATAGGGCCTGTTGGGGAACAACAAATTTGATATGCCAAGTTAATGTTGGCGATTATATATATCAAAATTGTACGGCCAGTTAGTTGTCCGACTGATTCGCAGTGGCTAGACGCAACAATTACCGCTGGTTTCTCGACCTCTCTTCGGCTTATCAGTAAATGCCTTTGATATGAGCACATGCCATAAACATATAACCAGCACATAAGTTCAGAGTGTCTGTCGTAAATTCACAGTCTGCTGTGAGTTGCACAAGGCAAACTAGCCCTACCCCACCCGCCCACCTGCACACCTGCACACCTGCACACCTGCCTCTCTAATCCCGGAATCGCTGCCATTAGCGTTGACTTCTAAATGCGTCTGAGTGGGTATTTAGGGTATTGTATAAATGTCAATTAAAATCATATTTGCCTTTATGAATGCTAAGCACAAGCTAATCGTATCAAACGTTTTTTTTTTTTATTTTGCTTCTTCTATAAATATCTACGGTAAACGTTTTACAAGCACTTCTTTGAAGAAATCTTTATGGCCAGGCTCTTATGTTTTGCCATTAGCACTTGTTAATTAACCGACAGCATTTGTTAATTGTGGCATAATGAGAAAACTTCAAGAGCTACAAGGCAATAAAAATATTAGAAAATATAGCTAAATCTAAGCAATCCCAGGCCACGTTCCGGCTTATGGCAAATGCATTTGGCATATCAAAATATTGGACAAAGAGCTATAAATTTTTCTTGACGTATCGCAGTTGACGTTGGCGAAAAACATGACGAAATTTGATTATTTTCCTATGTCATCAACAACTCATATCATTTTAACGTGTTTCTAAGATATCTTTAAAAAACGAATATGTTTTTTATAGCCGTATCGATATTTCCTATGCAATTGCAATTGTTAAAGCTACTAACCGTAGATTGTGTTTGTGTATTGTGGCTCCCGCCTTAGCGAAAGCTTTGAAATGAAACAAAATTCAACATTAAGATTAAATTTGACCTCTGTATACTTGAGACAATATTGTGTGAATCTACAGGTGTTTATATTTAGGCAAGGCATCCATTCGATTTGACTTTAATCTATGAATTCGTGTACCAAAAGCATTGATCCACTCATCGAAAAATGGGTGGAAGAGTTTCGCGTATAGCCTTTTGTTATGATACTCATGAGATGCACCTCGCTTACCGATTGGTCGTGCAACTTAGTGGAAAACGGAATCAAAAATTGTATCTCGAATATTGTATCTTTATCCCAGCGACATTCAATTCATTTTCAATAGCTTTATTTTCTAGTGTAAAGTATTCAAATTAAACAACCGATTGACCAAGTGTCTAAGGACAACTTGCCTAAATGAACAGATAAGTGAAATTCTAGGTATATCTGTCGTTCCCACAGCCATATCAATAAAATGGGGACACCATTAGGAAAATATTAGCTATAAAAAGGTTATCTAAAGTGTGCACTAAAGTTGTTGAACACGCAATTTGAAAGACGTCCAACTTTGGTGGTGGTGCGTCTTGTGGTCTATCTATCAATTGTCACGTATTAAATATGCAAGAACTCGCAATTAGCTAACGAATCAATAACGTGCTTCTGGGAAGACCCACAAACAACGGCGTGGTGCAAACAAGACAAGCCCGCTGAATATTTAAAGCGGGCCGTGCAGAATGTTGTCAGCCGGTTGCCCGTCGCCCGATGCCGGATTACCTAACGCCATGTGGAGACAGTGAGATATCATTCATACAAACTACACTTTAATTTCTCAAATGGCTCATCAAATACGAATGTTAGGAGGCAGGGATGTGGGCGAGGGGGTGCGCTTGCATTACACAGGTGTCAATTACAATTGCAAATAGTTAGAGAGCAGCTATTCCGACTCGGTCTCCGGTTCCGGCTCCAGGTCTCAGCTAGTGAGCCGGTGAGTCTGAGCTGGTCTGTTGCATGTTGTTCGCTCACAGATTTTTTGATTAATTGATTTTATTGACCACTGCAAGTTGTCAGTTGTTCCAATTTGTAGCTTTCAATTACTAACTAACTGACATTTGCATGTTGAATGTTTGTTGTTGTTGTTGTTGTTGTTATTATTCATGTTGTTGTTGTCTTTGTCCATTTTCAGGCAGTTAAGGCCGGCGCAAAGAGCTAACTAAACGGACGGCCACGGGGCAGAGCCGTCGCAGAACTTCCTTACACACGCCGGCGTCAAGGAGAACAGTCGCCATCACGACGTCGCCGCCGCAAGCGCCACCTCTGTCAGTCGAGCACTTGGACGACGCCAGCGCTGCCGATCGCGGGCGTGTCTACAAGCTGAGGAAGAAGAAATATTTGAACGCCGCGCACATAACATAGATTAGGAGCAGCAGGTCGAAGCAGCGCCAGCCGGACCAGTACACAGTATGCCAGTGCAATCGCCCATTGAGATTAGCAATCGTGCCATCGAGCATATTGACGATGTTGATCCGCTCGAGTATCATGGCCATTGGGAGCCGGTAGGTGTTGCGCGTGTCCAGAACACAGGCACTTCGGCGATGGTCACATTTAGCAAAAGGAAACAACAGCCGTACATTATTGGTGGCGCCCTCGACACCAATATGTATGTGTTCGAGCAGCTGCACTTCCACTGGTCCGATTCGGATGAGTCTGGTTGCGAGCACACGCTAGAGGGCATGAAGTACTCGATGGAGGCGCATGCCGTTCACTACAATGCCAAGTATAAGGACTTTGCCGAGGCTAAAAACAAACCGGACGGGCTCGCTGTTGTTGCTTTTTTCATTCAGGCCTGTGGAGACAAAGATTGCCCAGAGTTCAAGAAGATCACCGAAGGCATACGCATTGTCCAAAAGATCCATACAAGCGCATCCTTGGACTCGGGTGAGTTATATTAGCCCAATGTAAATAAACATTTATCCAGTTTGAAATGTGTTCCATTTTTCTTATTGCAGACTGCCTGTCCTGGATTGGTCTGCAGGAGCTAAGTAAACACTATTACACATACAAGGGCTCGCTGACAACGGCGCCGTACTTTGAGAGTGTCACGTGGATAATCTACCGTACGCCCATTTATGTGTCGCGGGGTCAGGTACGTAGCCACAGCAGCATCCAATACAATCGCACACAGCTTAAGTGTATAATTATATATCTTTTTGGATTTGTAGGTAAGCGTGTTTCGCAACTTACAATCGTGTCCCAAAGATGAGTCGAAGAAAATAGTCAATAATTATCGTGAGATTCAGCGTCCGCACAAGGATCCAGAAATCTTTTTTGCTCGCAACACAAATACAAAGTCCAAGTTATGATGTGATTGCTAATGCCATGACGTGGTGCATCTACCAAAAAACGAAGAAGTCCTACTCCGAAACACCTATAACAATAATAATTCCGCACCCATAGGAATCTGTGCTGCACTGGATCTGTGCTGGTTGTGGTTATCCACTTGTTTTGCTATAATCAATTGAATGTCAAATGTAAATCTTATAATTCTATGGTTGTCAATAAGCTTTTGTTAGTTGCCCCGTGTACATAGCTATATATACATAATATATATTCCTATATATATATATATAAACATAAATATATGTATGTGGACGTCAAGTTCGTAATATATGAATCATAGTCGGAACACGCGACTGCCTTGCATTGAATATTTCCCAGAAATGTTTATTAATATTAATAATAATAACTTACAACCTTAACACAGCTAATAAATATGTATGTATAATATTTTAAATAAGGCCAATCCACTTTGTATGCAAAACTGAACTTCGAAATTACTAATTTTATATATAATATATATATATATATATATAATCAAATCAAGTATATATAAAATGTACATATGTTCTATATCGTGCGTTACTCGGCTATAAAATATGCTAGTAAAGCTCCATTGTTTGCCCTCATGAGCCATCAAAGTCATCATGCTTGGCGTAATCTTTATGCTAGTTCTAGGAGCAGGGGCACCAGTTCCTTGATGAACCACTCCTTTGATATGGCCAGATGATCGCCTTCGACGCTGAGAAACTGCAGTTTTCCGCGCTGTTTCATTTCGTCCAGCCCAATCTGTAAATGGAACAGCTATTTAAGCAATAGTTTGAATATGTGAATTTTGAATCTTACATTCTTGTAAACTTTGCTTTCGCTAAGCGGCAGTATGTGTTTGTCCTGACCAGGTGCATAGAATTCAAACCACTGCGACTCCTTAGGCTGCACAATGGTGTCGTTGAGGAATTTAACCATAACAAATCTGCAGTTCAAGCAGTTCGTCAGATTTCGAATACAAAATCAAAACAGAAGCCAACAGTTTACCTTTTAAGCTTGTTAAGATTCTCTGCATAGCGTTCATTAATGTACAGCTCGTTGTTGATGTCGGCCAGAAAGCTGCTCTTCAGCCGATAGCTATTCTCATGCAGCGGATCGTGCCAGTAGGTAGCCTGCACCAGACCATTTTGGACCCACCTAAGCACAGTTGGCATATTCATATAATGAGGAAAATGGAACTTATGCCAGTATGCTGCACTTACTCATCGTAGGCAGCATAGTTCAGAAGCCTGGTAATGTACTCGCAGCTGCTGACGCTTAGCGTGGGACACTTGGGCACTCCATAGACGCCCTGATGCTGCCCGCCCAAGCTGATGAGCACTCGCATTGGCGGCGTGGGACAACGCTGTGCCAGCGCTCGCCTGTAGGAGGAGGTTTGCTTTTTAAGTGACTTTAACTTTAACTTTAACAGTTATACTTACAAAAATTGACCGCCCTGCGAGAAACCGATGGCATTGTATCCATTGGCCAGCTTTTCGTCACGTGCCAGCTGTTGACAGACGTAGTCGACCTGCTTGTTCGGATGTATGAAGAAGCCGCTCTCATAATCCAAAACGATATTGGCGCCTATCTCCAAGGAACGCACATAGGTGCCGTTCGTATGCTCCTCGATCAGCTTCTTAATGGAGCCCAGGCTGAAGGGAAAACAACAAGTGTCGCCCATGCCATGCCACAGTACCACGGGCAGAATATTGCCATTGCCATTGTCGTTGTTGTTGCCGTCTGTTATATTGGCTTGACCAAAGTGCAAGCAGCTAATCAAATAAAGTGCACTGACCAGTAACCGCATTTTGCAATGCATTAATCAGTTTCAATTTATAAGAAATGCACCACCGGCCTATTTACGCTGTATACAAATATTGTGCTTTCAACGGCGTTGCCGGATCTTGCAGCAAACAGCTGACTGTGCTAAATAGACTTGCCACCTGGTTATTGTTGCCAACAGCTGATTGGCTTGAAAGATGGCGCGCAAAAGACGTTATTGATTTAAATTAATTATTCTGTTACATAAACGAAAACGCAACTTTGTTTTATTGCTGCTGCATTTGTAGTGAATAAATTTAAATGATTATTTAATGAATAGGCAACTGCAACTGCACTACGCTTCTTAGATGAATATTTTTTGCTTGCGTATTCAGCCACGATTATAATGCATTTCCCCATCCTGCTCAAATCTGTGTCCACCTGGTGCTCTTGCTTCAGTCGTTCTACCGTTTTAAAGAATGATTACTTTCTGAATTTCCATGACAACTTATTTTTCTTTTAATATATCATTCTATAGCCACATTAGGAAATAATTTATGCTGCTGCTTAAAAGTGGACTGGCATTGGATCAAAAAGATATATATTTCTCGACTGTTTCCCGATTGTGTTATGCTGAAAATAGATATCCACACTACAATATTGAATATGTATATGTGTGTTTATTATGGTACAAATAACAATTGAACAGAAGGCGACTGGTTTAGAGACATTGTCCTTCGTGGAGGACACACCAGTGAGGCACCACAGCATCCGGATGGATACCGCGTGCGATAAGCCGTTCCCTATAGCGATAGAATCGACGCTGAGCCAAATTGGCCGACGATTTGGGATTGGACCATAGACGCTCGGCGGCCGCTCCCGCTCTCGGCCAGATGCGAGCCTCTACAAATGGAGCACAGTTAGATGCGTCTGTGTGGATGTTGCACGCGGCTCTTTTGCACTTACCCAGAGAATTCTGATCCACATACTCGCTCCACATGCACACCTCGCCACCCAGCACCTGGCGCTCCTGGCCCCGATGCGGGTCAAGCGGCAGCGCATTGTCGTAAACCTTGCGCCAGTTGTAGTAGCTGGTGCTGCCCCAGAAACCATGATCCAAGTACCAGGCATCTTTGGTGGAGATCAACAGGCGATAGCCGCGTTGCAACAAGTTCCGGTTGAGCGGGTCTAGAGCGCTGACCCAGGTCTGTATAATAAAACGCTCCTTGGGCAGCAGCTGTTCGATTGTCTCGGGATCGGTCAGGCGGCTGGACCACAGTATCACCGGCTTTGGCTCCCTGACACTGGGATACATGCGCTGATTTATGCTGTCCCACGCATTCAAATTGCGCTGATGGAACTGTGACCAGAGCCGCAAAAAGCTCGCCTCACTCAGATCGTCACCTCGCGCCTTCATTTGGGTGGTTATCTCCTCGGTTCTGTTCCAGCAGGGTATGTACACCTCATCGCCACCCATGTGTATGGTCTCTTCGGGTGCGCCCAGCTCGGCAACATCCTCCAGTATCTCCTTGAGCACCGCGTACATGTGATCGTTGAGCGGATTTAGTTGACCGCACGGCGGCTGGACGCAGTAGTTGCGCCAGGGCGCTTGATTGAGACAGACGGACATGTTGCCCAGACCGGCCGATGGGCCCCATTGCCAGCCATTGCCCGCATGCGAGGGTCCGTCGATCTCCATCATAATTCGAATGCCACGCAGGCGGGCATACTTCACCAGATTGACGGCATCGATGCGGGAGTAGGTCTGGGCATTCGAGTATGCCCCGTAGCGTTGCATTTCCGGCACTCGTGTGATTTCCAGCGGGAAACTGTGCGTATCCACCACATGCCAGTGCAGCACATTCATCTTGGAGGCAGCCATTGCATCCAGGGTGCTGCGCAAATAGCGCAAAGGCAGAAAGTTGCGAGCCGTGTCCAGCAGCAGACCGCGATGCGGATAAACGGGCCGGTCATGCACCCGAGCAGCGCTCACCAGTAGCAGCCCGTTGGATAGACTGCCCGTTACCAAATTGCTGAGCGTCTCGAAGGCGAAGCGTGCTCCGTACACTGTCGTCGCCTTGATGTCCACAAAGCTGGCGGTGTCTGTGGTGCGCACCACCATCATGTAGCTCTCGTCTGTGCTCCAGTCCAGCACCAAGCTGCTGTCGTTCACTGTCGCCTTCACCAGCACCTCCTTGCTGTTGCCCAGCGTGCAGTTCCGCGTGCACTCCTTGAGCAGGTTGCTCACAAACAAGCGATTCGTCTCGCGCAGAAACTGCGTCGTTACGGCATTGGGCGCCACCACATTGAAGCGCACCTTCCATGGATCAAAGTGCACGCGGTCGTGCGACAGGCTGCACTCACCGGTGGGCATCGGCCAAATAGCTCCATATTTGCCGCAGGACAGACGACAATCCCGCTGACTCTCATAACGATGCGGCGGCTGTATGTTACCCAATCCCGGCATTAGTTCCTCCTCTGGGAGGCAAAGATCTGTTGAGTCGCAGAGCCATTTGCTGAAATGAGCACGAAATGTTTCGAGTCAGAGTGCTCCAGTCGAGAGCGCTCGACTAGCAGATACCCTACATACATATATTCATTTGAATTTCGTGCTATAAAAGGGGAAACTCTTACTAGTTTATTAAATATGCGCAAGCTTTAACCTTTAGTTGCGCAACTATGCCCTGCGCTTAAAATTCTATTAAAATTCGGCAAACCAAATACATGGATGTGCATATGTATATGTTTAGGGGAAATTAAGTCATTCGAGTCAAGTCTTAATTAATTTTCAGATCATTAATTGTAAAGATTTCAAAGCACAAGGCCAGATATTGTCAATTTGGACTTGTCAACTTTTCATGAACTGATCAGTCGCGCAGCCAACTTAACGTGCCCATTTAACAAACAGGGTCGTTCAGACTTGTACATTTTGGAAGAGAATGCATAAATGCAAATGGATGCCTTTTTATTTTTTAACAAGATGGCAGCTCTACATATGTGTGTTTAGGGGTTTGGGCAAACCTTGGGATGGTGCTGCTGCTTTCCTCGCTGCTGTCATCGGCGACTGCGACTGCTGCACAGAGTAAAAGCGCCAGATAACAGCGCGTGTAACGGTTAAAAGCCATGCTGTGCCTTATCGTTTATCGATAACTGCTCGAGTAAAAATCGAATCAAGGCAGGATTAGGTTACGAAAAAAGCAAAAAAAATTGTAATGCAAATTCTGCGAATTAAACATGCAGCGCCAGCGACAACAAACCACACATGCAAATGGGCGCAACACAAAAACCGAACTGAAACTAAATTAAATGCTGAAAAGACTAGCTTATCGGCTGAGCTTATTTTTGTCCCACTGGCGGCGCTGGCAGCGGACGCTGGCGTCGGCGTCGGCGTCGACGTCGGCGTTCAAGCGTTGCGCTTGGCAATCGACAGAGCCAAAGAGCGAAATCATGTTGTTGTTGTTGTTGTTGTTGTTGTTGTAATTGTTACTGTTATGCTTTGCACTTTAATGCGCAGAGGGGTATTTAGTGTTGTGTCGCAAGGGGAGGTGGGGGGGGGGGGGGGTGATGGTGTTGGCGTCTGAGCAGCGCTTTTGCAGCTGCAGCTGTCCCGCTGTCAAATGTGGCGTACACAAATGGGGGCGACCTGATAAATAAAAAAAATATAACAAAAAAAAAAAAAATGCCGGCGATACACGAGCTGAATAAAAACGAAAACAAACCAAATTCTGGAAAAGCCCTTCAAGCTCAGTCCGAAGTTCTCATGCTCTTTCCGCTGATTCTCGCTGATTTCGTGACTTTCAAAGTCTACTAATAAGAGTATCCTAGTTGAGAGTGCGCGACTAGGCAGACAACATATACACAGCTTTTCGAATACGCTAAATGAATTATTCTTGATCTAACAGATATCCAGATATCAAATGTGTTAAATTCGTTGTGCGTGCCAAACCGCATGACTAATTCGTTAGGCCCACTGCATGTACATGAGAATTGGAAAGTATTTGCATGAAAAAAATGTATTCCGATACGCACAAAACCGATTCGCATGCCAAAAAGTCACTGGTAAAGTTGTCGATCGCCGAGTCAAAAGAGAAATTTTGCACTTTTATGCAAATCAGTAAATTCTGAGTAGAAAAACAAGCATGTTTTGTTCGGAAACTTCAGACCTTGCGATACGCTGTTTTCTTATTCTAATACTAAGTAGCTCAAAATTTCGACAAATCGGGTATTGTGCTATGTATTACTAGCGGATATTACGCAGCTTTTTTTTTCTAAGAATTTAAAAAGTTTTTTTTTCTTATTTTTAAATTTTGTTAGATATCTTTATGTAAAAGGTGTTTCTTTTCATTTTCCACAGTTGCGAGTGGAATTTTATTTTATTTGGCTCAGATTTAGCTCAATTGTGCTCAGTTATCAATCAATCAATCAATCAGTCAATCAATCAGTCAGTCAGTGAGTACACAAAGTTTCATAAATTTAGACTACATCGCAATGCTTTTAATAGGTCCATATATAAATATCCAAGTCGCTTGCCCAAACGGGGATTCACCTAACTGAAAAGTACTTTTAATATCGCTTTAGTGATTATTCAGCGAACTTTTCTGGTTCTTTACATGTGAATTTTATGCATACCGTGTAATATGCATTCACTGTGCCCGGTGGAAGTAACCGACTTATCAAGATTATATGCAAACATTTCGCATAAGGCTCTTGCATTATATTTCAGATTTTATGAAACTTTTTCTCATTTGATTCATTTTCAAAGTTTGTCGTTTAATTAGATTTGCGCTAGTAAAAACTTGTGTGCGTAGTATCTTGAAGTCGACTACGCTTGACTGTTTTTTTTTTTTATATTATTTTTACAAAGTCATTCGCATATTTTACACCCTCTTCCATTATGCATATAAGTTTATTCGCACATACGAGCTCAACAAGAATAAGTCCAGAGTAAATTAAAAAGCACAAATCCATGAGCTGAAATCTGAACACACACGTGTGTGTGTGTGTGAGTGTGTGTGTGTGTGAGTGTGTGTGTGAGTGTGTGTGTGAGGGCATTGTTGATTATTATTTTTATTGTATTCGGCATTTACATCTGCACACACACACACACACACACACAGACACACACATAGAGTCGTGCCCATTCACACACATAGTTCATTTTTCATTATTATTTCTTTTTATTATTATATGTATTTCAATTTCATTTCAATTTCATGTGCGCTTTTGTGCGCTTTCAAATGAATTATGAGAAAGCGCCGCCTTGGCCCATTGTTGCCGCCCAGCTGTGTGTGTAGGTGTGTGTGTGTGTGTGTGTGTGTGTGTGTGTGTAGTTATAATAATTAAAAAAAAAAAAAAAAAGAACCGAGAAGAAATGCGCAGAGCTTAGCTCCAAGGGTCAGACGGGCGTGGAATAATTGCTGATGATAATGGAGAGAGAACAATCCCAGAACATATGAGCAAAAAGTTGGGAGTATCTCAAGTTAAGTACAAATCTAGAGATAATGAAAATAAACTGGGCCTTCATTTAAGAGTAGGCCAGAATCATGCACGAGCCCGGATCACATACTCTCTGTGAGTGAGAGAAGTTCTGAACAGCTCCATCTACCCAGGCCCTTAATCCGATGCCAATTGGTTCGGTGCGTGACTCGTTCTCAGCCCAAGTGCTCATCTCTAGAGGGACACACATGTGCGAGCCAAATGAGTTTCTCAACTGTTGCTGGACTGTGGCCCGACTAGAGCTACACACACAGCTGTGACTCCGGCTCTCCTGCAGCAGGACAATGCGAATGCATCCCAGCCCAGCCCAGACCAGCCCATCGCCATCGTCGCCACTGATTATGATGTTGATTAAATTGTGACCGCGCCCCCCGCCGTCAGAGCTGCTGCCCTGCTGCTGCTGCTGCTGCTGGCCACGTCCAAAACATGTCCGTCCGTCTGTCCGGCTGTGAGTCCGTCAGTTTGTCAGTCAACGGCTGCTTAGAACAATGCGAGATTAAAAAGCTGTAACAAATTACAAGCAAAACGGCAAATAAATTACAAAATAAAAAGCCAGCTCTAGAGAAAAAAAGAACAAAAAACAAAAACTGTGCACGGAGCGCCGAAGCGGACACGGGCACGGGCACGGGACCGGTCGTTGAGTTCAGCGGCCGGCATAGATGTGATTCCCCGTGATACGCCGGACAATCGCCGTGCATGTGTGTGACGGCACTTGGAACTTATCGCAAAGTTAATTAGCAGCCGATATCCGATTGGCCACAGCTTTGCTGTCCGCCTGAACCTTTCTCTAACTACTCCCAAGTGCAGTTCGATTAGATGGAAGGGAAGATACTTATGCCAGCAGCCACCTGTCACAACAGGAAGATCTGCTTAAGAAACAGTATTTCAATATCGATCAATGTCTATCGATTGCTTGCTAACGGGCCAAGTTATCGATTCAA
This sequence comes from Drosophila virilis, assembly GCF_030788295.1. Classification (NCBI taxonomy): domain Eukaryota; kingdom Metazoa; phylum Arthropoda; class Insecta; order Diptera; family Drosophilidae; genus Drosophila; species Drosophila virilis. The sequence goes on along the minus strand of NC_091543.1, from coordinate 24,976,179 downwards.
GTACCTAGCCCCTGTAGGTTCTGAGTTCGAGACACGGCTAGATTGACTCGACAATAGATGCAGATCCAGATGGAGTCGAAGATGCTTCCTACTGCCTGTTAGATACATTTGCACACAACTTTCAAATAGTATAGTATAGTATAGAGATATTCTTAAATGATTTGACATAGAACGTCTGCAGCGCAAAAAAAAAGAAGATCGCTGGTTCAATTCACGGCTCAAACCAATGCCTCGCCTTAAGTTTTAGTTCGTGAGCTTGGCTCTGCCCATGTTTAGGGCCAGGTTTTGTTTCATAAAATTCGGTTCGGTTCAGGTTTTCTTCAGTCTAATGTGAGTATATTTCAGTCTTATTGATTGTATAATTGATTGCCTAAATATTTTGATGGCATCCTTGTGCATTATGTGCTTAGCTTGCTTATGGATTTCCAACTATTTTGATCTTATGCACAGTTTCTGCTGTTGTTATACCCTGTTGTTATACCCACCAAACATGATATGTTGCTTCTACAATATTATAGATATTTCAAGTATCTTTCATTTTATATCTATCGCCACCTCTCCGCTACCACCCCAGAGCTATAAATCATGTTAATAACCCAACTTTTATTGCCAACCAATTTAAGCCAAAATTTAAATGCAATTGACTTTTTCAGTATACACAAATATTCTATGATACAATAAGATATACTGTAGAAAATTTCATAAAGATCGGTTAAAAATAAACCAAAGTTATATGCAACTGCGCAATTGAATATAGCAGCATCTATAGGAATTTCTGTATACATGTACAAACACACATTCATGCGCGTCTGCTTCGCATTTTAACAGCATGGTTATTGCGACTTTTTTCTGTAATGCTATTTAAGTTCCTTTTTTTATCATAAGTGCTTAATTCAAAATTTTGACCCAAATCGACAAAATGGCAAGGGGTTAGTTAGTTACATCACGTTTTTTCCGCGGGGAGATATGACGTTCCAAAACGACATAACTCCTCACGGAGATATGACGTTCCAAAACGACATAACTCCGCGCGGAGATATGACGTTCCAAAACGACATAACTCCGCGCGGAGATATGACGTTCCAAAACGACATAACTCCGCGCGGAGATATGACGTTCCAAAACGACATAACTCCGCGCGGAGATATGACGTTCCAAAACGACATAACTCCGCGCGGAGATATGACGTTCGAAAACGACAGAACTCCGCGGGAGATATGACGTTCCAAAACGACATAACTCCCCGCGGAGATATGACGCTTCAAAACGACAGAACTCCGCGGGAGATATGACGTTCCAAAACGACATAACTCCCCGCGGAGATATGACGCTCCAAAACGACAGAACTCCGCGGGAGATATGACGTTCCAAAACGACATAACTCCCCGCGGAGATATGACGCTCCAAAACGACAGAACTCCGCGGGAGATATGACGTTCCAAAACGACATAACTCCCCGCGCGAATACGACGCTCCAAAACGACAGAACTCCGCGGGAGATATGACGTTCCAAAACGACATAACTCCGCGCGGAGATATGACGTTCCAAAAACACATAACTCCCCGCGGAGATATGACGCTCCAAAACGACATAACTCCGCGCGGAGATATGACGTTCCAAAACGACATAACTCCCCGCGGAGATATGACGCTCCAAAACGACAGAACTCCGCGGGAGATATGACGTTCCAAAACGACATAACTCCCCGCGGAGATACGACGCTCCAAAACGACAGAACTCCGCGGGAGATATGACGTTCCAAAACGACATAACTCCCCGCGGAGATATGACGCTCCAAAACGACAGAACTCCGCGGGAGATATGACGTTCCAAAACGACATAACTCCCCGCAGAGATATGACGCTCCAAAACGACAGAACTCCGCGGGAGATATGACGTTCCAAAACGACATAACTCCCCGCGGAGATATGACCTTCCAAATCATCATGATTTTTTTTCAAAATCGAGGTCGGTGCGAAAATCAAAACTTTTTCGATGATTTTTTTTAATATCTCAGGTAAATAATGTCTGATTTTTAAATGTTATACCTTTTTGAATGCGTACGGATCCCTAACATCAATTGGCATTCAAACAAATTAAAGACAAAAAAACCATTAGTTCGTAAAATCAACCTTTTTGATGATTTCTTGGAATATTTCTGTCAAATAATGTCGGATTTTGGAATTTTATACCATTTTTGACTCGTAAGGATTAGTTTTATCGATTGGCATCAAAAAAGGAAATCCAAAATTTTGACCCAAATCGACAAAATGGCAAGTTACATCACGTTTTTTTCCGCGCGGAGATATGACCTTACAAAACGACATAACTCCGCGCGGAGATATGACGTTCCAAAACGACATAACTCCGCGCGGAGATATGACGTTCCAAAACGACATAACTCCGCGCGGAGATATGACGTTCCAAAACGACATAACTCCGCGCCGAGATATGACGTTCCAAAACGACATAACTCCCCGCGGGGATATGACGTTCCAAAACGACATAGCTCCGCGGGAGATATGACGTTTCAAAACGACATAACCTCCCGCGGAGATATGACGTTCCAAAACGACAGAACTCCCCGCGGAGATATGACGTTCCAAAACGACATAACTCCTCGCGGAGATATGACGTTTCAAAACGACAGAACTCCGCGGGAGATATGACGTTCCAAAACGACAGAACTCCCCGCGGAGATATGACGTTCCAAAACGACATAACTCCTCGCGGAGATATGACCTTCCAAATCATCATGATTTTTTTTCAAAATCGAGGTCGGTGCGAAAATCAAAACTTTTTCGATGATTTTTTTCAATATCTCGGGTAAATAATGTCTGATTTTAAAATGTTATACCTTTTTGAATGCGTACGGATCCCTAACATCAATTGGCATTCAAACAAATTAAACATCGATGGGTTGAAAAATGTTGTTGACAAAAAACCGATTCGTTCGTAAATTCAATCTTTTTGATGATTTTTATACCCTGAACCCATTAAAAATGGGTATAAGGGTATATTGTATTTGTGCAAAATACAAATGTATGTAACAGGCATCTCCGAGCCCATAAAGTATCTATATATTCTTGATCAGCATCAAAAGCCGAGTCGATCTAGCCATGTCTGTCCGTATGTATGAACGCAAGGATCTCGGAACCTAGAGACTGAAATTTGAGATGTAGGTGCTCCTAGTGGCTGCGCAGATCGAATTTGTTTCCGACAATCGATAACTTACTCCGTTTCCAAGCAGTCGATAAAAATCGATATCGATATCCTGTTTTTTGGGCAATTTTGGTAAATAATAAGAGCTAGAGTCCCCAAACTTGACATATAGCTGCTAAAATAGAATATATATTTGCATTTGATGTTGGAAGAACAGGGTTCAGGGTATCCCCTAGTCGGGAGCTCCCGACTAGTGGATCCTGTGTTTCGAACCGCGCCTTTGACCAGCAAATTAAATCAAAATTAACTCCTGTCAAATCCTTTTGGATTGCTTTTGAGCTGTGCGAAGGCGCAGGTGGCAGAATAAATGAAAAAAAGGGCTGGGGCCGGAAGGGTGGCTGGGTGGCTGGGTTGAAAGAATGGAAGGGTGCATGGGCTCGAGCTCGAGCTTGCGGCTATTAGCGACTGCGACGCCGACTGCGACGCCGACTGCGACGGCGACTGCACATGTTCTCGTACCGCAAACAATGTAAATTGCATGAATGAATGCCATTTTGCATTTGATTTGAATGACTCGTTCGGCTTGTTTCTGCTGTCTTTGTACATTGCCTGCATTCGCATTCGCATTCGCATTCAATTTCTCTTTTGATAAAATCAAATGCATAAAATGTTTTCAATTCAATCAGAAGCACGTACAAATACAAAATACACAGCGAGAGAGAAAGAAGAATCGAAATCTGACGCTTAACTTTTTTTTTTTCTACTACTTTGTTAATTTGCGCACAGTTTCATAGATACCCTGTAGCTGCATAAGAACACAGGCATCTTAGGGTCGAGTCACTCAATCAGTCAATCACTCAGTCAATCAATCAGTTTGTTGCATCGAAAAGAAGCACGAACTATTCAATCTCTTCTATTCTATACTAATCTCTTTACGTGTTTCCAAAAGCTGAGCTGCATTGATATCTTACACGCAGGGTACAGGGTAGCTTATAGTCGAGATGATTTAATTACTTGCTTTGCTTCACTCTACACATGCATGTGTGTCCCTCCAGCATGTGTGCGAGTGGGTACCTATTTTTTGTAATTAATTGCACTAACTTTTACCCCTCGACATTGCCTTTGTCGACCATTCGGCTTTGTTTTAATTTAAGTTTTTTTCGTGTTTCGTTTTTAGTTGTTCGTTTTTTCGTTATTTCATTTTTTTTTTTCGATCTTGACTGCTCTTTGATTTCATTATCCAGCAATTGTTGTTCAAGTTCAAGGCCCCCCGTGAGCTATTTCTGTTGCTCCGGACAAGTTGTGGCAGAATAATTAATTGCAAGGTGATGACAGATGCTTGACAATTGCTTTTGTTGAGATACGTGAATCTCTTGCGAGACGCTCAAGCCGGATGCTATATTCGCTGGAGACCTCAACTGCACTCAACATATATTGGAGTATATAACAGGGCTTGTCCGGCAGAATTAGAAAGTTTTGTGTTAACAAATTGAACCAGAATGTCGCCAATATATGTTATATGAAAATGATCAAAATGATCAAACTTAGAATTTGATTTTTTTTTATTATCTGTAGAAAGTCGTCATATTTGCGTGCTTAGGTATATCTTCCTAGAACTTGACTTTATTTACTCGAGATAAATTATCGGAACTGTCTTTTGCAAAAAATTGTATAGCTTTTCAGGATCCTACTTCGTTTACTTGAGAATTTTGAATTTCAACATATTACACATTTAAATGTTAAGAACTCGGTTAATTTTCATCTTAAATTTTCTTGATTGCCAATCGATAGTACTGAGTCTCATGAGCGCAAATTAGTACATATAACATTCCAAAATCGAGATATATAAAAATATCATCAAAAAAGTTTGAAATTACAAACAAACCGATTTGGATTGAACCTCTTGATCTTTTTATACCCTGAACCCATTGAAAATGGGTAAAAAGGGTATATTGTACTTGTGCAAAATAAATAAAGTGTAAATATTCTTGATCAGCATCAACATCGTCGAGTCGAGCTAGCCATGTTCGTCCGTCCGTTCGTTCGTCTGTCCGTATGTATTAACACAAGAATCTCAGAACCCAGAAAAGCTAGAGATGTAGGTGCTCGAGCTTGTTTCCGATAATCGATAACTTGCCCCGTTTCCAAGTAATCGATAAGAATCGATATCGACATATTGTTTTTTGAGAAATGTTGGTAAATCATAAGAGCTAGAGTCACCAAACTTGACATGTAGCTTCTAGAATTTTGATTAAATATTATATTTTCTTTTCTTAATTAACGAATGAGTGTCGTTAAGTATCTCTCCAATATCGGATGATATTCACCTGAGATATTCCAAAAGTTCGCTTAAAACATTTGACAAATTCTTTGGCGAAATTGGAATTTAACATCTTGCCACAAGAATTCTTAATAAAAGCTTCGTATCTGTTTAACTTAGTGAGAGCATGTTGCTAAAACACAGCTGAGCATGTTAGAAGCCAAGGCTTATGTCCAATCCTGAAGACGGGTGGACTTGCAGAGTCAAAGGCCTGATTACATAGGTATTATGATATCATTTGTTGCAGGTAAAAACAGCACAAAACAAAGCAGAAGTAACAAGACAAGGGACAGCGTTTCGGATTGCGGAGCCGGGGCACAAACGGGACACAAGCCGGACACAGACTGGGCAACATCCCATTCCGGCTGGGCTGCCAACTAGCGTAAGCTTGTCTGGATGTGGATGTTATGCTCTCTATGCGCTGGTTCCTTCACAAATCTCATACGGTTTGTAATCAAATCCAAGGATTTTCCTGATACATAGCCTATTTTTGTATGCGTATATAAATGTATCTAAAATTGGGTCTTGAAAATAAGTAGGATAAATATTATTATCTGCGGAAGATCCAGTATATATGACTTGAATGTTAAATATATCTCATTACATTTAAACTAAGTTCAAAATTCTTTAATGCTTTATATAAATAACTGAGAGGAACTTCGAATGATATAAGCATCAGGCTTAAGCTTAATGTGAATATGACTAATGAATAATGCCTAATGTGTAATGCGTAATGAATTTAAGCATGAGGTCAATTGTATTTCAGTTTGTTAAACTTATGTTCCTGCTGGGAAGACACACACGTATGTTGCAATCGGCTGCAGCCGACTACGTAATACTCTCCAATCGTGAAAAGTATAGATATTCTCGTGTTGCACCCTAACATTATAACCAATACGAATAGGGTATATACATATACATATGCATTCCACAGAACCGATATACTCGTGCTCACATTGTGCACGTGCCCAATCGAGAGCAACTTAGTTACAGTGTGTCTAGAATTTGCATAAATTTCCTTGTTCTTATTTCCCGTTGTCTTGACATGCTGCCTACACCCTCACACGAAACGGTACCCGCTCTCAGCACTCGCTGTCATGCCCTCTCTCTGCCACGCTATCTCCGTCATTCGCATGAATGTGTTGTTCTCTCTCTCGCTCTCGCGCTCTCTCTCTCTCTGTGTGTGTGTGTCTTGCTTAGTGCTTGTCGCAAGGCGCCAACATAATCAGTATAACAAATGAGATCCTTGTCGACAGTTGTTTGTTGCTTTTGTGTCAGTGGCATCATCATCATCATACTCACAATGAGAGCGGGCGGCTAAGCGTGAGAGAAAGAGAGCGCTGATGGGTAACTGTTTGTGGGTAGGGGGCAGGTTGGGGGTGCTTGGCTTGGCTTGGCTTGGCTTGGCTTGGCTTGGCGTTCTGTCAACGTTCTGCGCTGTCGGCTCTTTTTGCCTGACACTCAACATTGTTATTGTTATTATTTTTGCTGGCTTTATGCAATGTTTTGATTAATTTTTGCCGCAGCCAGCCGCCCCCAACCCCAAACGCCAAGCCCTCCTCTCGCCACCAACCGGCCAAAAAAGAAAATCTTCCCCATGCATTCGCCTGACTGCATTTGCGCGCGGCTGCCTGTGGGCGGGCTAGAGAGGCAAGCGTATGGGCAGATTGGGGTAATAGGGGCGGGGCTGTTTTGTTTAGTAGTTTTATGGCTCGCTTTCGGTAAACAATGAAGGCTCTGCCGGTGTGCATTGTCTCGGGGCCATGGTAATAACCGGAGAGCGGGCGGGCGGGCGGGCGGGCGGCGGAAACGTAGATGTTGCCACATTGAGATTTAATAAATCAACATGGCGGACACAGAGGCGCGGAGAGCGGCAAAACAGAGACAGCTACAGGCTGTGTGCGAGAGAGATAGAGAGAGCGAGTGAGTGGGAGAGCGAGCGGGCAAGAGGAGTGCAGCACAGAATTCCATTTTGCAAATCAATTTTGTAAATTATAACGCATTTTATACATTTACCAAGGTATGTATTTCCACTGACAATTCTCCGTCTCAATTCTCACACACACACACACACACACACACACACACAAGCATGGGAATATACACATATATCAATTATATTGATTGCATTTGCATTGCGGCAAGCGTGGCCTCCTCCGCCCGGCCCGTGCTCGTCCAGGCTTTTTATGAAACAGCCCAAACAAATATAATGAAAATGCATTTTGTTGCAATTTTGATTGAGTTTCAATATGCATTTTATTGGGCCCAAATCCCAAACAGCAAACCTGTCCAGGCGTATCCTAATGTTTTTCGAAGAACCGCATACGCATACGTATTGCGGCTAATTTGATGAGTTTAGCCCAAAAAATCGATCGGTGTTTCGCAAAGAGCTTACGAATGAAACTCGTTTAAATATAAATACATACCTTGTATACAAATACTTGGCACATATCAGTTAGAACCCAGCCCTGGACGTATCTGAACATAATTCGCAGAAGACAAATTTGGCCAGGGATTGAAATTTAGTTCAGCTCCAAGCAAGTTCCATCTTTTTATCTCAAGCATTTTTCTGTTGGATCTATCAGCAAATTTCAACTATAATCTACGCTGATAATCTTCAAGGGTTCATTGACAAGAAGAGCCAGATGACAGGTTGTTGGTTTGAACCGTCAGCTGGTTCAAAGTTCCCTAAGATTCTATCAGCAAATATCAACTATAATCTACGCTGATAATCATCAAGGTTTCATTGACAATAAAAGCCAGATGACAGGTTGTTGGTTTGAACCGTCAGCTGGCTCAAAGCTCCCTTAGATTCTATCAGCAAATATCAACTATAATCTACGCTGATAATCTTCAAGGGTTCATTGATAAGAAAAGCCAAATGACAGGTTGTTGGTTTGAACCGTCAGCTGGTTCAAAGCTCCCTTAGATTCTATCAGCAAATATTTACTATAATCGACGCTGATAATCTTAAAGGGTTCATTGACAAGAAAAGTCACAAACCTGGTTGTTGGTTTGAACCGTCAGCTGGTTCAAAGTTCCCTAAGATTCTAGAGCTTTTTAGGCGCGCTAAACAGAGACTAACTTTTTTTCCCATTTGCGTTTTGGCCCCATTTTTGTAACCAAATAATTAGATTTGTATATTCTTGATCAATATAGCTGTGCAAGCTACTCCTTCTACTTAAAAGAACTCTTCAGGAAACCTTTTTTTAGGCATAACTCCAGGCAGTTTAGTTAAGTTCTTACATCGGATTACTATATCCTAGAGCTCTGTGGAAAGTCTTTGTATAAAACGCTTTGTATTAATTTAAGCATAAAGAACATTTGTTTTTTATATTAACAAGGATATTTTTTGTTTAAAAATGCATCAACTTTATTAAAGATCCTAAGCAATTGATTTGAAAAGAAATAATTGTAGCTAACTTAATTTATTTCAAGACAATTGAAAGTTAATTAAAAAAAACTCCAATATTATTAACTAGATACAACAATTTTGGGGTCTTAGAATTATGGGCACTATCCTAATATTTCCAGATTAATAATTATGATTGAAAATGCAATCTCTTTTATTTGCTAAACAACTTAAAAGAGCTTTGTTGCAAGCACAGAATCCTGAAAACTGAATACCAAGATCTTTACAATAGACTTACTCATCTTCGAGCTTGTTCCTTTGTTCGTGCCTCAAGGGAGGAGCCGGGGGCTAAAATTCGAGCTGAAATCAACAATGAAATTTGCGTTTGATGGTGATGCGGATGCGGTTGCGGATGCGGCTGCGGATGCGGATGCGGATCTGGCTGCCAAATCGAGTGGTGTGACTAAAGACGGTGGTTAATTGGAATTTTTAATTATGATTTGTCAGTGCAAATGAAAGAAAACAAAATATTTGTGAATAAGAAGAACAAAACAAGGGACAGTAGGGTTGACGCTTGCCAATGAAATTTTGTGTATGAAACAACAAAATAAAAAAATTAAAGTAGAAGAAAGCAAAAGCATTACGCATAAATCTAGGACTACTCAAAAGGCAAGCCCGACAGCTCGGAATATTTTTCACTGCATTTTGTAATCATTTTAATTGCCCCAATAATGTTGACGCTGCAGGCAACCCACCTCCACCCCCCCACCAGCCAGGTACGCCCACCCACCACCCGCCCCTTCCCGAGCCAGCATCCGACTCGTCTCTTGCAGTGGCGCCTGCACAGACCGCACTTTATGAAAATCATTAAGTTAATTACATTTTTTGCACGCGCCCAAATGCAATGGGAAAAACAACAGCAAGTTAGAGAGACAGTGAAAGGCAGGTGAAAGGAGAGGAGAGGAAAATGCATTAAAAAACACACACACACACACACACACAGACAGAGACAGAGACACAGACACAGGCACATCAAAATTATAATCAGCGCCACACAAAAGCACACGGCGCGCCTGAAGTTAGCTATGCGAGAAGAGGGGATCTGTGCGGGGGGAGGGCGCGGGTGTGGCTGGCAGTAACAGCAACAACAACAACAACATTGGCGCCTGAGCTTTTGGGCTCTGTCGGGGATAACGCTAAATGGGTGCAACAACAAAACATGCTATAAAAAAATAGAAATAAACAAAAAAACAAAACAAAAGAAAAAAAAAGAAAAGTGAAAAAACACAACATGAGAAATATTTTCATAATACTAATTGCATCGTCACAATGTCATTTTCAGCAAGCGGGCAGCGGGCGACGGGCGACGGGTAACGGGCGGCGGGTGGCGGGTGGCGGGGAGCGGAGCCGAGTGAGCCAGCCTATGGCGGCTGTCTGTCAGGAGAACGTTGACGAACAGGATGGGAACGAGAACGAGAACGAGATGAGTTGAAATGAGATGAAACTGAATTTATGCTAAATGCAGCCAAGCAAAAGAAACAACAACAACAACAACAGCAACAAGAACAAGAGCAACAAAAGCGATGATGACGACGCCGACAACCGTTGCATAAATCCTGGCAGCAAGGACTCGCCTGCCAGGCTGCTGGTTGACTGCATGGCACAAAAGAAAATGAGTTGAAAAAAAAGAAGAAAAAAAAACAAGAAATACAAAAAGTAATTAAAAAGGGAAGCAACAACAACAAATGCTGCAAATTCTGCAGCAAACACGAAACCATGAGCACGCTACAAGTTCATCTGAGCCGGAACCAAAGAACTGGAACAATCGCAGCCAAACCGATCGACAGCTAGAGATGGGCACATTGCGCTACACAACACTGCATTTGCCTCGGGCCAATCAACTGCTCAGCTCGTGTTTTGTTGTTGCACCTCATTTCGTTTAATTCCAGAAAAGTATCAAAACAAACATTTCTAAAGTAAAACAAATTAAACTGAGTTTTAAGCTTTGCTTAAGCCAAATGTGACCTTATTTCTTTTTGATATATTCAAAAACAGTTATATAAGTGCAATATGTTTTTCTTTTAATTAAATGCATATTAGTTGACAATTTTAGTTGAGCTCACATATTTTTAGCCCTAGCTTTTGAGTGGATTTTTGGGTAAAAATAATTATCTAAAATATCTTTTTATTATTGTCTCTTATCTCTTTATTATACTTATTTTTTATCTGCCATTAGTTTGAAACTTTTAAGGCTTATCCCAGTGAATGTTATTTTATGCATAAAGTCGTAGGGGACTTACTATTTGTAGCGCCCGGTTGCAGTTGTTGCGTCGGGGCTCATGTGGCAGTTGGGTAAGAAAAATTCAAATGCATTAACACAACGTAACAATGTGGGCAAATGTTAACATTGAGCGCTAATTTGCCACATGCCGTTGCAGTTGCAGCTCCTGTTGCCGTTGCCAGATGACATGAGCTGCGCCAAAGGATGTGGCAAGCAGATCACAGTACACGAGACGCATCTGGCTGAAGGCAATGACAGAAGTCGTGGCAATTTAAACTGACACTGGCTTCAGCGTGTGCCGTCAGTGCATTGGGATGAATTTCTGTTATGATATAGAGCGATCATTTCTGGTCATCATTATAATTGCATTACTATAATTATTATTATTATTATTATAGGTAAAAGTAGCTATGTACGAGTAATTAACCTAATTATTTTTAAAGCCTTCGGTTTCGGTTTAGCCTGGGAACTGAGCCCGGATCCTCGTTCTTCTATTTCAAGTGTGGCCTGGGCAATTCGTCAATAAACAAAAAACATCAAATTATATTAACACTGATAAACAAATAGATCGTCTGCCGGAAGCAGTCGATATTAATTAAACAAAATAAACGCTCCGAAAGTATGCAATGAATAATAGTCTGGGGGGACGCCATTTTGTTTGCAACTACTTCACGTACGTACATACATATGTGTGTGTGTGTGTGAGTGCGTGTGTGTGTGTGCTTGCATGCACATATATCTATTTCACGTGCTGCAAGCATATTTAATCAAAATGCAGCTACAAGAACAAAAAAAAACAGAAGAAAAAAAATAATTAACAGGCAAAGCTGCAAGTGGAAGCGAGATAGCAAAACAAAGCGGCGCACTCGCACAGGCACTTGTAGCCAGTGAAAGACCAATCAGCGCGACAAAACAATGGACACACACACACACACACACACACACACACACACACACACACACATACAAGCATACACACGCATAAACACAGATTAGCAAGCAGCAGCAACGAAATAAAAAAGAAACAAAAAGATGCTAGCTTGGCTCGATGCTCAGGTGAAACCTGTTCCCTAATCAATTTCAGTAGCAACAACAACAGTAACAGTAACAGTTACAGTAACAGTAACAGTAACAGGCAACAGCATCAAATTACAAAATTAAAAATGGCGCTCGGCGAACGGTGGGCGGTGGGCGGTGGGCGGTTAAACGGGGTGGAGACTGGCAGCTGCCAGGCTGCCAAAGACAAAAGGCAAACATGAAATCATTTTCATAATTTCAATAAGACGCTGTCAACGCTGACGTTCATCTCGTTGGTCAACCCTCACACACACACACACACACACACACACACACACACGCACACACACACACACACACACACAGGCAGAGTGAGCAGTGCTCGTTTATGATTGGCTTCGGCGCAAAAGAAGCAAATGAAATAAAACAACAACACGAGCATAATACAGGCAAGCAAGCCTGCAAGGATGGGAGGGCGGCTGCTGCCACGCCTATGCCTCAGTATTAATAAATAAATATAATTTTAGCGCAAGCGCAGGCAAATACACACAAGCAAAACCGACAACCGACAGAAACAACAACAATACAGCCAGGAAAACAATGTATGCAAATGAGAAAATTACATCCCTTCATTTGTTGCCGCACACACACCCATCCACACACACACACACCCATCCACACACACACACACACATACATCAGCGCTTGCATGTATTGCATTGTTGATATTGTTATTGTTGTATCCGCTATTCAGTGCGACTGCCAGGTGGCATCAGCTGTGGTGGCAACCTCATTTTTATGCGCCTTACTGACTTTTCCTTACCCACAAGCGCAGCAGCAGCATCAGCAGCTACGAAACAACAACAACAACTCACTCTTTCGCTCTCCCTCACATTCTATCTGGCCCGCTCGCTCTCTCTAGCTCAATTACTATCTCTCTCTCTCTCTCGCTCTCTCTCACTCTGTCTCTATCCTCCACTCGCTGCTCGTGTGTGTGTGTCTGTGTGAACGGGGTGTTGCCGTATTGTTTAGCTGCCGACGTTGGTGCCGTTTCTGCAAATGCTGGCAGCATTAAGTGATTTGAATTTTATTATTCACAGGTGCATCTGATACATATATGTAGATTTATATATGTATGTGCACACATGTGTAACAACAACAATCAGCTACAGTGGGACAAGTGCGATTAAGACAATGCAAATTTGTTAAAGCATTCCTCACTGAACAGCAAAGACAGTTATTTAATAACTAAATTAGGCTTAATTAATTCAATTCCATAATTAATTTTGACCATAAATATTAGCACTAGGAAAGTTATTATATTATTAATTGAAATTTTTTTAATAAGGTTTATTTTAAAACGACTTCAATAGTATGTGTGTCTTTTGTTTATGAATGCGCCGAGATTATGACAATCTGTTTAAAAACTTAACTTGAAAACTTAATAATGCAAAATTGAAGCGTGTCAATAAAAAGAATTAGAATAAAAGAAAAACTATTATTATTATTTTTTAATAAAATATAAATACTTATTTATATATATTTTTAATATTTTGAAATGTTATTTAGTCTCTTAAATTTAATTGCATAGCATATAATTTCTACAAATATTTGTTGCTGCTTTTAATCAGCGGATACTTTTTTTGTAACTGCATATATATTTAAAATATACATTAAATAAACCCAAGTAATTAGTTTTTAAGAACTTAACGAGCTTGCTAATAACAAGTGGGTTCCTTTTCTATTAACTTAATTATGCAAGAATATAGCAAGAAGCTCGTGATGAATTTGTTATGTTATTGAAATTGGCATTAAAAAATCATTGCCTACTTTTCAGCTTAATTCGTGCCACGGTGCGGTTCGTAGCCTACCCAACTGCGCTGCCACAGCCCGCCTCCGTTTCCGCATGCAAACCGTAAAGGCAACGGCGCTTATGAGGTTTTTGTGCTTGTGCCGTAATTTAACGAAGTCAAAACGAGAAAACAATAAAAGCCGATGCAGCTAGCAAAACAACAGCAACAACAACAGCAACAACAGCAACAGAGGCGGCATCAGCATGCGACTGTGTTGGTGAGTGAGAGAGTGTTCTCAATAAAAGCACTCAGCATGTGTGTGTGTGAGTGTGTGTGCATTATATTGTTGTGTGTTATATTTGTTTATGTTTACAACGAGCGAATGAGCGAGCGCAGCGAACGGAGGCTGCGCGCGCTCCTTGCCACCTGTCGTTCTAAGTGGTTGCCAGAGCGAGCGAGACGGCGAGCGGCGAATTCAGAAGCAGAGCAAGCGCGAGAGCGAGTATTCCAGCTGCAGATGCCGAAATATTAATGATAATTATGTTATGCACGCCTAACATAATTATGTTAGTGTACATTTTTAAGCTAACGCCCAAAGCCGAGCATCACCTTTTTCGCCCCAAAGGCTTTCGAGTGAAAAACCAAATGGCCAATTTCTAGCTTGCATGTGCGTATATTAATTAGCTGCATTTTGCAATGGCCATTGTTGTAAATATTGTGTCCACAACTATGAGCATATTCGTACAAACGCAACGAGTCGCAGGCGCAGCCACAGTAAAACTCTCCCAAACCCAGAAGCACCCACACACACACAAACCGAAATATGTTTGCATGTGTGTGTGCATATACATTAGCTGCTGCGACGGCATAAAAGCCAAAGGACGCAGCCTGCACTCCCGCAGTCGCTGGCCAAACGCGCAGTCCGCAGGTCACATTTTTTATGGCTCTGGCGCCAACTAACGTGCGCTTATTCAAAAAAAAAAAAACTATTTGTTTTACGTGTGCTGTGTTCACTAAATTTATTTTTTGTTTTTTTTTTAAAACATTTTTTAAAGGCAACAGTGAAAGAAATCAAATTTCTAAAATTAGAATAATTTGCTGCGTTTTGTTAAAGTAATAATTATAATAACATTTGATGGCTGGGCCATTCATATCGCCGCTGCCGGGCGATCTGCTCACGGAGTACATGTTCGGCCGGAGGCGGCAGCGCCGCAATCGCACCACGTTCACGCCACAGCAGCTGCAGGAACTGGAGGCGCTCTTCCAGAAGACACACTATCCGGATGTCTTTCTGCGCGAGGAGGTCGCGCTGCGCATCAGCCTCAGCGAGGCGCGCGTCCAGGTGAATCATTGCGGCAAAGCCAGCGCACGTATGTCCAGGTGCCGTAGGTTGCCCATCTACAACAGTTCTTTCCACAACCTGGCTAACAACATCTTCTTCTTTCCCTTCTTGATTCTCATATTTCGATAAAAAAAATAAAACCCTGTGCAAGTAGAACTCCCGAGGAGTGCCCTCTTCCGAGTCTCTATCGATTTTCATATTCTACAAACGTGAAATTCCTAGAAAATTATATAAAATTAATTGCATTAGACTTTTAATTATTGATGGGATTTACATATGTGCAATTTGAGGTATTCGAAAAACCGTATAGCACATATTATTTTCGTTCAGTTCTCTTAGTCGCACAGGTCTGCCTACTTAGGCCCAATTTAAAAAAGGGGTTTAGCATAAACGCGATCGGTGTCCGATAAAGATGTTGTATGGAGATAGCCCGTTTTGATTTTTGGTAGCTGTTTGCCATATATGTTTGGCGGCAAGCTGTTAACTTTCGATACTTTTTGTTGCAGGTTTGGTTTCAAAATCGTCGCGCCAAGTGGCGTAAACAGGCGCGCCTCCAGCTGCTGCAGGACGCCTGGCGGATGCGCTGCCTCAGCCTGGGCACGCCGCCAGTCATAGCCGGCGGCGGCTCAAATAGGCCGAGCAACGGAACAGCGGCCAATGGTAACAATCAAATGCCAGAGAACTTATCGGCGGGCGGTACAGCAGGCGGCAAGGATGCCATGATCAATGATGTCGGCGTCAACGATGTGCCACTGGCCAGTGGACAAGGCGCCAGCAATTTTACAATGATGCATCCGGCATTCCAACAGCAGCAACAGCAGCCAACGCATTCACAGACCGAGCACGATAAGCTATCGAAAACCTACACGGAACTGAAGCTGTACAAGGAGCCGACTGCGCATGGTGTTTCCCAACTGGATCTGGGCGGCATGTCGGCCCTCGGCCCTGCCTCCGATGAGGGCTCTGATGGCTCCGATTCCGAGGAGATAGATCTCACCTCGGGTGCCTGCATAGATTTCTCACAGAGCAGCAAATTGCAACAGCAGCAACAACAGCAGCAGCAACAACAACAACAACAACAACAGCAGCAGCAGCAGGCGGCAGCTTTGGCGGCGATACAGCCACAGCAGACCTCGAATGGGGTGCATTAGACCTGAAAGTGTATATAAAGAGCAATGATTTATGCATGTAATATTAAACTGCATTTCAGTTAATATACTCCCTCTTTTTTTTTTTGTATTAGAAATTAAAGACACAATTAAAAACTTAAACATAGTCGAAAGTTTAATGTATTCGTTTTTATCTTGGAGTTCAAATGTGCGCCTTACATTTTGAATCGCGAGTCGATTGTCGATTTCTTATCGAAAGCCGATAAACTGTATAACGATAAATTGTATAACGGCTGCTGCTAAGTTAACATACCTTATGTTAAGCCTCTGTTCGGCTGTTGTGGGGAGACATGATAACATATTATCTTAGGTCAAATTTCATCAGTATTACCGCAACTTTACCGATTAAAACCGCACAACACAACAACAAATTTATGTCAGAAATGAATATGATGAGTCAATCGAAAGAAAAGTCAAGAAGAGCGTTCCCCTATTTGAACTTACATACGAACTACTTAACGCACAATTGCTTAAGGGAAATTATGATATTCATTGTGAATGTTAGAGTTCGACATAAAAGCTGAAATTTTCTAGTCGATTAAAACATAATCACAATTGATATGTTATTTATGTTTTGTGCGCTGCAAAGACCGTTAGATGTCTTTAGTCGGCTGTAAAATTAATCGATACGTGCTGTAAAATGCAACAGTCTGCTGTTAAATACAGTTTTTGTTTCTGTTATGATCGCCAACAGATATTTTGAATTATTTTAAAAAGCATATTACTATAAATTATAGTTGAAATGTTTTAATACGCATAACTACGTATGTACACAGTGTCTAATGCCACCAAAGTTATCAATCGCAGAAATCAGAATTCATGTTTGAGGAGGTTCGTAGCATATCTAGGGAGAGTAGAATAAAAGAGGTGGAAAACTTGGTAAACTTCGATGGTCGAAAATCAAAGATGAACGGCGACGAATAGGAAGATAATGAGACCTTGCCAATGTTGCCGATTTGGAAAAGATAGAAATTGATATTGAAAATAAAGGTGCAAAATATTAATCATGCTTTATCATTATTATTAATAATACTACCTACCGTAATTCTCCGTTTTTTGAAATCCAGAGACTCCCTTGAGGCCAGAGACAAGTTTCAATTTTCTTTTAGCCCACAATTTGAATATCAATGTTAAGTTGTTTTTATTTGTTGTTTAATAAGTAAAATCATTTATCAACATATGTATAACTGAATGTAGTTCTCTCCTCGCTTATTGCTCAATTTTCACTTAATTGTCTAATACATAAATAATTTAAGATTTACTTAACTATAAATTGTTGCAATCGTAGCCGATATTGCAGGACTCTTCGCATAAAACAAGACACATTTTAAAATGCAAATAAAAAATACTTTTGGATAATTTCAATTAATCAGTTGAATCGAAACAAAACTTTACAATTGTCTAATTGTCTAGCAAAACAGTTTAGCAAATTGTTGACAATAATTTACATTTTACATATAATTTAATTGAATTTAGTTTCGTTCAAATATTAACACAGGGCAAATGAAAAACCGAATATCATGTTACACGTAAAACAATACACACAGAAAAAGTTAACCACAAATTTGTTGGGCCTTTTTGTTTAGTAGTCATTCGTTTAGCAAAAAAAAAAAAAAAAAAACTATATATATATATATTTATAATAGCTTAATTTCTAAGAGTTGTTATAGTGTGTGTAAATGTAATGCTAAAAATACAATAAGAAAGCACTTGAATTTCTCTAATGACAAAGGCAACTTGGTGTTCTTTTTGTTTCTATGTTACATGTTACATTTTGAACGTTCGCCGCGGCTCAGCTTCTCCCTTCTGTGCTTCTCCGACAATAAGCGCTGCTTGCTGCGAACATAGTTTGGCTGCTGTCACACTTAACCGCTGCAAGAAGAAGGTCGAAAGTTAATGTATATATTTAACCGATTCAGTTATGTTAAGTCAATGTAAAGTAAGCAACAAATCAAATGTGTTAGAGTACAGTGTGTGTGTGTGTGTGTGTGTGTGTTTGAAAGGAGCACGCAGAAAACTATCAACAACACGTTAAGCATAATGAGAGAACATAAATAGTGCGTGCGTGTGTGTGTGAGAGAGAGAGAGAGAGGGAGAGCACAAAAGATAGTCAGTTGATCAGCGTTAGATAGAGACGGACGGCTGGATGTAATCGGCAGAAAATCTTAAGAGCACCAGTTGATACAGATACAAATGTACTACATGCATACATACATACATACATACATATATGGGAACTCATTTAGCGACACAGACACAGACACAGGCAAAAGCAGATTTCTTACTCTTTGCTTCGGTTGCTGCTGCTGTTGTTGTTGTTGTTGTTTGTTAATTTAGCTGTTGTTGTTAATGTTGTAGTTGTTGCTGCTGCTGCCGCTGTTACTGCTACTGCTGCTGCTGCTGCTGTTGAACGGGGGTCTCAGGGGCTGTTGGCTGATCTTGGTTTTAGCTGTTGTGTTTTTTGAGTGCATATGAGTTTTGTTGTTGCTTGTTGTTAAGTGTGCGTGCAACTGCATGCCGAAAATTCACAGCACTTACTTTAAAAAGTCATTCATATTGATGTAATTTTTATAACTAAATAAAGAGAAATACATAAATGTATAAAAAATGTATAAAAAAAGGTAAGAAACAAAAACATAAAAACACAAATCGTTATGTTAAACACAATGCAAGTGTGCTGTGGACATGCAGCGGTATGAGGGGGTGGGCGCCGTGCGGGGTTACGAATAACAACGCAAAGCAATGACCAAAACAAAAACAAAAACAAAAAAGAGGTAGAGATAGACACATACATACACAGATATAGGAGAGCAAACAAACGGGAGTGTATGATTGAAGCACGAGTTGCAATCGCAAAGCATGTATGCACGTATGCACGCATACATTTATACATGTGCATGTGCATATGCATGTGCATGTGCATATGTATGTATGTCTATTGGCGTTCACCTTTTGGCCGATGTGGTTCGCGAATAGGGATTCTGCAAGATTTTGGGATGCGTTTCCATTACGCGCAACAGCAAATTATCCAGATAGTCCTCCAGCTCTTTGACGCGCTGGCGTTGCAACAATGCCTCATTCTCCATGCCATTGGCGATCAGCATCAGCTCCTGCAATAGACAGAGAGGCAAACACAATGAAGAACAAGCGCATTAAAACAGATGCACAGGATATGCTCACATACCTCCCGTGACTTTCCCTCGTATTTTTTGGCCAATTGTGCGGAGATCTCGGAGCGGCGTTCCGCATGCGAACCAGACTTTTCGTGTCCAATAATAATGCGCTCCGTGGACTTGGGGCTGGGCGAGTTGCTATCCGTATCGTTCTGTTTGTCTGTGTGCGAAAGAGATAAACGTTCAGATGGCGCCAAATACAAAACGAATGCAACAGAAGCGTACAATAAGAGTGTGAGTGTATGTACATAGGTCGAACCGAGTGTCGCCACGAACTAGTAGTTCTTCTTGCAAGCTTACCAGACGCTTGCCGCTTCTGAAGACGGAACTAGTTCGCATGGCTTGTGAGCACCAGGAACCAGTTCAGCATTTAAATCTTTACTGCTAGTCATTCGTTTGAGACGAGTCTCGGTTACCTTTTCGGACATGATTTTTGCCACTTTTGAGAAGAGCATGGCGCCAGTTCATCATTTGAAACGTATGCAAAACGGATTTACTTGGCTACGAAATAGTTGTTCCTTGACCTAAACGATTCGATCGGAACTAAATTCAGTTCGCGGCACAGCTAACGGACACCAATACACTGGCGGATGCAAAACACAACAAAAAACCAAAACAAAACTAAATAAATATATAAAAATAAGAGCAAAGGTTTTTTTTTTTTTTTTTTTTTTTTTTAGGAGCTAAAGTGCACAGGAGAATGACTGAGCTTCAGAAAGCGGATAGTGCGAGAAAATAGATGACGAATGCGTAGGAAAAAAAAAAAAAAAAAAAAAAAAATCGTGTTAAAAAGTTACAATAGGTTGACACAAAGATGACAGCTGATTTGGAAAATTGCTTGATTCGATTAGCTTGGTTCGATTGGTCGTTGAATCCGCCAGAGTTTTACAACACTGCGCGCACACATGCCGCACTCCCCTGCGCCGCCAGCCGGACAGGATTAAGTTCGAGGTACAAGTTTGAGGTAGTTTGAGTAGTTGACGGATTAGTTTTGGTAGCTGGATAGGTTTTTGCTGGGTTTCAATATCTGTTTAAATCTGGTTTTGTTTTTTGTTGTATTTTTTTTTATTTTTTTTTTTTTTGAACTATATTGTCTCAGCTCCTAATCGCTCTTTTTTGGTTCTGTCTCAAATTGTGGTGTCTTTTTGGGTACAACAGCTCACCTCGCTTATTGCCGTATTTAAATTTGCCCAGTCGCTTCTCCCAGCGCTCACCGCTGCCGCTGCCGCTGCCGATGCCGCCGCCGACGCCGCCGCCAATGCTGCTGAACTCCTTGGGCGATTGCTCGGGCGTTAACAAGTTATGCTCTATGCTTGGATCTACATCGGCGACAGCCACGGCCATGGCCATGGCAACGGCCACGGTTTGGTCCTCGGCAATGGTCTGAGCTTTTGATTGCGGCTCCTCCAGGGAGGTGGAGCGCTTGGCAAAGCTCAAGAGTCTTTGATCCTCCTCACGGCGCTTGGCATCGCGCCGCCGCTGCTCCTCCTGCTGTAATTCCAGCTCCTGTTGCAGCGCCGCCTCCTCTTCGCGCAGCCGCTGCTCGTTCAGACGCAGCTCGGCCTCCAGGCGCGCATCTTCTTCTGCGCGTCGCTGACGTGCAGCTTCCTCTTCGGCAGCAGCCTCTGCCTTAGCCAGTGCCGCCGTCTCGGCCTTCAGCTGCTCACTTGTTGTGCCGCGCGGCTGTGGTGTGGGTCTTACACTTGGTAACGGCTGTGGCGGCTCGCTCATCGGATGCGATCTGGGCGCGACCGGCTCAGGAGTCAGCTCTTCATCTGCAAAGATTGCGGTGCTGTTGCGTTGCTCAAACTTGGCGAAGCTCGCATTGAGTGCATCAAAGTTACGCGGCTCGACATCTGGCGAGAAGAGCGAGTTGCCGCTCTTGCTGCTTCTATCATCGGAAGGCAATGGCGGTGGCGGTGCTGTCTTTGGCGGCAGCGGCTGCTCCGGCACTGGCTCCTCTTCCTCTTCTTCTTCCTCCTCAGTGTCTGAGGAACTAGAGGAGGAGCTTGCCGATGGCACCGGCGGTGGCTCCTCGCTGGTTGCCGGCAACGGTACGCGCGTCTCCCAGCTGCGACGCTTCAAGGAATCGCTGCTGCCAATCTCTAAATACTTGCCGCCACCATACAACTTGGATTCCCACTCATCCACCTGGATTGGAGATGCCTCCACTTGTGTTTGCCCATCACCTTCCCGTTCCCGTTCACGTTCACGTTCACGTTCACGTTCGCGTTCCGACTCCAGCTCTTGCTGTGTCTGCGGGGTGCGCGGCGGCTTTGAGGGAGGTGGCAGAGTGCGCGCACGAACGCTGAAATCGAGCTCAAGCTGTTCCATCTCCGCAACGATTGGATCCTCATCGAGTGTCTCTTGCATTATGGGCTTACCTCCGTTGAGTTTTCCCTTCGGGCCACCACCACCACCGTTTCCGTTGCTCAGCAGCGGCGACGGGTTGCGCGGAGCGAAATTGTTGGCGCCACCACCAGATGAAGGCGGCTGCAGGCCGGAGCGCTGGATGTTCAGCGAGCTGCCAGAGCTCTTGTGGGACAGATTGTCGAACACAAACTCGTCCTCGTCCTCGCTTATTACACCGGGATCAGCTTCGCCGGCACGTTGGCCCCGCCTGCGTCCGCTGCCGCCGCCAATGCCGCCCAGGCCCGAGGAGCTGTTCGGGGTGCCGATGCTGGCAAAGGAGCCGCTAAACGAGCCGCTGTCATCGCCATCGGCATGCTTCTTCTTGCTGCGTATGTGCAGCTTCGAGCTGAGCGAGCCAGCCAGCTTCTTGATGCTCTTGCGCTTCTCACCCTGGCCAATGGAGAGCAGGCTGCCGCCCACAGAACTGGCCAGCTGCCCAATGGAAGACTTGTGCTTGTCCTTCTTGCTAAGATCTGTCAGCGATCCGGATTTGACAACGAACGCGATGCGCACCTCCAGTTCGCCGCGCTCCTTGTTCTTCTTCTCCTTGCCCGGCTTGCTCTCCAGCTTTAACCACTTGGCGCGCGGCCTGTCATAGACGTCCATGTCCTTGAGTGGCAGCGTCGCCTGGCCGAGAAATTCATCGATGCCCAGATTATTGCGGTGCAAGCAAGTCAGCGTCAGCTCTGCCCGATTGCCCTGATCCGGAATTTTGCTAGAGTAGCGAAAGAAACCCAATTAATATCCGTCTAGTTTAGGATATGGATATGTATTTGTATTTGCACTCACAGTTCGCACTCCTCGTTCCAGTTGACGGTTGCCTCCGCCTTGTCCTTGACTGATGTCTGGTACTTCTCCTTGCCCAGGGCAATTGTGACGAAACAGTTGTTGGTGCCATTCTTGCCTTTTGTCAGAAGACCTCGCGCACGCTGAACTGTAAATGAGAGCGAGCGAGAATTCGAGAGATTAGAGACTGGGAAAGGGCACATCTAAGTACAGATGTGATCTATGTGAGTTACTATTGATAAGGATGGGAAGGATAAGGAAACTCTTACGGGTCTTGTATGTATACAAAAATACCAAGCCTTCCTACTATTTTAGAGCAATTAAAAACTTTGAAATTCGCATAGAAAGGCATTATATTGGACAGAATGAGAGTGAAAGAGAAAGAGGAAGCCAGTGTTGCCAATTGTCGCTTCAAAGGCTATGAGTTGAATCTTTTTAAAAATAGCTTCTCAAAAAACAGCTCAAAGTGGCCGATGGATCATTGGCGCAGTATAATGAAAGCCAGTGACAAGCAGATATATTACTGCAGCAAACTTTTAAATATTGTGTGTGTTATACAACACTAAGTTGTAACACAGGCGACACTCAAGAAAGAAAGAAGTTAAATAGAAGTATGTTAGGTGACTAAGCGGTTATTTTAAGATAGATCGCATTTAGAACACAACGCCAATATCTTCAATGATCCTCTTTAATCTATATAAAACTTTACGACAGCCAAACCCCTGAAGCCTTCTGTTTGGAAAATCATTGCGATTACATCGCTGTTGGGATTTTGGAATAAGCAAGCACAATACGATATATATTTTTACAATTTATTGACTTGACGAGTTCATTCCTTGTGTTCAGCTGTAGCCAAAAATAGCAACCGGGCTCCGGGCGAATTTTGATTTGCCCGTCTTCATTTCCGGCAGCTGTGTCAACAACAACCACGACAACGACCATGTTCTGAGTGCGTCGCCAAAAAATCCAATCTAAACGGGCTGAAATTCGCATGGGATTGGATTGTGAGTCAGTTTTCGTCTTACAATCGGGCGTATCGCTCTTTTTTGATGGCGACCCAAAAGCAAAGCAAATTTGAAGCCGCGCCGAGTTTCACTTGAGAGCGGCGCCGTCGTGACCTCGACGAATCCAAAAGCCAAATCCAAAAGCCAAAACTAAAACCAAAACCAAAGGCATAGCTCGAGCATCCGGCTGATATGGAAACCGCAGAAAAAATTCGCTTTTGGCATTTGTGGTGCGCAGAAAGTCGCAGCATTGTTTCACAGTCAAGGCGAATGAATGGGGTGGGAGGGGGGTTTACGGTTCCAGTCCAGTTACATATATGCATAGGCAATTGAAGAGACTCTATTTCTCAGCTCTAATTATACATAAATATTCAGACATCCATGAGTTCACCGGGCATACATTAGGGTTAAGAGAATTGAGCGAATTGAAGGAGAACTCAAAACGCAAGAGCCAGCGAATCGTATCTTATTTTAAGTTTTATTTTAAAGAAAGCTGTCTTTAGGCTTCATCTTTTATTCTCAAAGCTCTATGTGAACATTCATGTTTTGCTTGTTTTGGCAAATGGGTGGAAAGTTTGCACTGGCAAATATGTAGTTGTAATACCGTGTAATACCCGGTAAAAGTATTTTATAATTTCCAATTGCTTCTTTTTTTGTCTTTTCTAACTAATCGATTTGCAATGACAATTGTTTATTGACTATTACATATGCATATACATACATAATTATTCGAATATGTTATTCAAATTGTTGGCGCAACGCAAATTGCGCAAATTTCAGACTCGTAACAACAAAAAGTACAACAACATTTGCAGAGAGCGTAAAACAAAACGCGCTCAATAGAAAAGCAACGAAAACATTTTTGTTTTTTTTTTTTTTTTGTATTTTTTGTACTTGCCAGTGTTGCAAATCTGTTTGCCTTTTTTTTTTACAGTTTCGCTTACATTACAAGTGAAAGAAGTGACGGCTGCAAAGTCGCTGCCTTTTACCCGCTTTACCCGCTTTAACCGCTGCTGTGGGCGTCTTGACGCCAAATAATTATTATTACATTAACCGTTTTTTTTTTCTGTTTTTGTCGTTTTGCCCGTTCTGTTTCAGACCCGCGTTCATCATCACCGTGTTGTGGTCGTGTCTTTTCTTTGGACACATAGCTTAAGCCAATTTAGGAAGTTTTTGCGACATCGCCTGTCTTCATCTAGAGATGGCCCGGGATCGTAACACGCACAACAAATTCCTAAAACTTATATGCCGGGATTATGCTAATTGCTGAGTGGTTTTTATCTCTAAGCGACCAGTGTATACCTAAATATTTAAGTATATTAGTACTCTCTATACGCTGTTTTCAACTGGTTTGAAGGCCGTTACGCCTGTCTGTAAGCTAAGAATAGAGTATGGCGAGTCCAGTCGCCTAAGTCCGACAGCAACGTGCCTACTTATTTCGATACTCATCTCTCCTCACTTATTTTCGTGTCGTGTCACAGCGAGAGCACGATATGTGCTCAACTCTAGTTTCATCATCGGCAGTGGCTAGCGGCCGGGGGTGCGGGCCGAGGTGGAGACATGCAAATGGCTGCCACCAAAATAGAAATGGCAAAAGGTAAATGGTAAATGCCAAATGGTAAAATATGCCAAATAACGACAAAAACAAAACGAAGCGAGTGGAGCGTAGATAGCGAGAGAGAGAGAGAAAGAGAGTGACAAAGTAGCTGATGGCGCGAGCAGGGAGCAGCAAGGGAAACCGTTAAGTTGCCCCGCTTTTTGTTTTTTTTATTCGCCCGCTTCTCGAGGCACGCAGGTTGAAGCTTTCGTGAATTATTGCCCACTTCGGCATCATTTTCGCTTTTTGAGTCACACTGTAAAACTGTTCATTCGTTCAGTCTTCGATTATTTTATAGCCAGCCGATCAAAATGTGTGTGCGCCAATTCAACACCCAGAGCATTTTTTGCACTTTATGCTTTTCACATTTCGATCACCTAATGTAGATGACTCTCATACCCAGGGGAAGCAGAGAGAGGGGAGAGCAATAAGCGGCAATACAAAAGCGTTCGGCACGTAATTGAGTGATTGTCGAGAGCAAACAGAAGCCCAAGCAAGCAGCACGCTGGCGTCATCAATGAACTGTGGGCAAATAGACAAACACACCCACACATACACAGGCTGTCAGAGAGAGAGAGACTAAATGTTAGCCGCAGGTAGACGTATATATAGTGGGCAGCCATTGTCAAGCAACAGACTCGAATGTTAAAGTAGTGAATGCTTGCACACATACATGCAAGCATTAATGCATATGTGTACACACGTACACTCGTACAGTTTATTGTATAGTGTGTGGTCATACAAAAAAGAAGAGATTTTGTATGCAAAAATAACATAAAATTTACTGTTGGCGCTTACATTCCAAAGTGGAATTTTCGACTGTTTCTTAAGTTCCCCAAAAGGTCAACTTTGAACATTTTTTAGCTGTTTTAAATTGCTGTTAACGGGTTCAGGTGTTATCTTCACGTTACTCAATAATATATATTGCTTGATAACGATTATTTATAGGAACTTTGATTTTTGTTAGGGCGCCGCTTTAGCTCTTGCCACATATGTATGTACCCTTAAGTTGGAATAACAGGCTCTTAACAGACATATGTATATGTATATGTATACTGAATACACAGATGTATGTGTTTGTTTATTGTCAATTAGTTGAATGGTTCGCATGACCCACAACTCAAACACAAAGGTGAGTGTATACATACGTATGTACATACATATATGTATGTACCTTTTCAATTGTCCGATTACAGAGGGAACGACAATAGCAAAAGCAACAAGTCTGTCAAGGAGTATTCAGCTTGTAGATATCCTGTAATCAAGCTACTAATCGCTGGAATTCTTTTATTGAAAGGATGTGTAAAGTCGGATTAACCGAATCGAACCAGCGACTTTTTAATTTGTGTTTGCAGCCCTGCAAATAACTCAAAACTCTGCATACCCTTTGAGCCAATTGTACAGGGTACAACAACAATAAACAACAGCAACAACAATGCAACTACCGACAATTGTCGCATTTATGTTGCTTTTGCTCTTTTAACATTTTGTTGGCCTCTGTTTCTCTTGAGGAGGTCAACATTTGAGGTTAATTAATTTCAATGAAATCATTGCCAAGTGGTTGCTTGGTTTATGTAACCCCCCCCCAAGACCACCCCTTCTGGATGCACACTGTCCGGAAATTTGATTATGACATTTTGCTAATGAATTAAATACATTTTCTAATAGATTCAATGTGCGAGTCAATTTGATAAAATTGCAATGCGATTACGTAATCATCATTATCAGGCGTTATCATCATTATCATTATTTTCATGGATTTCGAGGTGGTCGGTCTTCAATTGTGTGGGCGTATTTAAACGCGCCAGCAATTCGACAAAAACGAAAGAAGAAAAAAAAAAAACCCAAAAATAAAATAAACTTTACTTGCGACAGTTAACAGTGGCAGCCAACCGTTAAGAGTCAGGCGACCTTATTAATGCCACAGACGACGAAGACGTCGGCATTGGGTAGCTGCTGCTGCTTACCCACATGCAACACCTTTGCCGCCCCACCCACCTGGCGGCAACTGACTAACTGATTCAGCTGTGCGCAGTAAAAGTCGCATTACAAATGTAAAAATTCCCAACACGCACTCTACAGTACGCTGTTCCACTTTCCACAGCGCGTGTGGAGTTACAAAAAGGGGTGTGGAGGGGGGGGGGAGCGTGGCAGAGAGAACAGAGAACATGAACGACGCTGATGATGATGATGGCGATGATGATGATGATGATTACAGGCGGCGGCGCTGGCCCCGAGGCCAATGCTCCTCCTCGCTCGCTCGCGTTGTTAGCCACACTCCTCGCATGCTAATGAGCCCATGGACAGAGAGTCGTGTCTGCCCACAGCAGCAGCAGCAGCAGCAGCAGCAGCAGCAGCGGCAGCTGCATTTCAGATACACGTACTGACAGATACAATTTAAAATGTTTTCCAATTCGCTTTGGTTTTCTTACAGTAGTTTCCGCTGGCATTGGCCGGATCGCGTCTCCCTCTCTCTCTCTCTCTCCCTCCCTCTCTATCCCTCTATTTGTCATCAATTTTGAACAAACGACTGACTTTGAGCTCTGGTTTTCAATGACCACCAAGCTGATGGACTACCCTTCAATTTGATTCGACTTGTGCCATAGATCTTTCAAGAGTCAAAGCGAATTTTGTCCGGCCGTGAGAATAATGCGATTTCGTTTTGGCGAACTTTAAATACCCTTGCAAAGAGCAGATTATAAAAATATTATCATATATTGTTGAAACTTAATTTTCAACCGATCTTCCATATGGAGTAGGAGCCATAAGTTTGGCAATAGCAGCTATATGTTAGGAGTTAGCTTGACATAGAAACTTTGCTGTGTCAACTTGACTTTCGAAGCTGATCGTAAATATCGATTGACTTTTGAAGGGATGCTCCCAAGTGACAAACTCAACGTACCCTGGGCAAGGGTATCATTCTCTAGAGACTCAACACGTAGCCAAGAAGAACCGCTAAACTACATTTTACGAAAGAAAATAATGACCATTTGTGCCTAATTATATTTCGAAGCATTTCACAATCGGAACTCTTCGGATTCTAATGACTCTTTACGTAATCTCAGCAATTCTTGCTGTCTCTCTCGCTCTCACCTGTCAGCATTTAACAAAATGCGTAAACACAAGCGGGCAGGTTGGAGACCCGTTAAGAGAACAGCATTTGTTATTAACCAGCAGCAACAATTTGCGGCAATATCATAAACAACAGCTGCAACAACAACAACAACATTGACCATAGTTTAGATCGTGCGAAAATGTTGATTTATAGTTCTCCAACATGAAAGAGAGAAAAAAAAAAACCAAGAATGCTGCTGTCGAGTCCAACCGACTGCGTTATACTCGTTCGCAGTCCAAATCATAGATACATATATCGATTTTTCCGTTTCCGAAATAGTTTTCGCTCGATCTTTAGAGTTTAAAAGTTTTCTTGTGCTGACAAATTCGCTGATTTTAGCTCAGTTAATCCGACGAGTTTAATGTCGAGTAGTGTATATGCAAGCAAGCCAATATACTCTTCTTTACAATGTGAACCAGTGCAGCAACACAAATAAAAACCTCTTGAGAGCACTTGGAACCACTCGAAACGCCCCGAATGCAACTCTGTGCTGCATTTCGTATGATATATACACATATGTATATATATATATTTTCTCTAGTTTTTTTAAAGTGCACTTTGTTTTGCTGCTGCAGTTGCATTTGCATTTGCATTTGCAGTTGCAGTTGCATTTGCTGCTATTAATATGCACTTCTTGCATGCGCAGGCTTTAAATATTCAAAATACATTGTATTATCTTCTACCCTGCGAGCATGAAAAGAGCGATGGGACCCAACGGAGCCACAGAGATGATGGTAAAGATCTGGTTAAAGTAAATCGCAGGTATTACTAGAGCCAGAGGGATCGATGAGAGACGACTACTTAAAAGCAAATGGAACCATTTCCTCAAAACCCTCAGCAGCCTTGCCACGCCCCCCAACTAGCTCTATGCCAATCGGATGACCTACCCCCAGCTAAGTTCGATTTCCGGATCAATCGGTCAATTCCAGTTTGCAGGGTATCATTTGGTTTGACAGTCTTTCTTTGCTTTCTTCAGCCATGTGAAAGAGGCAGAGAGAGAGAGAGAGGGAGAGAGGGAGAGCAAGGCAATTAATTGCATGCAGTACCCAATTGTTGATCACGTACAGACAATTGCATGTCAATGCGAAAGGTCAAATATATCTTCGGTTCAGTTCAACTTGTTTATATCATACGAAGAGTGAGGGAATGCAGCGAGAAGATCTCCACGGACAACCAGTAGCTGAAGGCGAAGACGAAGAAGAAGGCATTTAGCAGTTGGTAAACTGGAAATCAATTGATGCGACAGGAGGTGGAGTCCGACATCTGATTTCAGACCTGTTTCGTTCGGCTGCACTTGTGTTATTCGCCGGGAATAGTCGCTAACTGGGTCGGGGCAATGAAACGTAACTGTTTCGCATAAGTGCATCCAACGGGCCATCGGCAGTCACTGAAGCAATTGAAGCAGCAACGATTCCAACAAGAATTCTGTCTGCAACTATCTAATTAATATGTTTCGTTTGCTTTATACATATTACATTTTACATATATATCTCCCCGAATGTTGTTTATTGCCCATCGGCGTCAGGAATCAAGCCTGTGCGGAACCGAACCAGTTCCAGCCTGGAATTTCCATTTGTTTTCTACTCTGAACCGAATCTTGAACCTGAACCAAACAAAATCCATAAAACCATATTCGCTCGAGCTTTAATTTTGTGCCAGGAAAACGTCATCCATGCGTATCAAAACATATAAATTAGCATTATCTGATTTATTTAGACAGTTTTTTAGATTAGCTATCTAATCAAGTTTTGCTTAATTTGTAAAATATATACATATATTATATGTATTTAAAGGAATGATAAACTTCTTCTCCCGTCAACTTCTTCTCCGAACTGCGACCTTGTCAGCTTTACGGATCTAGTGTCCTGAAACTTTACCATCTTTTTGTCAATACCGGACCACTATATCATATAGCTATCGTTGGTTTAATCGATTGGCAATGAAGTTCTTGTATGAAAAGCATGCTTAGATTTCACTAGCAAGCTTTATAATTCGCCTCGCCTATCTGCAAAACCATAAGCCAAATGTCCACAAGGGTATTCATCTTCGGCGTGCCAAGATCGAAGCCCTTTCTTGGTTTATTTTGGATTTGGAATTCGTCATGTGCGTGTTTTCAAAATTTTGACCCAAATCGACAAAATGGCAAGTTACATCACGTTTTTTTCCGCGGGGAGATATGACGTTCCAAAAGCTCATAACTCCGCGCGGAGATATGACGTTCCAAAGCGACATAACTCCGCGTGGAGATATGACGTTCCAAAACGACATAACTCCGCGCGGAGATATGACGTTCCAAAACGACATAACACCGCGCGGAGATATGACGTTCCAAAACGACATAACTCCGCGCGGAGATATGACGTTCCAAAACGACATAACACCGCGCGGAGATATGACGTTCCAAAACGACAGAACTCCCCGCGGAGATATGACGTTCCAAAACGACAGAACTCCCTGGGGAGATATGACGTTCCAAAACGACAGAACTCCCTGGGGAGATATGACGTTCCAAAACGACAGAACTCCCTGGGGAGATATGACGTTCCAAAACGACATAACTCCCCGCGGAGATATGACGTTCCAAAACGACATAACTCCCCGCGGAGATATGACGTTCCAAAACGACATAACTCCCCGCGGAGATATGACGTTCCAAAACGACAGAACTCCGCGGGAGATATGACGTTCCAAAACGACATAACTCCGCGCGGAGATATGACGTTCCAAAACGACATAACTCCGCGCGGAGATATGACGTTCCAAAACGACATAACTCCGCGCGGAGATATGACGTTCCAAAACGACGTAACTCCGCGGGAGATATGACGTTCCAAAATACATAACTCCTCGCGGAGATATTACGTTCCAAAACGACATAACTCCGCGCGGAGATATGACGTTCCAAAACGACATAACTCCCCGCGGAGATATGACGTTCCAAAACGACATAGCTCCGCGCGGAGATATGACGTTTCAAAACGACAGAACTCCGCGGGAGATATGACGTTTCAAAACGACAGAACTCCGCGGGAGATATGACGTTTCAAAACGACATAACTCCCCGCGGAGATATTACGTTCCAAAACGACATAACTCCGCGCGGAGATATGACGTTCCAAAACGACATAACTCCCCGCGGAGATATGACGTTCCAAAACGACATAGCTCCTCGCGGAGATATGACGTTTCAAAACGACAGAACTCCGCGGGAGATATGACGTTCCAAAACGACAGAACTCCCCGCGGAGATATGACGTTCCAAAACGACATAACTCCCCGCGGAGATATGACGTTCCAAAACGAAATAACTCCGCGCGGAGATATGACGTTCCAAAACGACATAACTCCCCGCGGAGATATGACGTTCCAAAACGACATAACTCCCCGCGGAGATATGACGTTACAAAACGACATAACTCCGCGCGGAGATATGACGTTCCAAAACGACAGAACTCCCCGCGGAGATATGACCTTCCAAATCATCATGATTTTTTTTCAAAATCGAGGTCGGTGCGAAAATCAAAACTTTTTCGATGATTTTTTTTAATATCTCGGGTAAATAATGTCTGATTTTAAAATGTTCTACCTTTTTGAATGCGTACGGATCCCTAACATCAATTGGCATTCAAACAAATTAAGCATCGATGGGTTGAAAAATGTTGTTGACAAAAAACCGATTCGTTCGTAAATTCAATCTTTTTGATGATTTTTATACCCTGAACCCATTAAAAATGGGTATAAGGGTATATTGTATTTGTGCAAAATACAAATGTATGTAACAGGCATCTCCGACCCCATAAAGTATCTATATATTCTTGATCAGCATCAAAAGCCGAGTCGATCTAGCCATGTCTGTCCGTATGTATGAACGCAAGGATCTCGGAACCTAGAGACTGAAATTTGAGATGTAGGTGCTCCTAGTGCCTGCGCAGATCGAGTTTGTTTCCGAAAATCGATAACTTACTCCGTTCCAAGCAATCGATAAAAATCGATATCGATATCCTTTTTTTTTGGCAATTTCGGTTAATAATAAGAGCTAGAGTCACGAAACATGATATGTTGCTTCTAAAATAGAATATATATATGCATTTGATGTTGGAAGAAGAGGGTTCAGAGTATCCCCTAGTCGGGAGCTCCCGACTCGAGCCTCTTACTTGTTTTGCTTTGTGTTTTTCTCTTTGGTGGTTGCTTAGTGGAATGTTTGTTTGTTTGTTTGTCTGGCTGATTGGTTAGTTTGATGGTTTTGTGGTCTGTTTAAAAAGGCAGCACATTGCGCAATTCGCTTGTAGTTGTTGTAACTCCGTGCACGAGCTGGCGAATGGGGCAGCAAGAATTTATGGCTAAAAATAACGCACGCAATTAGGCAGCACCAAGTTCTGAAAACAGCAGCCAACTTCTAAAAACAGACGACGACAAAGTACAAACCATGCACTCGGAGACCGTGGATTTGTGTGGGGAATGTGAAGAGATAAAGCCTAAAGCCAAGGGCGGGCAGGGAAAACAGCTACAGGGAGTGCCACTGGCCGCCAGAGGGAGTGGCCCTATACTTGGGCCGAGAGTCCATAAGGGTGGAGGACAAACTGAATTAACTAAATAAATTATATGCCTATACTAAATGTCAAATAGCAATCAACAGTTTCTGAAAGGTTCCACGCGCTGGGGTGGAAAATAGGTGGAATGCTTGAAACTTTTTTAATTGTGTTGATAATATATAATCAGTTGAAAGAAGAACTTCTGTGAGTTTTTTTTTTTTTTTTGCAGAAATCGTTTCCCAGAAGCTCGTACCAGAAACAGCTGTTTGTGCGATACTCTGAGGCGCAGACGAACGGGGCTCATCTCAAGTGCAAATATTGATACACGACTTTGGCAAATAAGACAGAAACAGATATTCGTATTATTTTATGTTCCACCGTCTGACGGCTGCGAGAAGTGTGGAGTGAACGTCTGGGAGCGTGGACCGCGGATCGGGCAGCGGGGAGCTGAGGTAGAGCTGCGGTGCTGTTATCAAGCAAAAGAATGCAAACAATGGCTAGAGACAGGCACGAGAGCAGCTCAACAAACGGATTTGTTTATTAATTGACGTCAACGGCTCTTTTTTCTTTCGGTGCCTGATCGCTGGAGGCAACTATAACTTTGTCATAAGCCAGACAGACAGCTCACCAATGGCCGGGAATGCAACGATGCGAAAGATCGTCTGTCTAGAGGATCTGTCAATTTTAACAGAAAACGCATTAAACTAAAAGAAGATATATTTCATCGTGAATTGCAGACAAACATCTCCAAATCTCTTTTCCAATAAGAGTTATTTTAAAGACTTGTTTCTGGTTTTAATCATTTCGATAGATCGTTTAGGAACAACTTAATAAAATGAAATCTTAAACTTAAAATAGGAGCATATATTATGTAGTTTATTTAGGACATTTCCATTTAACCAGTGTTGCCAACTGTCGCTTCAAAAGTAACTGAGCAACAGGGTTGTTCTTACTTGTCAAATAGTTGAATCAGTGTAAAATTTCAACAGTTTCCGCTTGACGAGCGCTGAAAGCAGCGCAGTTTAGCTACAAAATAGCTAAATTGGCAACCAGTGTTGCATTGTTACGTTTCACTATATGTTGGCTAATATCTTAGAACAAAACTTACGACATCGCCCACCTGTTAGACTGAAAATAAAATGTCTTTCCAAAATTCCATCAACCAGACGTAGGCCATGATATTCGTGTGGCTGGAATTGCCCAAAAATGATTCATCGACTTTCATTGAGTATATTTTGTATATGTTTTTAATTCCTAAATTTCATAAACTTTAAAGAGCATACGAGCTTCGGCTATTTACGTAAGCATTGAATTGCCGGATTTTGGGTCTGTGCAAATACTCAAATACAACTGTTCATAGGTATTTATGTATGTATGTATGTACAGTTTTAACTGTGCATACATTTGCACATGTATGTGTGTGTGATAGCTCTGGAGAGCCGCAGCCAAGCTGGGGAAATTATCCAAGTTCAAGGTAGAGAAGCAGACGCAAAAGGACAAACAAATGGCAAAAGCAAATTGCCAATCAAGCATCAAACTGTTTATCTGTAAGTGTGTGTGTGTGTGTGTGTACATTGTTCTTATCAGCGTGTGGCTGAATGTGTGCTTAGGAATATATGTGCGTATGTATGTATGTGTGCATTATCTGCTTTATTTGCAAGAGCTTGCTTTTTTAACATTTTATGAGTCACTTACATATACATACGTATATGTATGTATGCACCTATTCATCTGTGCGGCTGCCTACATACGTTTACATCAATTTGTGTGCATATGCATACATATGTACATATGTATGTATGTTAATATGCGCATTTGCAATATGGCACATGTTCATTAAAAGTGTACTATGTGCAATATTTGCAATTGGTATTCATAATTATAAACAACACGAGCCGAGTTAATTAAGAGAGAGAGAGGAGAGAGAGGAGTGGCGCAGGTTTGCCATTTTGTCACGAATATGAAATTTAGCGCTGATTTTTCATTGACATTCAGCCATGAAAACAAAACAAAAAACATAAACATGCCCAATACAATGCACAAGAAAAAAGCCCACTAAAATACACACACACACACACACACGCACACACACAAACTATGTACGCGAAAGAATGCGACAAAGAAGAAAAGGCGAAATCAAAATAAATCAAATATGCGCGCCATGCGCCATTAGCGAATCAATCAACGAAAACAAGCGACTGATGAAGAGGCTGAAAGAAGAGGGGGAGCATGAATGCGTTTAGTTAGAATTGCGAGTTAACATTTTTTGTTACTTTCTAGACACGCGCGATGAGTAAGCGATGTAGCAAACGACTTATCGCATGAGCAATGAAAATGGCAAAAGGCAAATGGCAAATAAATACATAATCTTATCAACGTAATTTACTGATACTGGAATAGAAGTGTAGATATTAAGTATGGGCAAACAAAAAGAGAAAACCGGGAAAACCTGCAGCAGCGGGAAGAGCGAGGGTCATGCGTTCACAGCGTCGAAGACAGAAAAGTGAAATTTTAAACAAGATGTTGAATAGGTTACAATGGTTTTCACCACGAAAAAAAAAAAAAAAAACAAAAAGCACAGAGAATCTCTGTCATAAGCACACATACATATATACATATACATATATATATATATATACATGTACATGTACATATGTATGTGCACAGAAAACACACATGCATATGTACATATGTGTTTGTTGTTGTTATTCTGTTGAAATCCCCACCGTAAGCCGATGACAAAAAAAGCAAAGTGCGTAATTTTACCAATTAATAGTATTAAAAAGCCGTTCAATTGGTTTTGCGCTTAAATATGATGATTTTTTACCCACACACCCGCAGGAATTCATTGACACTCACACACACACACACACACACAGTCACGCTCACATTCACTAAACCAGTTTAACGTTTAATGCGATATTTTAGGAGCGTCTCTTAGCAGTTGCCCCTCTCAAATGTTATTTATGCAACGGCATTTGCAAGTGTGACCAGCTGACAGGAGAGATAGAGAGAGGAGTGAGTAACACCTGCACTTACCAGTTACACTGCAATGTGTTGGACTCCACATAGCGTTAGCACCCTTTTCCAATTTGGCGAAACAGCAGCGCACTTAATTTGTGTGTAGTTATATATTTAGTATAATTGTGGAGCTGTCTGAAGGGTAGGCACGCTGTCTATTATCAAATGCACTTGCGCGCATTAATATTTGAATAAGCACAGCAACAAAATACACACACAAACACTTGTTTGACGCGTCGCGTATTGGTAAATATATATATTCTTCTGAATAGCAACAAAAAAAATATAAGGCGTACAGGCCACACGCGTCTGCCCTGCAGCTCTGTTGTATGTGATGTCTAAACTGAAACTGACAATCGATGCCCCACTATCGATATGATCGTTGTTTAAAACTTTATGCGCTTGCGCTAAAAATTGCCTGCAAGGCATGGTCAGCCTAACTTTGTCACACACATTACAAATGCCAAATATCGAAATGGTCGATAACTGCCATTGCAACACTTGTACGCAACACTGCAAAAAGAATTAAATGCCTGCATCATTTTTTAAATTGCATCTGCTCTAACTGCTTGCCTATTATATTTAGTTAATTATTTATTTGTTTGTTGTGTGTTGGATAGTGAATTATTTAAAATTATGGAGCCCATGACACTTGGTAGTCCCGTCAGCAGTCCTGGCAGCAATCAAAGCCAATATTTGCCGCCTTTTCTCATGGGCGACTCTCAGGCCATGACGCCCCATAACAACACGCTGTCACCCAAGCTGGGACGCTATAATGTGAGCTTCGGTAAGTGACAGATACCATAGCTGTCGAATATCGTAGCAATAATATATATATACATATATATTCGTATTCTCCTACAGCTTCGTCTCCAAGCAGCAACACGCCACAGGAAACGGCGTACAACAACAATCAACAACAACTAAATCGCTCAGCTATGGGCACACGCACGCTATTTGCCGGCGGCAGCGGTAGCGCCAGTGGTGGTACAGCGAACACCAGTCATCAGGCTGGTCCTCCCACTCAGGGACTGTTTGATTCACTGCGCGGCGAACAGGTGTGCGGCACGCCGCAGCGCACACATTTGGCCATGTTGCAGACGTCGCATCTGAACAGCTCGAACTATAGCCTGAATCAGAGCTGTCATCCGCCAACGACACAGCTGAATGATTCGTATGTACCCAATGCGCCCAATGCCGTTAACGCCTCCATGCGTGCGCTCTGTTCTCCACTCGGGGCCAACATGTCACCTATGACATTGCCACACACACCGCAAGCACGCGGCGGTGATTTTTGGGTAACTATCTTTGGCTTCTCACCGGGTGCTAGCTCCATGATACTCCAGCACTTTACCATGTGCGGCACAATAGTGGATGTGGTGCATGCGCCGCAGAACGGCAACTGGATGCACGTGCGGTTCGCTTCGCGCATTGAGAGCGACAAGGCATTGAACTACAACCTGAAAGTCATTGCCAGCAATGTTATGGTGGGCGTCACTCGCTGCACCGACGAGAGCATTATAGACAAGGAGAACTCCAAGTTGGCCGGACCAGATGCTGCTGTGCCTTTTCGACCAAAGGTACGACCGCTGACACAGCAATCCTACAATAATGCCCAGCATGAGACGCATGTCTCACCCAATCGCAATGTGCCACAGAAGAGCACCGGACTGATGAACAAGGCAATGGATCTCATCTTTGGCTGGTGATCGTTGAATAGATTAATCAATAATAAAAATAAAAACCGATCCATTCGTTTGTCTAATTGTTCTTCGAAACCAGATTCAGCTTCAGACATTTTTAATCTTTGCAACATAAAATCCTAATGCATACATTTATAAAATATATATATATATAGAAATAGATATAGAAATTGGTATTAATTTGCTTCGATTGCATACATCCATTCACTCTAAAACTGCCACGCCCACCCACGCTTATACATTTGTTATTATTATTGCGATTATCCCCATTCGCTTGATATCCATCCGCTTCTATAGCCTATTTTGGCTCCACCTGCGCAGTCTCCAGATCCTTCATCTTCGGATAGCTTATCGAGCGGCTGTCGAGCTTGGACTGTGCCCACAGTATTAGCTTGAGCAAAAACATCATTTTTGGCGTCGAATCCTCGCTGTGCTCGCAACGCAATATGGCCGAGTTCAGCTCACTGGCGATCTTCTGTCTGTACGACTGCTCCAGTAGATCGGAGAAGGGGCTCTCTTGCGGCTTTTCGAATGCAAGCAAAGCCAGGGTGCGCTCCAGCTCGAAACGGATCTCTTCACCCGACTCGGACAGCTTGGACTGAGCAAAGACCAAAGCCTCCTCTACTTTGCCCGCCCTAATTAGCTCAATTAGCTGTAGCTGCTGCAAGTGGAAAAACAAGTAGAGCTCGCTGCCCAGCAAATCAGGATGCAGCTGGTTAACCAGGTGCGTTGCCTCCTCAATGCGCCCGGCCTGCACTGCCTCACGTATCAATATGCGATCATCTAAGCTGCTCAGCTCAACGCTGGGCTCCAGCTCCGCTTCGTGCTGAAACTTCTCGGCGGCCTCCTTAAAGCCCTCTATAATAAAAGGATTTCACATATATATCGAAGCTGTTTGTTTTTTCGCTTACCTGTCACCAAGTAGTTCATAATGAGACGATTCATGTCCGCCTGCTTGAACGGAAACTGCTCCAGCCGTTGCAGCCATTCCTCTTTTGTGATGGCCTCGCTTTTCTCATTGTAGCTCATTTTCTTGTTTTTCCGTATTTTGCCAATTTTGAGGCCGTTATTTGTAACCGTTGGGAGTACGTAATGAGTAGTTTTGCGAACGTTTCGTTATTTTCAACCACCGTAAAGATGCAGTTACGGTATTGATTTGCGTGTGCACAACACAATTTACTTTTTATTGCAGTTTGTTTTCGGACAAAGCCAATGCTGCTGCCGTCACCTTAATTGTAGAGATGGTACTTTTGCTTATCGATTTGCTGACAATTTGATTTCCTGCAATCGGTTCATGCAGCCAGATATGTTATCGCTATCGATAACTAGTTCAATGAATCGGCAGAAACGCTTTAATTTGAACTAACCAATTTTGTTGTCTAGGTTTCGGCAACAACTGATGCGCCATTTGGCTTCATGCATAACTGTTCATGTTTTCAAACAAATATATAAAAAATGTAAATGCAGCTAGATTAGTTTCCAACAATTGTCAGCTATAGAGTCTAAGAATTACCGCAATACCCGCAAAAAGTAGAGCTCAGTTTTACCAATTCGGTTATTTTCTATCTAATCTCGGCTATTGTCTACAGTAGCTTCTTTTTTTCCATCAACTCAATAAAACTGTGCCAGAAAGCTAATTCAGCTATGGTTAACATAGGCAACACAGATCGCGATTGTTGTTGCTCCGCTGATCAGCTATTTATTAGTTCTTTACAGGCATCTAATTATAAGAATGTCTTGGATGATGGATCTAGGATCTAGGATAGGTTAGCAAACGGCCCATTCAAAGAGATCCAGTTGCAGGTGCAGCTCAGTTCTTGCGATTCCCGCGACGCCGCATGGAAGCGGTGCACTTGGGGCAGTACCACTTGCCCTTGGGCGGCTGTGTGATGCCCACGCACGGATAATGGAACCATTCGTAGGGGCAGGCATCGTTGTCGCAGGCAACCATGTCGCCGTACGAGACCTGATTACAGGTGCAGTAGCGCGGCTCGTTCGGATCGTATGACCATTCGCCTTCGTTGGTTTGCTCGACAACCAGACCGTTCTCGCTAATGGTTAGATTGGCGCCCGGAGCAAGCGTTGTGCTGGGCAATCCAATGGATGTCGCCGTTACGTTATTAACAGTCGGCAGAGTAACAGCAGTTACTGGTGCTGGCGGATGGGCAACTGTCGGATGGGCAGTTGCCAGTTGATTGGTTGTGGGATTGATGGCCAGCGTGCCTTGGCTGAGACTGGCGTGTTGTATAGGTGGGGCGGCGGTGGTAGCATTTGCTAGCATGTCAACTGAGTCCACGCTAATCGACGATGAGGACGATGCAATTGAGTTGCCCGACGAGGAACCGTCCCAGAATTTGTAGGCTAGCCCGCCAGGCATCGAAATGCTGGCATTCAGTTTCCTGAAAAAGCATCATTATTCAGTACTGCGCTCCAAGGATTATGTTAGACTTTTACTTACTTCTTGTGCTTCTTCTCGTGATGATGCTGATGATGTTGCTGGTGGTGATGTTGTTGCTGTTGTTGTTGCTGCTGCTGCTGCTGGTGCTGCTGTTGTTGTTGCTGTTGCTGTTGTTGCGGAGGATGATGATGCACGGCGGTGGCCAGCGTTCCAGTCGCTGGCTGCTGCATGCTGCTATTATGCGCCGCTGCCGCCGACCAGAACTCTGTACTGCTAGCGACGCCAGCGCCATGTATGGCCTCATAGCTGGCCTTCAGGCTGGCCGTACGACGTCCCTGCGGCATTTGTTGGGTGGCCACAATTGCTTGGCTTGCCGCGGCCGCAATGGCGCTTGAGGCAGCTGCACCGCCGCCCAGCTGGTGCAGATTATAGC
The DNA here is from genome assembly GCF_030788295.1 of Drosophila virilis. Lineage (NCBI taxonomy): Eukaryota > Metazoa > Arthropoda > Insecta > Diptera > Drosophilidae > Drosophila > Drosophila virilis. Next base: position 24,935,568 of record NC_091543.1, on the reverse strand, counting down.
TGACCGTGGTGTTGCCGTGGCTGGCCGTCATGCCAGCGCCAGTGCCAGTGCCTGCTACGGGCCCAACGTTTACGGTATTGTTTGCAGCAGCTGCAGCAGCAGCAGCTGCGGCTGCCGCAACAGCCGCATTGTTGCTGCTGGTGCTCAGCACGCTGTGCGCTGTGAGATTCGTGGGCAGCTGGCGCACAATATTAGCGGCGGCGGCGACAGCATTGCCGGCATTGGTGGCGACCACGGGCAGCGTGACATGTGTGGTGATCGTATTCACATGATTGCTCGCGACAGGATTAACAAGGCTGCCGCCAACACTGTTATTGACGGGTGCCACTGGCAGCGACTGATTTAGATTGGGACGCTTCTCCTGCACGGGCACTGTGCATATTGTTTCGCGCCGCTTCTCCAGCTTGCGATGTCGCTGATGGCTGCCAACTGCGCTGTTGTTGCCGGACAGGCTGCTAAGTGCGGAGCTGTTGACCAGCAGGCTGCCACTGGTGCTGCCTGTGCTGGTGATGATGCCGGCGGCGCTGTTGATGTTGCTGGCCATTAAATTGCTATTGCTGCTAACGCTGCTTGCGTTATAGTAACGATTCTCTTTTTGATTGATGCTCATCAACAGGGCCGTTGCAGCTGTGGAATTATTGCCATCCAGCTCCAGAGAGCGCTTCTCCAGTATCTCGGTGATGCCATTGTTGTCCGCCTCCAGCTCGCACTTGAACTTGAACAGCTCGCTGTCCAGTCTACGCAGATAGCGCTCGACGAGCTCATGTATTTGGGTGGCAATGGCAACTTTCTCATCGGCATCCTCCATTACCTTGAAGTAGTCGCCCCGCAGGCTGTGGAATTCCGCGTCCATCGATTCGTGCTGCAGCTCGCCGCGTTTGCACTGCTGAAAGAACAGACGCGACTTCTTGTCCAGCGAGTCCATGTTATCTGTGTTGGCAACAGTGTTTAATATTGTTTATGTGTTTCCAGATCCACTTACTTTGCACGGCAAGATCCAATTCACGCATCTCTGTGAAACGGTCTCGCAGCTCCTGCGGCAGATGCTCAATCACTGCAACAAAAATCGAAGAGCATTTTCTTGTGACAGTCGCTTGTTCGTATTTACTTAGCTACTTACTCTCTAAATAGTCCTCCAAATACAACATGTTGTATTTCTGTTTTATTTATTTTATTAAACCTCTGAAGTGTAACAAATGAAAAAAAAACTTATACTTATGTTTGCCAGTGTTGCAAACAACCGTTTCTTTCCAGCAATATGGTCACCTTAAATGTCAAGATACTAACTAAGAAAGAAAATCTCTAAAATATTAGAATCGATTGTGATTTATCGATAAATATTGTACCGCTTGCCTACTGCAATTTGTTTTTGCATGTCGATTTGTTATATTCTTGATGGTGAAATCATAATAAAAGCGCCATGGACATCTCCAGCACCATAAAATTTCGTGACATATGCACAATGATGGAGCGAGTTAAGGTGGCCAAAAATATGCAGCGCAAGGAGCTCATTCTAAAGCGCTATTACGACTCCTTCTGCAAACATCGGGAGACATTCCGACTGAGTGCAGGTCTGACGGCGAACCAGCTAGAGGACGGTGCCAGCAGTTTTTATCCGGTGCTGCGTCTCTTAATACCTGGCGCGGACACCTCACGCGACAACTACGGCCTGCAGATAACCGCCCTGGGACGACTCTACACGCGCGTCCTGCAGCTAGCCAAAGATTGTGAGTGCCAATCCCTTCGGCAACCCCATGCCACATCCAATTAATGTCTGTTGTTTCGTCCAGCTGATGATGCGATACGGCTGCAGCATCGTACTGTGTCTACGTTCCGTGACTATGCTGATGTGGTGCATGCTGTGCTGCTGCCTCGCTGTCACAATGAGCCCAGCAACCTGACGCTCAAGCAAATCCATGAAATGCTCGACATTATTGCCAGCGAGGACACAACTGGTAGGTGCTCGAAATACTCACCGGAACCTTAGCACAGTAGGGAGTCACGTAAGACCATAAGTAGAATGTCTCAGTTTCTAGATAACCAACATTTTCATGCATATTCAGAGGGTATACCCAAGGAGGGGGAAACTCCAATCCCACAGAGATTCATTAGATATTTTACACGATCTTTTTGCATTCGTGTGTCCAGTCGCGCCGCATGCAACAAGATAAAGGGTTTCCCTGAACTGGCGCCCTTAATCCTGCTGCACGAATCTGCAAGAAATAGCTTGATCGATTCCGATTATTTTTGCTTTTCTTTCTGTAGTAAAGGAACGCGAATTGATACGCTTTACGGAGCTGGCCTCCGCCCAGGAGCAAAAGTGGCTGATACGCATTCTGCTCAAGTCAATGGGCTTGGGCATTGGCGAGCAGCGAATCTTCGGCTTGCTGCATCCCTTGGCGAAGGACGTGTACCAGCGCTGCTCAGATCTGGCACGCATTTGTGTGCTGCTCGCGGACAATAAGCTTTTGCCGGAGGCACCGACTGGCAACATCGGCAGCAGCAGCAGCAGCGGCGGCAGCAACGCAGTCACAAAATTAAACACGTTCATTGAGCCCTTTCATCAAATAAGGCCAATGTTGTGCGAAAGGTTTCCCGGCAAGATCGAGGAGCTTATGAAGTCGGATGTGCTGTACTTAGAGACTAAAATGGATGGCGAACGTTTTCAGCTGCACTATGCGCGCGGCCGATTTAAATATATATCCCGCAAGGGCGCCGACTATACCAAAAGTTTTGGTGACAGCTACGAGACCGGCACATTGACACCTCATCTGCGTCCACTGCTGCCCCTGGGCATGGAGTCTATAATACTGGACGGCGAGATGATGATCTGGGATACGCAGCAGCTGCGCTATCGCGAGAAGGGCGAAAACACAGATGTGAAACATCTAAAACCGGAGCGCAGCTGGCGGCCCTGCTTTGTGGTCTATGATCTGCTCTATCTGAACGGGGAGAGCCTGCTGGATATGACGTACGCGCAGCGCACCTATAAGCTGCAGGAGCTGATCAGCGAACAGCAGGGCGTGCTGCAAATAATGAAGGGACAGAAAATAAGTTCCCTAGAGCATTTCAATACGCTCTTCCAGCAGATGCTTGACTCCAATGCGGAGGGCATTGTCCTTAAAAAGCAAAACTCAATCTATAAGCCCGGAGTGCGTGTAGGCGGCGGCTGGTACAAGGACAAAGCGGATGTGAGTCTGCAGTTACTCAATTATGAAAAACCTTTTTCTTATCTTCCTCTATGTGCAGTATATCGAGGGTCTTATAACCGAGTTCGATGTGCTCATCATTGGTGGCTTTTACAATCGCAAACGGACCTTCATTGAATCATTTTTGCTGGGCGTGCTTAAGCCTGGCGGCGAAACGGAGCGTGACGAGGTGTACAGCATTGGCTGTGTGGCCAATAATACGCGTCAGCGCACCGTGCTCCATCATGAGCTGAGGCCACATTGGCACGATGCGAGCACGGAGCCACCGCCGCTGTGGTATCACTACAAGCCTAACGAAAAGGAGGGCTCACCCGACGTTTGGATTCAGCCGGAGAAGTCCGTCATATTGCAGGTGAAGGCAGCGGATTTGACACCCAATGGCGCCTTCTATACACCCAAGTCGCTGCACTTTCCGCGCACACAGCTCCTGCGCGATGACAAGGTGTGGAACGAGTGCATGACGCTGCAGGAGTATACAGAACTGTGTCAGGTGAGCGTGGGCATGCAGAGAGAGAGAGAGAGAGAGAGGGAGAGAGAGAAAGAGAGAATCATATATTTTCAAATTATAAATTCATTATTTTGCAGGGTCAGGGTGCCATAAAGAAACTCAACAAGCGTCAGGCGAACCTAAATGACTTTACCACGGAACGCAAGCGTATAAAGTTGACGACGGCCGAACGCAACCGCCTCGGCTTGGCTGCCTATGAGAAGCGTTATGATGTCCAGCCCTTGGCGAACAGCTCACAGCTGTTTGAGGGCTTCAGCTTTTGCATATTGAGCGGCACACGCGGATACAGCAAACAGCAGCTACAAACACTGGCCGCTGAGAACGGCGGCACCATTGTCCAGAATCCATTGCCCAACGATCCGAAGTGCATTTGCATAGCCGGTGATCTTGTCTATTTGGTGGAGCGTCTGATGCAGCAACAGCCGCGCTGCAATGACATTTTACGCCTGGATTGGCTGCTGCGTGTGTCCCAGAAACAGCAGATCGAGCTGCGTCCCAGAGATGTGCTGTCAGCCACCGATGCGCTGCAGACGCAGTTCGACAAGAGTTTTGACAAGCTGGGTGATAGCTTTACGGACCTGTTTGGCAGCCTGAACGAGCTACAGGAAGTGCTGCTGGATATAAGCGAAGTGCAATTGGACTCTGTGCATGTGGATGAGCATGATTTGGACAAACTGGAGCAGCAACTGCTTGGCACTGCCAGTTACAACATTTTTGCCAAGCACCATGCCTGCTTTTATAATCGCGATGCAGATGAGCTGGCGAGGCTGCTCTTTATCCAGCGTGGCGGGCAGCTAGTTAGCGAAACAGAGCTTCAGAGCATTAACCTTGTGCTTGTATGTTCCAGCCGACTGAATCGGCAGGATTTTAAGCAATGGTATCAGGAGCATTTCACTACGCATCCCCCACAGGCTGTGAGCACGGATTGGATACGGCAATCGCATCGTGCACGTTGCGCTTTGCCTACCGCCGAGTTTCTGTTTAAATTCTAGTTGGCTGGGCAGCAATTGCCTGGCATATTTGTAATCATAGTAGCTCATTTATACATATTGTTATTATACCCTCCAAATCGTTGTTATACAATCAATATATTACCCATTGTACTTATACACATTATAATATATTTCGAATTTCAAGACTCGGTTGTCGCCTCCCAATGTCAACGCCACCCTACTCACTACGCGTAAGTACCCAACGTATATGTTGAGCGTGTTGATTGTGCCATTGTGTGACAATTTGTTGCCACAGCGCACGCCAACAAATTGGCTGTGGTCCGCGCTTTTGATGAAGGAGAATCTCATACTACCCGGTTATGATTTGAAAACACGCTTCAAAGTAATGGCTGTGCGCAAGCGGCTGGGACGCGGACGCACCTCGTCGCTGGAGTCCAAGTCGAAGCCGTCCAAGGAACGCATCGGTCTACGCATCTGATTCGGAACATGGACAGTCTCTTGAATTCCCGACAAGTAATTAAAAATGAACGCATTTATATTTTTCTTACATGCATACATGTAGATTTGTTTTTATTTTTCATTTTTCACATACACATCAAGAAGACGAGTTTCGAGGTTTGGTTTAGAAACGGAAAGATACAGCAAATATATATATTTATATATATATATATAAAAAAAAAAAAAAAAACAAAACAAAAGCACACAAGTTTCTTAAGAAAATTTTTGTGATACCTTTTAACTATGAACTATAACAATAATTAAACTATATATATATATGTATATATATATATAAAAGATCTGGTCGATTAAAATAATGTGTACTCGAATTTATTTAATTAAACATTAGTTAATCCAAATTTGGGGGAAGTTGAAAGTGTAATTATTTTCGCATTGAATTTAATGAGTTCTTGATACGCTTCATATTTTGATTTCTATTTTTGACATGCAGCAATAAGGACATCCAAAAATACATTCAATTTACTGTATATGTTAAATATCGATATAGTTTATGTGTGTAAATATGTTTAAAGTTTAACAATTGTTTTTTTTTGTTTTTTTTGTTTTTGTTTTTTAGCCTGCTCTTTCTATTGACTCTGAGGTTTCTTTCTGACTCTGCGAGCATATTTTGGGCAGAAATAAAATATAATATATATTCTTTCTTCATACACGAATACTTAGTTTACAAAAAAAAAAAAATAGTTGTTTACCATCAATGTATATTTGTAATTCTGAGGAATATATATTCACATATATAACATATATATATATATATGCAATCTCTGAGACTGTTTAACACATTTACGTAACAAGTAAGAGTTTTTAATTGATCCGAAAGTGGGCTGTACGTTGATTGTTGAAATATTGTGAAAATCGCATTTAATCTAAATATTTGTTGTCTCATCGTAAGTCTAGGATATTCGTTTTTATACTTTAATCGAAATTAACTGTAGCAGCCTGTTCCTTTATTATTCATATATTCAATTCTCACGTCGAAATTCGTCAAATTCTATGCTTTTATTTTACATATAATAAATATTTATGTATAAATATCGTACAACAAATTGTAGGTACAGGGTATACAAATGCATATTCAAGAGGGGTTTATTTTTTGTTGCTTCCTTTTTTTTTTGTCGCTGTTGTCCTCTATTAAATCGAAGCAAATTTAACAATAATTGCAGAGTGTACGCCATAAATTGCTAAATGTAAAATATTTCATTCTTCGGAGGATCTTTTATTATTTTTGTTATGCGTGGGGAGCGGGCGGGGGGTGTGTGTGGAGGTAATACTAAGCAATGCGCAGACATTTGATCTATCTGGTATACGGCATATATATCTATATATATATATAATTTTAGGTAACTCTGATTTGTGGCCTATGACTACGACTACATTTAGCAGCTACTAACAATAAATGATCATAATAGTAAACAATATAGTTAATTATAATGTTAAGCATAAAAAATGTTTGTTATATTTGTGTGCGTGCTGTTTTCTCGTTCTTTGCGATATAGTTTAAACATTTAAAACTTGAACAGTATGAAAAAAAGTTTGTTTGTTTGTTTTTTTTTTTTGTTTTGTTTTTGTTGTTTGTTTTTAAATAAAAAGTCTTTTGGAATTTTCGCATATTCATATTCGTAGCTATAAATATTTATACATGTATGTAGATAATTTTTTTGTTTTGATTTTGCAAACCCCTTAACAGAAGACAAAATAATAATAATATTAATAATAATAAAAATATGAAATATATATTTTGCAAAAAAAAAAAAAAAACAAATAGTTATAATTATATATAGTTGTTTTATATATGTATGTATATCAAATCAGACTTGAACTTTCAGAAAGTTTCGGGACATAAACGCAACAAAATAATAATACGTAAATAGAAAAAAAATATTGATTAAATAAGTAAAATCTGTTTTAATATGTATATTTAATTGATTAACTGCAATTGTTGATTTGTTTTCATGTATTATTATTTAGTTGGGGCGATTGCTTCTGTTTTATTCATGTATTTATATGGCAGTCGTTATCATTTTTGAGATAATTTGACTTTTGTTGACAAAAAATCAATTTAAATTTAACAAAAACAAAAAAAAAAGGTATATCTATAGGGTCTACAGCTTAACAAGTGTGCTTAAAACGATACAAATGTGTGTGTGTGTGTGTGTCTGTCTGTGTGTTGTGTGTGGGTGTGAAAGAGAGAGGTGATTTTCATTGCACTTTTCTCATTGGTGGTAAAATTAGTTCTGCTAACCGAATGAAACAAACAATTTGGTCCACATTAAGCTGTGTGCGTGTGTGTGTGTGTGGGTGTGTTTTTATATGTTAACGCTTAGGATTAGGCCTGTGTGGTTTCCCCTTAGTTGATTAAAATAACCCAATAGTTTAATTTGTTGATCTGTCGCCGTTTAAACTGAAACACAAGAGAAAGAAAAGCAATCATTAAATGCGAATTTAACATGGAATAAGTTTATTAAAAAAAAAACAACCCTTTTTAAATAAATTGGAATTCCGAAATTTAATTGGTTGGGCTCAAAACCAGTTTGCAGCCTTTATAAATATAAATATATATATTTTGTTACTTAATCGCAAGATTGGAGACTGCCAAAAACAATATCTGTTAAGTCTTCATTGCGAATAAGCACAAATAAGATCACATAAGATCGAACCCGCAACTTCTCGCTTGTTAGTTCGACCCTAGCTTGAATCATAGAGAATCAGAGAGAGAGAGAGAGATAGGGAGAGATATTTAAGTTGAGCAGGTACTTACGCTGATCGAAGGTGCTCGGATTGATGTAACTGATTAGATCTTGGTCGGACATTGTGGTCAGCTCCTGGGGTATGGGCGGCTGCACAGCGACTGCAGCGGCCGCAGCGACGGCGCCAACGGCGGCTGGCAGAATGCTGCCGGCGCTGCTGGGCGCCGATGCCTGCTGTGTCATCACAGCTCCATTGGTTGTTACGGCCGCAGTGGCCACAGACTTTTGCAATGCGTTCTCAGTGGCCAGCGCAACAATGAGAGATTCTTGTGGTGTGGGCGGCACAACGGGCAGGTGGACAGCTGACAGTGCTGGGAAGCCGGCGGCAACGGCGGCAGCGGTGGCTGCCTCCACGGCAACTGTTTCCGATGTGGTGTGGTTCAACAGCAGATTGACCAGCGGATCTCCGCCAGTGGCGGCCGCATTTGCTGCCTGCTGCTGCTGCTGCTGTTGTGGATGTGGGTGAGGATGCGGAAGTGGATGTGAGTGTGGATGCGGATGCGGATGTGAGTGCGAATGGGCATGCGCATGCTGCTGTTGTTGCTGTTGCTGTTGTTGTTGTTGCTGTTGTTGCTGCTGCTGCTGCTGGTGATAATGATGCTGTTCCTGCTCTTGTGTAGTTATAAAATCAGCAGCAGCCTTTATTATCATGTTGCTAACGGCCGTCGAGGTGGCTGTGGCAGCCACCTCTGGCTGCATGACAGCGGGTGTCGGCGGCAGTGTGTCACCGACATCGACGCCCGCGGCGGCATTCGGCGGACTCATCATAATGTTGCTCAGCGCCAAGGCAGCAACAGCTGCATCTTGGCGCGTCGGCTCCGCCTGCATGGCAATGTCGTTCAGTATCGAATTGGCCATGGTCACCTGATGTGGCGCCAATATGTTGGCCACCATGGCGGTGGCGGCGCCATTTGCCGAACAGAGTATGGTTGACGGCGACACAGCCGGATTCATGATGATGTCCGTGGACAAAGCGCCGCCAGCATTGGCCACAGCAGCAGCAGCCGCAGCTGCAGCTGGGACCGCTGCCAACTGCTGCAATGGCAAACCGGCGCCCAACGCGGCCGCCGGCTCCGAATTGAGGATTATATCCTGCGTTAACGGCGAGCTATTTGGTGATGTTTCGCTGCCCGACAGCGAGCTCGAGTTGGAGTTGTTGCTGCTGATCGAGAGGCTTCGCTTCAGTACGCTGGGCGCAGCTGTTGCCGTTGTGTGTCCGTGTCCGTGTCCGTGCGTATGCGTGTGCGTGTGCGGGTGTGTGTGTGCCAGTACGCCCACCTTCTGTTGCAGTATGTCCGTGAGGGCGTGGTCAATGACCGACGAGCCCGTGAACAGCGCCGGCTCACTGGTGCCATTGCTGTTGACCACAGACGTGGACTTGGTCAGATCATCAATGAACTTGTGCACATTTGCCGCCGACTGCTGTTGCTGTTGTTGCTGCTGCTGCTGCTGTTGTTGCTGCTGCTGCTGCTGCTGCACCACATGTTGGACAATTTCGTGCTTGACGGCCAGGCCAACGGCCACAGCGACCGCGGAAGCGGGATCCAGTTCCACAGTTGACGCAGCGGGCACTGGAAAGCCGGGCATACTATTCGACTGATCGTACATGATCGTGTCCAGGCTGGCCTTGCGCGCATAATGTGCATGATACTGCAGCGCATTGGGGCTGCACGGATTGAGTGCCTCCGGCGAGTGGAGCGCTTCGGCCGTATGTGGGCTGAGCGAGCTGTTCTCGTCCAGCAGCTCGCTCTTCAGTGCCGCATCCGCGCTGCTCAGATGCACCAGCTGCTGATCCGTTATCATGGGCGTCGACCCGGACAGCGATGAGCGGCGCAGTCCCATCGGTATCTGTGTTGTGATCGGTGGCGGCATCATGCCCAAATCCAGTTCATGTTTCGTTTCCACAACGTTCCCGCCCGCAGCGACAACGGCGGCGGCATTGCTGCTGCCATTGTTGCCCACCCAGGCGGAGTTGTTGGCGGGCGCGTTGCTCGTGTCCATGAAGTTCGCCACATCTACAAGTATAAGAGAAGCGTCTTTAGTACACTGATGCTGGCAATTGTGCGGCTTCTAAAGGGGGTGGGGGCAGGGGCAGAGGCAGGGGCAGGGTCAGGTGTCAGGGGTGGTTAGGAGTTTGTGGGCGTGGTCAAGTCAAAAATAAAAAAAAAGAATATCAGTAAATAACTAAAAAAAATATAAATATAAAGAGAAAAAAAATATATATATATAAGAATTCTTCGCGTAGGGTAAAAAGGAGGGGTGAAGCGCTAAACTGTAAGGAGTAGCTGGAGAAAGACAGACACGGAGAGACAGAGAGAGAGAGAGAGAGAGAGAGAGAGAGAAAGTGAGAGGGAGATAGACAGAGACAAAGACAGAGACATAGAGAGACAGAGAGAGAGAGTGAGAGAGGGGTGAGACAGTCAGCCAGCCAATTGAAGGTAAAAATAGAGAGCAAATGCTTATATGTCCGACAGCTTACATAACTATAAAGAGCTTAATGCTAAATGCTAAAATTAAAATATATATTATTCAAATGGTTATTGCTCTCTATTTTAGCCAACAACTTGGCTGCAATTCGGGTTTGGGTTGGCAAATAAATATATGGGCATATATCCATATATATATATATATATATATGCATATATATGTGTATACTTTTCATGGGTCATGTTGTGTTTGAGTATCTTTGTGGGGGATTAAGTCTTAAGGCAAGCTGATTAAATATGTATATATGTATATATATTATATATTATACATATTATATAATGTGCTCGCAATGCTCTGAGCTTGGAAATTGCTTTAGTCCATCGCATTCACAAACTCCTTAGCCTATAATACATACATCCAGCGCAAACAACAAACTACCTTCTGATCAAATCCAATATATAATAATATATATAAGACACTCACAAATGTGAAACAAACTGTTGGCTTGATGCGCGGATTGCCCGTCTGAATGTTAGAAAAACAAACAAAAACCAGCTCGCTTTTCAACATGAACACAAACTCACAAGCACTCTTTCTCTTTCACTCTCAATCTCTCTCTCTCCCTCTCCCTCTCTCCCATACATACACACTGTCAGCCTCTCTTTCTCGCTTAAAGCAATTTCCAGGGCAGCAGCTTAAAGCTAGCTTAAAATCTATTTTTATAAACTATTTAAACTAGTTAGATTATAATTTTAATATTAATATTTAATAAATATATATATATATATATATATATATATATAATATAAATATATATAATTTTTGGTGTCTAGTTCTTATATGTATGCATGTATAGTTTGTATATATAAGTATAGTTGGTATGGTTAGTACGAAGGAATGCTGGATGATAGCCTGGGTTTCCGCAAATACGTATTATCATAGTTGAGAATAATAACTCTAGCCACACCACCCACACACTTAATTGGGTTATGAAGAACTAGTTCAACTGCACCTGCACCGCCACCTTTATTCTAGGATCTTAGGTAAACGTAGTTGATATTTCTCTAGGCGTAATGCTGAGGCTCTGAAGTGCGAGCAATGCTTAATATTCCACTCGTTCTAGGTGAGTCCCATCACTACCTCTTAAAGAACGCTTTGTATACCCATATGGAACCAAAATTGTGCAGCTGACCAGTCAAAGAACATTGAAATTGTGTTTAAAGCCGATCGAAAGGTCGCTTAAAACGGGTTTTCACGAATTTTCCACAGTTGCGCGTGGAATTCACAATATCTCTGATCAATATCGCCAATCAATTAAGTTTTCGCTCTGAAACGAGCTTCTTTTCCACTCAGGAGGAGTGGATTTTGAGAAAAGCGTGAAACAGCACTTAAATGGATTTGAGAATTTGAATCTTTGTAAATGAGTTTGATGCCGATCGAATGGGTTAGAAACAAGTTTCATAAAACCGCACTATCTATTATGGTTGGTTGACTATAAGTTAATCAATTAATCAGCCGGGACAAACAGCTTTTTACACATACTATTTAGATGTCCATTGAGCTCGATGCTTTATCTTTGTTATTCTACATAAGCAGTATAGTAATTGGCAATAACTAAAGCACTTGGGAGGAAAATATAAGCTTTTTATGAAATGTATGCAGAGGTGAAACAGGTCGTTAAATAATCGATAATCGATGCCCACCTCCGATTGTAATGAAAGCAATATTCTGTCAGCGGAATGCGGTTATGCAAAGCATGGAATGTATCGATAAATCGATGATTCGATAACGTTTAAGATCGTAACAGAAGTGAATGAACGTAATGTTATAAGCCCAAGATGCTGGCATCGGAAACGAGACTTTCACAATTGTTTAACGTGATTCGTATATATATATATATATATATATATATATGTTATATACTTAAGAGATACGAATGCGTATTGTGGGTTATTTGTGGAGTTTTAAGAGTATGTACGTATGTATGTAGAATCTATAACTAGGTTTATAGTTAATATAAAATGATAGACATATATAAAATGGTGTACGAAATGTCAAACGAGGTCAATGGTTGAATTTCTCAATTTTTTGCAGTATTTTGTTGTTGTTTGTTTTTTTTTTTTTTTAAATTTGTTTTTTTTTTTTTTGTTTGTTTTTTTTTCACCAGTACCCTAAAAAAGTGGTGCAGAAGACGTGGCCTGAGGCTCCATGTGGCTGTTGCTCTCGTGCTGTGGCTGTCACTGGCTGGCTGGGCTGTGCTCCGGTTCCGGTTCCAATGCCGGTTCCGAATCCGGCGTAGATCATCTGCTCCCTGCAGTTATCCCGACCATCTGTTATCATTGGATTCATACTAAATGTCTGGGTGTATGTATGTTTGTAAATCGAATCGACCCTTGAGACGAGATTCGTGTGTGCATATGTATATCATTGGATATAATTCCATATTAATTGTGGCGCTCGCTTTTGTTTCTTAGTTCAGCCTCTTGGTGGCTGATTTAATTAGTGTATAATATTGTTTGGCTTGGATCGACTTAGATCTTGATTTTGTAATTGGGGAAATTTTCTTGACTAGATTTTGTTTAGTGTTTTTTGTTTTTTTTTTTTTTTTTTTTTTTTTGCATTTTATAGCACTCAAAATTGTTACATATTTGACTATATAGTATATTGAGCACCTAAATTGCTAAGAGAAGGGGAGGGGAGGAAGAATAAAGTAAAAATATATATATGTATATTTTTTTTTATTTATTTTTTTTTTTTTTGTTTTGGATTTTTGTAATTAGTGTTGCGATAAAGTTTCTGCCGGTTTCCCTGAATAAGAATTAGAACAGCTGCCTTCTGTTTATTATTTTTGATCATTATTTTAATCCTCAATAATTTCTTCTGTTTCTGCTTCTGTTTCTTCTTCATCTGCATCTCCTGTTGCTGCTGCTGATTTGATGCAATATTTTTGTTATCATGTATCGGTTATTGGTTATCGATTATCGGTTATCGTTTATCGGTAGTTGGGTGCTTCTCCGTTATCTGCAGGCGCTGGACTCGTGCATGGTGGAAACGTGATCAAGAAAACTCTGCATGCTGCATACAAGTCGCACACTCACTCGCTCGGACTCACACCCAAATGCAATCAGACGGTCACACTCACACACACCCACACCCAGCCAAACACACACCCACATACACATTCATACACACATACAAGCAAACATTCCGAACAAAACGCAAAAGCTAAAGACTTCAAAAAGTATTTTAAACGGCGCCCAAGACTTAATATATATATATATATATATCTTCAACAACGAAAGTAACGCAATAAACAAGTTTTCCCTGGAATGTATGTGTATATGCCATATTCGTTTGTCTTCGGCTTCTACAGGGTATATCTGCTCACATTATGCAAACATCTTAATTCACACATTCGCACCGCAGAGTTGTTTCGATCAGTTTCCCTTGTGGCCTCGTTCAGTTATTGCAGTAAGAAATCGAGCGAGAGAGATAGAGGTAAATAGATAGACAGACAGAGAGAGAAAGAGTGTGAGAGAGAGATAAAGAGATAGAGAAGGAGAGAGAGACGGAGACGGAGTAAAGCCGGATTCGCGCATTTGTTAACTCTCCATTTTGAAAACTTTCTAAAAAGTTTTCTAAATCGTCGAACAGTTCAGATTCAGATTCAGATTCAGATTCATTGTCATAAACATTTGCATTTCTTTTTTCTTATGTTTTCAGAGTTTCCTAACAATTTTATAATATATACCTTAATTAGATTAAATTTGATTTCTTCACAGTGTTTTTTCGAGATTTTCTTTTTGTTACTTAAAAATTATAATTATGTGATCTTATTGTGTTATAGTTTCCATGCGTTATTCTGTGCTGCTTCTTGAAATAAAGTCAAGTAAAAATTTAATGATTTTTATAATTAGATGCAAAGGTTTTTATGTTTAATCTCAAAGATATGATAAGTTCTCTCTTTTTTTTTTGGACACACCATTTAGAGTATGTAAACAGAATTTGATGTTTGACTATTAAGAGATAATTAAAACAAGAAGATACGTATATGTATCTATTCAATTGAATTAAAGGGATTCGGAGTTGTTACACATTTCATGCCAAAATTTAATACAAATGTATTAAAATGAATGAATGATGCCAGCAGAAGTTTGTGTTGAAAACCAGTTTAAAAGTGTGGTATTTATATGGACTTATTTCGATTTAATCCCGTTTTGCTTTGATCAAAAATGAATGCATGCATGCAGTGAAAACTTAATAAGAAGTCGTGCATAATGCAAAATTTGGCTTAAACCAAGTAAAAATATGTAAAAAGTGCGTAAATAGAGCACAATTTATACAAATATGTAAAAAGTTAAGGATTAAAGCACAAGTTATCTGGACAATCAATCAAAAGATTCGCTTTTAAAACGGAAATATCGCTTCATTGAATATATTTAAAACTTCTTTTAGGTGGACGATAGCCTTATTTCTTGTTTTCTAAAATTTATTTGAAAAGATTTGTACACAAACTTAAGCTTGTTTTTATTAATATTTGACATTGAATGTATCTTTATTTGCATTTCTTTTCCTTTTTTAATATCCGTATCTCAAAAAAAAACAAGTAAGAGGTTCTTGTCGGGAGCTCCCGACTAGAGGATACCCTGAACCCTCTTCTTCCAACATTAAATGCATATATATGTTCTAGCCTAGAAGCTATATGTCAAGTTTGGGGACTTTAGCTCTTATTATTTACCAAAATTGCCCAAAAAACAGGGTATCGATATCGATATATGTCCCGGAGTTATGTCGTTTTGAAACGTCATATCTCCGCGTGGAGCTATTCGATTTCGATCTTCGCACCGACCTCGATTTAAAAAAAAAAAACGTGATATTTTGTGATATAAAACTGATCCTTACGAGCCAAAAATAGTATAAAATTCCAAAATCTGACATTATTTGACAGAAATATTCCAAGAAATCATCAATTTGTTTTTTTGTCTACAACATTTTTTTTAACAAAACGATGTTTAATTTGCTTGAATGCCAATTGATGGTAGGGATCCGTACGCGTTCAAAAAGGTATAACATTTTAAAATCAGACATTATTTACCCGAGATATTAAAAAAAAATCATCGAAAAAGTATTGATTTTCGCACCGACCTCGATTTTGAAAAAAAATCGTGATGATTTGGAAGGTTATATCTCCGCGGGGAGTTCTGTCGTTTTGGAACGTCATATCTCCGCGGGGAGTTATGTCGTTTTGAAACGTCATATCTCCCGCGGAGTTCTGTCGTTTTGGAACATCATATCTCCGCGCGGAGTTATGTCGTTTTGGAACGTCATATCTCCGCGCGGAGTTATGTCGTTTTGGAACGTCATATCTCCGCGCGGAGTTATGTCGTTTTGGAACATCATATCTCCGCGCGGAGTTATGTCGTTTTGGAACGTCATATCTCCGCGCGGAGTTATGTCGTTTTGGAACGTCATATCTCCGCACGGAGTTATGTCGTTTTGGAACGTCATTTCCCCGCGCGGAGTTCTGTCGTTTTGGAACGTCATATCACCGCGCGGAGGTATGTCGTTTTGGAACGCCATATCTCCGCGGGGAGTTCTGTCGTTTTGGAACGTCATATCTCCCGCGGAGTTCTGTCGTTTTGAAACGTCATATCTCCGCGCGGAGTTATGTCGTTTTGGAACATAATATCACCGCGCGGGAAAAAACGTGATGTAACTTGCCATTTTGTTGATTTGGGTCAAAATTTTGGATTTCCTTTTTTTGATGCCAATCGATAGAACTGATCCTTACGAGTCAAAAATGGTATAAAATTCCAAAATCCGACATTATTTGACGGAAATATTCCAAAAAATCATCAAAAAGGTTGACTTTACGAACTAATGGTTTTTTTGCTTTAAAATTTTTTGAACCCATCGATGTTTAATTTGTTTGAATGCCAATTGATGTTAGGGATCGGTACGCATTCAAAAAGGAATAACATTTTAAAATCAGACATTATTATTTACCAAAATTGCCCAAAAAACAGGGTATCGATATCGATATATGTCCCGGAGTTATGTCGTTTTGAAACGTCATATCTCCGCGTGGAGCTATTCGATTTCGATCTTCGCACCGACCTCGATTTAAAAAAAAAAAACGTGATATTTTGTGATATAAAACTGATCCTTACGAGCCAAAAATAGTATAAAATTCCAAAATCTGACATTATTTGACAGAAATATTCCAAGAAATCATCAATTTGTTTTTTTGTCTACAACATTTTTTTTAACAAAACGATGTTTAATTTGCTTGAATGCCAATTGATGGTAGGGATCCGTACGCGTTCAAAAAGGTATAACATTTTAAAATCAGACATTATTTACCCGAGATATTAAAAAAAAATCATCGAAAAAGTATTGATTTTCGCACCGACCTCGATTTTGAAAAAAAATCGTGATGATTTGGAAGGTTATATCTCCGCGGGGAGTTCTGTCGTTTTGGAACGTCATATCTCCGCGGGGAGTTATGTCGTTTTGAAACGTCATATCTCCCGCGGAGTTCTGTCGTTTTGGAACATCATATCTCCGCGCGGAGTTATGTCGTTTTGGAACGTCATATCTCCGCGCGGAGTTATGTCGTTTTGGAACGTCATATCTCCGCGCGGAGTTATGTCGTTTTGGAACATCATATCTCCGCGCGGAGTTATGTCGTTTTGGAACGTCATATCTCCGCGCGGAGTTATGTCGTTTTGGAACGTCATATCTCCGCACGGAGTTATGTCGTTTTGGAACGTCATTTCCCCGCGCGGAGTTCTGTCGTTTTGGAACGTCATATCACCGCGCGGAGGTATGTCGTTTTGGAACGCCATATCTCCGCGGGGAGTTCTGTCGTTTTGGAACGTCATATCTCCCGCGGAGTTCTGTCGTTTTGAAACGTCATATCTCCGCGCGGAGTTATGTCGTTTTGGAACATAATATCACCGCGCGGGAAAAAACGTGATGTAACTTGCCATTTTGTTGATTTGGGTCAAAATTTTGGATTTCCTTTTTTTGATGCCAATCGATAAAACTGATCCTTACGAGTCAAAAATGGTATAAAATTCCAAAATCCGACATTATTTGACAGAAATATTCCAAGAAATCATCAATTTGTTTTTTTGTCTACAACATTTTTTTTAACAAAACAATGTTTAATTTGCTTGAATGCCAATTGATGGGAGGGATCCGTACGCGTTCAAAAAGGTATAACATTGCAAAATCAGACATTATTTACCCGAGATATTCAAAAAAAATCATCGAAAAAGTATTGATTTTCGCACCGACCTCGATTTTGAAAAAAAAATCGTGATGATTTGGAAGGTCATATCTCCGCGGGGAGTTCTGTCGTTTTGAAACGTCATATCTCCCGCGGAGTTCTGTCGTTTTGAAACATCATATCTCCGCGCGGAGTTATGTCGTTTTGGAACGTCATATCTCCACGCGGAAATATGTCGTTTTGGAACGTCATATCTCCACGCGGAGTTATGTCGTTTTGGAACGTCATATCTCCGCGCGGAGTTATGTCGTTTTGGAACGTCATATCTCCGCGCGGAGTTATGTCGTTTTGGAACATCATATCTCCGCGCGGAGTTATGTCGTTTTGGAACGTCATATCTCCGCGCGGAGTTATGTCGTTTTGGAACGTCATATCACCGCGCGGAGTTATGTCGTTTTGGAACGTCATATCTCCACGCGGAGTTATGTCGTTTTGGAACGTCATATCTCCGCGCGGAGTTATGTCGTTTTGGAACATCATATCACCGCGCGGAAAAGAACGTGATGTAACTTGCCATTTTGTCGATTTGGGTCAAAATTTTGGATATCCTTTTTTTTGATGCCAATCGATAGAACTGATCCTTACGAGTCAAAAATGGTATAAAATTCCAAAATCCGACATTATTTGACGGAAATATTCCAAAAAATCATCAAAAAGGTTGACTTTACGAACTAATGGTTTTTTTGCTTTAAAATTTTTTGAACCCATCGATGTTTAATTTGTTTGAATGCCAATTGATGTTAGGGATCGGTACGCATTCAAAAAGGAATAACATTTTAAAATCAGACATTATTATTTACCAAAATTGCCCAAAAAACAGGGTATCGATATCGATATATGTCCCGGAGTTATGTCGTTTTGAAACGTCATATCTCCGCGTGGAGCTATTCGATTTCGATCTTCGCACCGACCTCGATTTAAAAAAAAAAAACGTGATATTTTGTGATATAAAACTGATCCTTACGAGCCAAAAATAGTATAAAATTCCAAAATCTGACATTATTTGACAGAAATATTCCAAGAAATCATCAATTTGTTTTTTTGTCTACAACATTTTTTTTAACAAAACGATGTTTAATTTGCTTGAATGCCAATTGATGGTAGGGATCCATACGCGTTCAAAAAGGTATAACATTTTAAAATCAGACATTATTTACCCGAGATATTAAAAAAAAATCATCGAAAAAGTATTGATTTTCGCACCGACCTCGATTTTGAAAAAAAATCGTGATGATTTGGAAGGTTATATCTCCGCGGGGAGTTCTGTCGTTTTGGAACGTCATATCTCCGCGGGGAGTTATGTCGTTTTGAAACGTCATATCTCCCGCGGAGTTCTGTCGTTTTGGAACATCATATCTCCGCGCGGAGTTATGTCGTTTTGGAACGTCATATCTCCGCGCGGAGTTATGTCGTTTTGGAACGTCATATCTCCGCGCGGAGTTATGTCGTTTTGGAACGTCATATCTCCACGCGGAAATATGTCGTTTTGGAACGTCATATCTCCACGCGGAGTTATGTCGTTTTGGAACGTCATATCTCCGCACGGAGTTATGTCGTTTTGGAACGTCATTTCTCCGCGCGGAGTTCTGTCGTTTTGGAACGTCATATCACCGCGCGGAGGTATGTCGTTTTGGAACGCCATATCTCCGCGGGGAGTTCTGTCGTTTTGGAACGTCATATCTCCCGCGGAGTTCTGTCGTTTTGAAACGTCATATCTCCGCGCGGAGTTATGTCGTTTTGGAACATCATATCACCGCGCGGAAAAGAACGTGATGTGACTTGCCATTTTGTCGATTTGGGTCAAAATTTTGGATTTCCTTTTTTTGATGCCAATCGATAAAACTAATCCTTACGAGTCGAAAATGGTATAAAATTCCAAAATCTGACATTATTTGACAGAAATATTCCAAGAAATCATCAATTTGTATTTTTGTCTACAACATTTTTCTTAACAAAAGGATGTTTAATTTGCTTGAATGCCAATAGATGGGAGGGATCCGTACGCGTTCAAAAAGGTATAACATTTTAAAATCAGACATTATTTACCCGAGATATTAAAAAAAAATCATCGAAAAAGTTTTGATTTTCGCACCGACCTCGATTTTGAAAAAAAAATCGTGATGATTTGGAAGGTCATATCTCCGCGGGGAGTTCTGTCGTTTTGGAACGTCATATCTCCGCGCGGCAAAAAAGTGATGTAACTTGCCATTTAATCGATTTGGGTCAAAATTTTGGATTTCCTTTTTTTGATGCCAATCGATAGAACTGATCCTTACGAGTCAAAAATAGTATAAAATTCCAAAATCCGACATTATTTGACAGAAATATTCCAAGAAATCATCAAAAAGGTTGACTTTACGAACTAATGGTTTTTTTGTCTTTAAAATTTTTTGAACCCATCGACGTTTAATTTGTTTGAATGCCAATTGATGTTAGGGATCGGTACGCATTCAAAAAGGAATAACATTTTAAAATCAGACATTATTTACCCGAGATATTAAAAAAAAATCATTGAAAAAGTTTCGATTTTCGCACCGACCTCGATTTTGAAAAAAAAAATCGTGATGATTTGGAAGGTCATATCTCCGCTCGGAGTTATGTCGTTTTGGAAAAAGGAACTTAAATAGCATTACAGAAAAAAGTCGCAATAACCATGCTGTTAAAATGCGAAGCAGACGCGCATGAATGTGTGTTTGTACAGAAATTCTCAAAGATGCTGCTCTATTCAATTGCGCAGTTGCATATAACTTTGGTTTTTTTTACCCGATCTTTATGAAATTTTCTACAGTATATCTTATTGTATCATAGAATATTTGTGTATACTGAAAAAGACAATTGCATTTAAATTTTGGCTTAAATTGGTTGGCAATAAAAGTTGGGTTATTAACATGATTTATAGCTCTGGGGTGGTAGCGGAGAGGTGGCGATAGGTATAAAATATACCCATTTTTAATGGGTTCAGGGTATAAAAAAACAATTTAATCTGCGCACAAAATAACGCATAGTATTATTTTGAGATTTCAAATTGTCGTAATTAAATATTATAGATTATTCATTTATGATTTTATAAATGTCTCAACCAAATAACTAATTAGCTAAGCTAACTAATAAATTTGCAACACTTGTGGGTTTTATTTATTATATATATATACTTATGTATGTATATATATATATATTGTTCTTTTTGTTTTTTTTTTTTCGAATCGTGTTTAAACGAGTTAACGAATATATGTATTGTATATGATGTTTGTTATACATACATACGAGTGTCTATGTACGAGATCATTTATGTATGGTAATATGTATCTATGTATCTATGTATCTATGTGTTTTTCTTATTTATTGGATTGGCTAACGATAATGCGTTCAACTGGCCTGCCTGCGACGACTGCCTGACGAATTATTGTTAAAATTATAGTGTTTATTTGCTGATGTCTGTGTGTTTGAGTGTGTCTTTGTGTGTGTGTGTGTCTTTGTGTGTCCGTATGGGTGTGTGTTTGTGCATTGGAATGCTCAAGTTTCGCGCTTAAAACGTTTATGGTTCATGATGCCTGCTTGGGGGCTGGTGTTTATATAGAAATAGTCAACAAATAAATACCTTGGCTATGCATTGTGCTACTTAACGTGCTGGCCGCCGCTAGAGTCGTATAGCTGCCCTTGGGGGTGTAGGTGAAGGTGTGCGGCTCGCTCTTCTTGCCGCTCGAGATGATTGACACCTGAACGCTGACCGGCTTTACCAGATTCTGATGCGGATATGGCGGCACTGTGCAGATCAAATGTGTCTGAAAATTAAAGAAAATATGTCAGCTAAAACTGAAAGCATATGCTGTTGCATATAATGGCGGGTATCATCCATCTTTGCCACGGGTAAGCTGTCTTCTTCAAATTGCAGACATGAGCAAATTGAATACAATATTTATGTACACTGGAAGTCATAATTGAGAAGACAAATATTTTTCACAAAGGTCTTGCTAAAAATGAATTGAAGCCGATCAGAAGGTAGCAACTGCAACTTCTTTTCCGCCAATTATTCACGGTTGCGGGTGCAATTCGCGAAATATATGAAAAACGTATTCCGATAAAACCTATAACTATAATTTTTCACCCAGAAAAAATGGATTGAAGTAAACGTGTGCAACATGTCTCCAAATAATATTTATAAAGATCCTTAGAAATGAGTTAGAACTCGAATCTTCGGCTGTTAATCATGTGATTACGATTTTCTAGCCAGGAGGGGTGAAAGTTGGTAAACCTCTTAAATGAATTTTCATAAAGATCGTGGAGTATGCTTTACAAACGTTTTCCACAAATTTTCCACACTTTTGGGCGGAATTCGCAAAAATCCTGCACAACATTACATAAGGTAACATCTTTAAAACGTCCACTTCCTAGATATAGATACATCCGTGCCTTATATCGTACCTGATGCAAATACTCCTTGTCGGGCTGCACGCTCTGTTCCCAAAGCGCTGCCGTTCCACCGATCAGCTGCTGACGGCCTACTATCTCGGCAGCCGGATCATCGGCATTGACACTGTCGTAGGTCTCCTGGAACACAACGTGCGTGTCCTTCAAAAAGTTCTTTCCAATGATGAACAGCTCCAGACCGCCATCGACGGGGCAAGAGTTAAGTGATTTTTTACAGATCTCTGGTACGCCTGGTGGCTGAGCTATGAAATACGAAAAAAACAACCAAAGTTAGTGCAAATTTATCCAAAAATTAATCTAATTACGAAACCATATATGTAACACTTGGCTCTAATTCGAGGCACAAATGAAACATCAATTGCGCTTGGGTCTTTGGTTGGAGAGATCTGATAGATCCAAAATAGAAAATAGTTTTCAAAGAGTGTGAATACTTACTGCATATGATGGGATTGGAGCAGACCTGCAGCGTCTCAGTGCTGCCATCGTCGCGTGTTAGCTGCGTGCGAAAGACCATGCGACAACGTGTTGACTTCTTCTTATTCTTCTGTGCTAGGTGCTCCGGGAAACGGTGTTCCACATCGACATTGCGTTCCTGCAGGAAGAGTTGTTATGCGATTGGCTAGACAATAGTTTGTAAATTCTACGAGTGTGTACCTTAAGGATGCCAACGCAATCGCAGGTGATGGTCATGTCCGTTTCGGGTTTGAAATCAATCTCAATGACCATGGTGCCGTCGACCTTCTTCTCGTTGCACTGCGTCGAATTCTTGCCAGCCACCTTGCACGCCTGATAGAACATATGCGGTGCAACGCGTCCAATGTCCGTGCCAATGAACACCTGGAGTACGGCTGACTTTTCATAGCCGGTTAACCGGACAATGGGGAAACCGTTGCCGCTACGATCCTTGACTGCGCCGCGGCTACCTTCGGTCTGGTAACGGGCGCGATGCTGTTGCTCCGGCTGGGAGACAATCTCCAGCTGGACATGGCCATCATTGGAGCTGGCGATGCTGTTCAATGGTGTCGTTGGTTGCCTTTTGTTGGCCACGCGGGTTACGGCGCGCGTTCCAATGAATCTGGGGAAATTGTACAATTTGCGGAAGAAGCACAATCAATAAACAGTTGAAGCTAGTGGCTCACAGGTCCAAGTTCAATAGACAAACTATGTGTTATGGTGAGGTGGAGAAGGAGGCTGGGCATCCAAATATTCGAATAAAGCTCAAATCAAATCTACAAAACGTGGCCATATTTTAATGTTTATTTGTCTATGGGATCATAAAACGCAGCAAGGGCGTACTTTGAACTTTTCCTAGACTCTGTACAGATGCGTTGAAACTATAAGAAAATTCCGAATTTCGGTAGTGTATATATATATGATATAAATATATATATATATATATATAAATATATAAATATATATATATATATATACATATGTAAATATTGTATATGGTGTGGTATTATATGCGTGTGTTTTGCATATGCGTATCTTGATTTATGATAAAAAATTTAGTGCTACATGTGCTGGGGCCCAGGATGAATAAACTTGATGCAAAATGATATATGGCTTTATAATACACACACGCACACACTCGCACACACAGAGGCGAGAGCGAGAGAGGGAGAGGGAGAGAGAGCCGTGCCCAAAACAATAAATAGAGTTATGTATATAATATTAAACGCAAAGCGAAATGTTTGCAATTCGGAATCGGAAAATACAAAATAACCAAAACACAAAACATTTTCTTAACATTTGATTTTCTTTTTGAACATAAAAGCAATTGAAAGAAAAAGGCAACAAATGTGAATGTGAGTGTGGAAAATCAACGCGCTGCACTTTGCACTTTGCAGTTGTTGTTTTTGTTTTGTTTAAACAATTATTTTGATATGAGTTTTATGTTACTTTTAACTTGCTTTTGCTATTGTTGACGATTCATTTTCTTTAAACACACACACACACACACACACACTGAGAACAAGAAAGCTAGATAGGGAGGTTGGGAGAGACATAGAGAGAGAGGGGGGGAGGGGGGGTGGGGAAAGGGAGATAGAAATAACAGACACATAGCATGTACAACAACAAAGCCGAACAAAAAGTTTAAACAAATTCGTTTTCAAACATTTTACCTTAGGCATTAAATTATTTAGAACGTGTTAATAAAATTCTCAATAAAAATAACAGCAAAAATAACAAATATTCAAAGCCACAAGCTTTTTGCCTTTAATTTTAAGACATTTTAATAAAGTTTGTTTTTTAATAATTTGTAAATTTTTAAAGTATTCTAATTTATGGAATTGCATTAAAATTTGTGGCCATTTTTAAGTGAAAAACAAATATTCCAAAATTCTTTTTTTATGTACATAAACATCAATGCATATACGAAGAGTACATTTTTGTTGTTGTTTATTATTTATTTAAAAAATGTGTCGCCCATTTAGATATATATATAATATATATAATAAAATATATATTATATATATATAAAAATTGTTAGATTTACAGGCAATTTGTGGACTTTGTGGCCATTTAAATTCTTCAAAATTCGTTCGTTTCAAAAATGTCCATAGCAAACATATTTAATGAGCACCTTTTTGTTGCCATTTTGAAAATGTTTCGAAAATGTTGTCTGCAGTTTGGAGACTGCTTTTTCAAATTTGTTTGTGGTTGTTGCTGTTGTTTGTAGCTTTGGTTTTTGTTTCTGTTTCTGTTTCTGTTTTTTTTTTTTTTTGTTTGTGGTTCGTAAAGAAAACGCCGCTTACTTTGGCTCGCTGCTGCTGGTGCTATTCCTGCCGTGGGTCTTGCTGCTGCTGCTGTGGCTCATAGTTTCTGCGGACATGCAACGTGCTGTGGCGCCACCAATGCTGGCAATGCCGATGTTGGATCCGATGTTGCCTGGCTCGCTGCTGGCTGCGCTGTCGGCCACAACGGTGGCAATTTTGCGTATAAACTCATCCTCGCTGCAGGCATCATCGTTGTCGAGCTCCACTTGATTGCATTCGAGCTTCCGACGTTTCAGATGCTTGCCACCGCGTCCTCCTCCGCCGCTTTCCGCCCCCCCACTGCTGCTCTCCTGCTGCTGGAGCTGCAAATGTAATCCAGGATAGTGAAATTGATGTTGTTGCTGCTGCTGCTGTTGCTGCTGCTGATGCTGCTGCTGCTGCTGTTGCTGCTGCGGCTGCGACTGTTGTTGCTGGAAATGTTGCTGCTGCTGTTCATGCAGCTGGTGTTGCACAGAAAGTACCACATCGGCGGCCTTGTGGCTGATCGTTGTATTGAAGAAGCCGCCAAAAAGCTCGGAGCTAAGCGTTGTCGTTTGTGTTCCTGTTGCCGTTGACGTTGTTGTTGCTGTTGCCGAGGCAGTTGCTTGGTTGCTGTCCGTGCCAAAGCCCGTGTCTTCATCGTTGCTGGGCGGCGTGGCCAGTTCATCCACAAATGATGCCGATGAGTCCGGCTCAATATCATCCAGATAGTTGAGCATTTTCTTGGCATGGCGCGATCTACATATATATTTATATATATATATACAGGTACATACATATACACATACAAATATATATATATATATAGAATATATATATATATACATATATGCATATACATTTAATATATGCTGTTTTATGTCCTGATTTAATTACATTATTTGTTTGTACTCTGATTTGTATACAATTTGATTTAATATTATCGAAAGCTTTTGGGTTTATTGTACTTATACACAAACAAAAATAACAATAAAATAATTTCATAAATTCGTGTAGACATAAATATTATCAATCAAATCGTGTACACCCAACAGTATAAAGTGCGACTAATGTAAACAGGCACGACATCATAATCTTTTCAAAATTCCAATCAAAATGACAAGAATCAAGCACAAAAAATAAAGGAACGTGAAATATTCAAATAAAACTGAATTTCAAATCGGTTGGGAAAGTGGGAAGAGGGCGAGGTATAGAGAGAGAGCGAGAGAGCGAGAGCGAGAGATAATGTACGAAACAAACACGAACACAAACAAGAATACAAATACAAATACAAATACATATACGCGCTGTCAATCGAGTGTTGATTGAACTGCAAGTGGTGTTCGGAATTATATTGATCTGCGATCTGAAGCAAATGTTTTTATGCTGGCCAATGAACTAGTTCATTTGCATACAAATTGATTGCACGCATTTCCGGTGAATTCTATTGTCGCTTACGAGAATCAAATGTAACTTTAAAGAGTTGCACACCTGTGCATTAAGAACTAGTTCGGTTCAATGGTTCAGTGAACTGCGTCAAGAGGTCAAGCTCAAATAATTAACATTTTTTAATACATCGAAACTAAAAACCTTAAAAAGATTCGAACAGTTCATGGCCAAGGGAACTAGTTCAAGAAAACAATGCTTGTCAGGAAAACCAATTAAAATTGAGACGAGCGTTCATTAGAACCGGCTAGTCACAGTAAACTAGTTTCGATTGTATTCAAATTCAACGAAGGATAACTAAATTACTGGACTACATAGGAACAGGCAAACAATCATACAAAATGTGACTTGTGGGTGCTGCTTCTCATAAAGGCAGTTGCATTGAATTTGAACCAATGTACTGATATTTGATTTGATATAATCAAGGCATGTGTGAATGGAATAAACAAGTGCTGTTATGTGGCACTAAACACACTTAATAATATAACTTGATATTTTATAATGTGCAGTCCGCAATCCCCCAATTCCCCAATCGTCCAATCAGCAGCAGCAATAATAATCAACTATTTTATTTGTAATCCTAACCTAAGCCAAATCCATGCGCGGCCATTATCAGTAAAATTGAGACAACGAAAAGGTAGGCATCACAACATGGCGTATACGTATCAAAATACAAATTATATACTCATCAATACACACAAATCAATATGTCTATAATGTATGAAACTGTTGGGCGCAGAAGGTACAGGTAAAAATTGCTTTATTATTGGGATCAAACAAGAGCTTGCAGATTTTAACAATGACAACTAGGCCAGGTTTCAAAAAGACAGCCTTTAAACTCTGAGGAATAGAGAAAGTGGAGCGACTTTTGTGCAATGAGAAAAAATGTTTAACTACGTATAATATAGTAGATCGGTTTGATACGGTTTTGCAGATATTCTTGACGAAACAGTAAAGCTGAACTTAAGGGATTTGATTCGGGAGAATAGCTTTAAAACTGAGAGACAAGTATGCACAGGCACACACAAAATCGACTCGGTTGTTGCTGCTGATCACATTCATACATAAGTATATATATATACATACAATGTTTCATGCCAAGCATTCGAATACCCTTTGGAAGGGTATCAAAATGTGCATCCGATAAAGGAGTAGTTAACTAAAATGCCGGCATCCAATTCGCGTCGATAAAGTAGTTTACTAACATTTCGGAATTGATCATATAAATCAGAGAGCAGCACTTTTTATTATTATATTCTCGTTGTTTCAAGTGACACACGAGAGACATATGTACGATAAGAAGGTGTTTTAAGTGGCCGGCAACTTAAACTGCTGCAGCTCTAATGTGGAATTGATAAGATACAAATGCGATTACAGGCATGTAATTATAATGTGGCATAAGTATTAAAGCAACAACATTTACACACACACACACACACACACACACACACACACTAACAACAACGAGACACTTGTCTCTAAACACATTCACCATGACCTACAATGCAAAAACAGAAAATGCATCGCGAAAAACCTGTCCATAAAACCAAATCTTACAAATTTGATTGGCTTAGTGGGTTTTTTTTTTATTGGAATTTCTTCATTTTCGAATATCTTGCAAATTACATATAGTTAATCATTATTTGATTAATCACAAAATGATTAAAACAAACAAATTTAAAACGTCATTTCCAAAACTTTAATTTCTTGCCAAATGTTGTAACCTTTTTTACTTTTTAGCTTTTAAGTGAAAATTCCATTTAGAAAAACGAATTTTTATCTAAACCCCGATCTTTTTTTGGGATTTTGTTTTGTTTATTGACTCTTCCATTTCCATTAAGAATTGGATGGAAAATAAACTATTTGCCGAATTATTTTTAATATATTGTAAATTTAAATTCGTAAATTTAAATAGCGTTTAATTAATAGAATTTTAAACAATATTCAACAACTTTTGGTCGCAACAGAATAGCGAAAAGTAAATAAATTATTTATAGTCGAAGCAGTTCAACTTCGCGAGCGATCACTGTGTCTTGATGAAAATGGCATTATGTATTTATTGAAATAAAAATTAAATTGGAAAATATAATGATAAATTCAAAAGTAAGTTTGTGTTTGTGGCCGAGAATCTCACATCGACTTGTCAAAGATGTAAACAAACGGAATTTATAATATATATATATATACACATGTACATACATATATATACATATACATATGAACACGTTTCGTTTAAGAACAATGTGTTCTTTATATAGTATTTAGATATGATTATTCTTCTTCGAAATCTTGCACAAGATCATGTTCGATTCGACCCCCCCACCGAACGTGCCACTTACGGCGTCCTCATGCTGCCAATTGAAGGGTGTTTGGGAGGTGTTTTCTTTTGGGGAGGAGGGTGTCTGTTGCACGGATATTCGATGAGAGAACAACACACTTCCTTTCGAAACCAAGTGCGATACACTACTGAAGGGCGCACATGACCAACGATCCATTTCGCCAAGCGAACCGATTTATGAAGAAACCATAATCCAATGCATTTCCAACTTCGGGACTGAACGATTTCTGTATATATTTTATTTACAGTAAAATCGAATGCGCTTTGACGAACCTAAACAATAAAACTGGCAAAAGGCGTCCGGTAATTCGGTAACGCTGAGCGTCTCAATTTGCGTCCAAATGCAGTTCCAAAAGCTAGCCGATGCGCGTGTGTGTCTCTGTGTGTGTGTATGTGTGTGTGTGTGTATGTGTATGTGTGTTTGTGTATATGAGTATGTGCAGGTGAGTGTAAGGTAGTTGGAGAGCTGAACAGCTGACTGATCGAAAGGGTAGATGGACTCACCTTGAAACGGGTATCGCGCGTATTAAATGCTGCTGCGGTGAATGTTGCTGCGGTTGCTGATGATGTTGCTGCTGTTGCTGCTGCTGCTGGTGCTGATGATGCTGTTGCAGCGAGTTGGTGACGGCCACGCTGTTGTTCAACGCGTTGTTCACCAACAGATTTGTGTGCTGCCCACTGCCCGAGGCGCTGCTGTTGCCACTGCTGCTGCTGCTGCTGCTACTGCTGCTGCTGCTGCTGCTACTGTTGCTGCTGTTGCTGCTGCTGCTGCTGGCGCTGTTGGCCCCATTGCTCCTGGCATCAGCAGCAACAGCACCCGCACCATTGCGCAGCTCCGTGTGCTGATCGAATCCCAGGCCGCTGTCATTCGAATTGTCGCAGGGCGGCGGATGCGGTCGCTGTGGTATTCGCTTGCC
This sequence comes from Drosophila virilis, assembly GCF_030788295.1. Taxonomy (NCBI): domain Eukaryota; kingdom Metazoa; phylum Arthropoda; class Insecta; order Diptera; family Drosophilidae; genus Drosophila; species Drosophila virilis. Next base: position 24,906,047 of record NC_091543.1, on the reverse strand, counting down.
AGGCACAAGTTTTCCCGGCCCCGTCTGTCAGATGAAAAGTGGACAATTTTTAGTTTTAAATACTTATGCAGCCGCTGCTATGGCATAAACCATCCAAAGTGCTTACCCGGGCTATGGTATGCAGTTTACCCGGCAGTCCCTTGCCAGGCTGTCTTTTCGATGGTATCCGAAAGCCTTTGCGATGTATCCGCGGACTCATCGTTGAGTTTGTGGACATGGTCATGCGCATGCCTGGAAGCAAATAAAAAAGAACAATAAATTCTGTTGTTTGTATTTTAACTTATTTTATTTATGTTTTACGAAAAAAGGTAACAAATCAGTTTCTGTCTGTAAAAGGCGCAAATTTATTGATATTTTCTACTATCGGATAGAAATTTAACTTTCGCCCACACAACACCCACATATGTGAAATATGGGCTGGATTTGGAAAAAAACGTTTGAAAATATGTTCTCAATGAACTTTTATATAGATTATTTAGTTTGGGGCCAATCGGATAGTAAGCAAAATTTTCGGCACTTTTTCCACAGTTGCGGGTGGAAAAATTTTAAAATTTTTAAAAAGTTTTAACTTAAGCTTAACAATGAATTTAAACATTGATCTTTGCAGATTAGTTCGAAGCCAATCGTGTTGCATACAAAAGTTATCCGCTCATTTTCCACAGTTGCGGGTGGAATTTTTCTAAATTCTTAATAAGCTTAGCTTAGGCTTAACCTAAACAAAATGTTGGTATAAAAACGATTTAAAATTATAGATAATTGAAGCGGATGGAAGAGGTTTTAAATAAAAAAAAAACTTGTTTGTTTTTCATGCGAGTCAGCTTAAAATCTTGATTTAAAGATTGGCCTCAAACTCAACTTTTAATGCGTTTTATTAGCCATTACGTTAATGTCAGAAAATACCACTAAGTGCTATACAAACATATATTTGTCTATAGACAGCTTCTTCTCTTTTTTTTTGTTTTCTTTCAAGAAGATGACTATCAACAGATTGTTACTGAAATTGCAAATATTGTTCATAGCGAGAGTAGATGATAGAACAAGCAAATATATGTCATAATCTCAAGATAAAACCAGCTTAAACCAGAATTGGAACGATAAGTACGAGAGAGAAAGAGGAGAGAGAGAGAGAGAGAGAAAAATCAGAATTGCAACAAACTGCGCCAAGCATAGTCGGCGCAATGCAAATCTGTGCAGCATGCTTTGCCGCTTGATCAAGACAATATATGCCTATATATACATATATATATATATGTATATTTATATCAAGTGCTTCATTTAAACACAATGCAAAAATGGTGCGACTTGCAACGCGCCTGCTGCTGATAATGCCCCGTGAACGGGCGCAAAGCTGGAGCCGTCGACGCAGCTAGGCAAAGTGCATTGAACTCTGTGTGCGCCATGAACTCAGCAGGTTCCACATATATCTATATGCATATACATATATATTTAGATGTATATATGTGTGCTAGTGTGTATATAAGTCATAGCTGCAATTGCAGCATAAATGCAGCATCGGACCGCGCAGCTGTCATGCAATTGTTCATCCAATTGCACAGCACAAGTTGCGCTTTATTGTTGCACTTTGGGCGCCTCAATTGATGCACAATTTGAGCTTGTAAACGCTTCGCTTGTATTGTCTAGGCATTATCATTGCCCAGTTAAAGCAGTTGATAGCAGCCACACACACACACGCACACACACACTGATAAGCCCCAAGGCGGGCGCTGCTGTTGCCCAAGCAACCCGCTCAAATCTGCATTAATGCCGGACTCTCCGATTCACATTCTGTTTGTACATAAATATTTTCATATTTGTTTCTATTTGCTGATCGATGTTTACATTTGATTATTGCATTTCTGGGGCTCTTCTTCTTAAATTATATTCATTGCAAATGGGACGCGCGACTTGGCAAATTGCAATTTCTTGTTTATATAGTACACCGCCATGCACTTGAATAGGGACGGCCGTTAATTAAATTCATATGCAACTATTTAACTAAAAAAATACAAATTAAATCAGACGTAATATTTGCTTTGTATTATTCAGTGGCTTATTGTTTATTCATTAGAAAGAAATACATTGTTTAATTAACCGGTTATTTGTTAATCTCAAAAAAAATAAATACATTGTTTAATAGGGACATCATAACTTTGGTTTTTACTCTATTTTCATTCTCATTAAATATACATAATCAGTCGAAAGAACGAGTCATATATTTTTATATATTTTAAGAAGATATTTAATTAAGATTAAGATTAAGATTATCGGAAACAAACTCGATCTGCGCAGGCATTGGGAGCACCTACATTTCAAGTCTATAGCTCTTATATGTTCTGAGATCCTTGCGGACATACATACGGACGGACGGGCGGACAGACAGACGGACATGGCTAGATCGACTCGGCTATTGATGCTGATCAAGAATATATATACTTTTTGGGGCCGGAGATGCTTCCTTCTGCTTGTTAAATACATTTGGATTTTGCACATATACAATATACCCTTATATCCATTTTAAATGGGTTCAGGGTGCAATCATCGAAAAAGTTTCGATTTTCGCACCGACCTCGATTTTGAAAAAAATCGATTTGGAAGGTCATATCTCCGCGGGGAGTTCTGTCGTTTTGAAACGTCATACCTCCCGCGGAGTTCTGTCGTTTTGGAACGTCATATCTCCGCGTGGAGCTATTACCCGTGATATTAAAAAATAAATCTTCGAAAAAGTTTTGATTTTTGCACCGACCTCGATTTTGAAAAAATTGATTTGGAAGGTCATATCTTCGCGGGTAGTTATGTCGTTTTGGAACGTCATATCTCCCGCGGAGTTCTGTCGTTTTGGAACATCATATCTCCGCGCGGAGCTATTACCCGTGATATAAAAAAAAAGTCTTCGAAAAAGTTTCGATTTTCGCACCGACATCGATTTTGAAAAAAATCGTCATGATTTGGAAGGTATATATCATTTATACCCATTTTTATGGGTTCAGGGTATAATAATTTAAAATGTCAAATGATGTATTTTTTGCTGTTATCAAAATGAAAGATAAAAAGGTAACATTTCACAATTCGTGTCCCTATTTAAATGCAGGGTGCTGTATAAGTAAATACATATGTATATGGGGCTTTCAGTTTCATACAGTTGCATAATGTTATATTTCAGGAAGAGAAGAGCGAGAGAGAATAGGAGAGATAGAGAGAGAGAGAATTGGGAGAATTCAATGATATTGCTGTAAGACCTATGAAAATCGCACAGAAAGGCGTTAAATCGAAATAGTTGTCTTTAAATTTGCCGCGTAAATGACTGAGTTAACAAATTACTTAAATATACCTCCGATCAGCAAATACATCGCCTTCTAATGTTGCATACGTTTCAAAGACTTAAATAGATCCACTTAAGAACCTTAAAAGCTACCAAATGTATGTGAATGTATTTGGTAAATGGTTTGACACTTGTTGCCAAGCTCTTGCCTGGGTCTATAAAGATATTTCGTCCAGATAAGCAAAACATATAATTTTGTTACACTACTATACTAGGTCATACCTCAAATTCGAGCATTTTGATATGACATAAGTTCAGCATTGATTGATTACAAGATAAGATACAAAACTCGTGTTAAAAGCCAACTACATAATATGAGGTGTAGTTGCCATTCAAAACAAGAATAAACAACAGGTAACTTTGGCGTTATGTTAGGCTTTGGGTTTTCAATAAAAAAAAAAAAAAAAAAAAACCTAATTAAAAGAGTTTTGCCATTGGATAAGTATGTGACAAATATTTGCCAACAGCAGAAGAATAACAACATATGCGCAAGTACACAATATAATAACAATAATCGCATTCGAGATATGTTTGTTATATGTGGCTATTTCATCAGGGTTCTGTTGTTTTGATCTTTGCTTCTTTTTTTTTTTTGTTTTTGTTTCTGATGCCCCTCTAGTTTAACTATGCCTGCTGCGTCAAGTTCATGCAAAACTAACCCTTGAGCTGAGATTGTAAAAGACAGACACACACAGACGCACCATAACTGACATCATGGGTTTTATGGGGTCTCCCTTCCCAGAGGCAAAACTCGAATGCATACTTATAAACAAATACGTGTGTGGGCCTGGGTGTGCACCTACCTACCTATTTGGCCCAAAAAGCGTTTTGGGATCGTTACCTTAGCTATTTAACCTACCTGCCACTGACGCGGCACTTTATCTAAGCGCCTGCGATAAGACAAAGCAATCCAGAACCGCAGCCAGTACAAAAAAAAAAAAAAAAAAAACCCACCCACCCTCACAAAGAGCGCGCCTTTTCACACTCCCAGGCGACGACGCGTTGTTGTTGTTGTTCTTTTATCTGCGATCCAAAAAGAGATAAGATTTTTGGATATTTTTCTTAGATCGCCTTTATGTAATTTGCTCGGCTTCAATTGGCATACAAAAAAAAAGTAGGTTTAATTCAATTTGCAGCGCTTTGCATTAGATTATTTAGCATACGAGCTCGAGAGATCTTTCGGAAATTCCATTTATCATGACATAAACATATATCTAGACCTCTTTGTTTTGTCAAGATATAGGTTGGTATTATATTGGATTATATTCCAAAGCGTGATCCAATTTGCATGAAACGCATTTCGGCTTAAATCAGCTTGTGCGAAATAAAGAAAGTTATCAAATATCTAAGGCTTAAATTTATTAAATGATGTGCCAAAATTTAAAAATTTTAACATACTTTTAATGAGTAAAAGTTAATTAAAAATGCAGCTGTTGCGCTTTATATTTATATATATTATATATAGGCTCTCAAGTCGGCTAAGTAATTATTGATGATGCTGCTGGCTTGAATTTCTTGGCTATCAGGGCCGCCAAAGGGCGGGGTCTGATGTGTTTTGGCCTTAATCTTATCGCTGGGCAAACTTGGCAACTGGCAAAAGCAGAAATGTGTATGTGCATAAGTATATATTATAAATATATATGTATATATTAATTATATATATATGTATATGGATGAAATTGGAACTCGAGTAGAGACGGCGAGTAATTGAATACAGTTTTTTTGTGAGGCGCCTCTGGCACTCAAATTGTGAACCCACACACATCGACAAGGCGCCAGTTTTTCATTTTCTTGTCCAAACGCGAATGCGAATGTCATTTTGAGCTTCCATTGGACTTTGTCACCATTGAGAGAACGCCGTTTCACGTTTCAATCTGGCCCAAACACAATTTCATATCAAGTTTATTTATTGACAAATGTGCTTGCAGGTATTCAAATTTTCGGGCAAGCAGGAAAATTTGTCGGAAAAACGAAATAAATAATTAACAGCGCCAAGCTAAGATTAAAAGAGGCAACGATCAGGGACCAGCTTGCTGACTTGTCATGCAGACAGTCCTGCAGGACAAGCAATCAGACAAGTCAGGGATCCCTCAGAAAGCTTCTCCAATTTTGGCAAGGTTTCGTCGCTTGCAAGGCTTTAGATCGAACCGCAAATAAAGACAGTTAACCGAAACTCAAAAACTTAATCATATATTATTAAAACATAGTTCGGTTCAATGGATCTTCAGCTCTGAACAGGATCGAAAAGCCCATTGTACCGCCGGCTGTTTAGTTATTTTTGGAGGTAACGCTTATTGCTGGGGTATTAGGGTTTTAAAAGCTGTTGACCCAATTTTCGCAGACATTGGGGCTCACTTTCTTTTCAAAAAGATTTTCGATGCCTATTTTTGGACACAATATGCAATATTTTTGAATGCATTTTTTATACGCTCTTGCTTAAAGCTTACCAAAATTGGTTTTGTAATGATGTTGATATGCATTTGTGTTTGTATTGTTGTTGTTGTTGCTGTTGTTGTTGTTGTGATGGTGGTTGTAGTGATGGCTGTTGCTGTTGTTGATGTTGTTGCTGCTGTTGTTGCTGTTAATCTTGCCAGCACTGCCATTGCCATTGCCGCCATGATGATGGCTCAGGTTGTGCATTTTGGATGGAATACGATAGCCGGACTCGTAATATTTATACTGATTGTAAGTGAAGCGCATTTTGTTGCCGTTTTCTCGTACTTGTTGTTGTTGTTGTTTATTAAATTTGGTATAAACCTTTCTTGTTGTATATTAGTTGCCTTAGTTAATTCTATATTAACTTAATATAAATATATTGCAGCATTGAGTGAATGTTGTCTTATTAGTTGAATATATTTTGTTTTTTTTTTTTTTAATTTTTTTTCTTTTAATTCTTTTATTTTGGCAGGTGTAGCACGTTAACGGTAGCTGCTCTTAAAATATTTAACTCCATATATTTGTAGACATAAAATTATTTTTTGGTTGATAGTAGTTGGCACGTTTTTAATTTGTTGCTTTTGTCACATTGATTGTTTAATTGAACTAATTGGATTTGTTTTTTGTTGTTGATTTGATTGGATTTGGCATTACAATAGAATTTTTGATTTGTACATTTGTGTTGTTGTTGTTGTCAGTTAGTTAATGCTCATAATAAATACATGATTGTGTTTGTGTGTTTGTTTTGTTGTTGCAGTTGTTTTTGTTTTTACTAGCTGCGAAAAAAACGAAAACATAAACTTTTTTATAGCACAGAAAAGCAAAAAAAAAAAAAAAAAAAAGAATTAAAGGAAAACGCGTATTGTTGGAAATTAACATTATTTCTTGTTCGTTTGTTTTGTTTTTAAAATTCGCATTTAATTTTATGTACCGCGAAACCGAAACACAGCACAGACAAAACGAAACACAGCAAAGAATGTAAAAATATATACACACGCACCTAAAAGATATGGAAGAATGCTCGACAATGAGATACCCTATACATGTGTTGAGGTAACCAAATACATCTACATCTACATGTACATAAATAAACGCAACCTCAGAAACTATGATAGAATACTTGGACTTATGAGAATCGCATAGAAGGGCGCCATTTAAACATCTGTAAAGCTAACCTAAGTACACATTTTGTTTTCTTAATTCACTGGTACAGGACATTAAATAGATAATAACTGTAATCCAGCTAATGTACAATATATTTCTATATCTGGCTAATTACCCAAAGATTACCCTCAGTAAGGGTATAAAGTATGCATGCTAATATTGATCTGGTGCGTATTTAATGATATGGTCCCTTTTATGTTGTTTAGCCACTTTTTGTGCTTTGTGAAACAAGTTTTTCAGCTACCTTGAGATTTTGAACTCCTTCCTTATTTTACAGTTACGTGCACAAAGAACTGGTTCCCTTAGCCCTTTTACTTTTCCATCGCAATTATTTCCAGTACTTTAATTACAACGCTTATTTTGTTATGCATTTAGAGTGGACCAGGAAACAGAATCGCCTGCCAAAGACTTATACCTTGTACGTAAAGTGGAAAAATCTGTGAGCTGAACTGGTTCTTTTTTTTAGCCATTTAATGGCTAAGTTCCTAAACTACTAAATTTCGAAACGTACAAACGCGAGAAAGTAGACGCCATTATCTGAAGGAGTAAAACAAGTACAAAATATATTATATATAAAAAAATTGATTAAAGCATAATTTGAAGTATAAAAGACGCTTTGATTGAAATAAACTCTGGCAAATTTCATTAAAATCCTTGAAAATAGGTTTAATTCTTTTCTTAACAGGGCGCATAATCAAACATTGTAAGATTTTGCAATTTACAAAACTTATAGAGGAATATACTACAAGGTATACATCATTTCTGGAACTTGTTTAGTTTAAGATATGATCAGCACAAGTGTCAATTTAAAGTAAAAAAAAGTTGTATAATAAGCTCATAGTAAGTTGTATATTTGCACGCAATGCGTTCAATGTAATCCTAGTGTATTTAAAATGCTAAGAATTAATCTTGATTGAATCAGGGGAACACTTGATCAAATTGAAGTGCGTATAAACCCATATCACTGTCATTTTGAAAACTCTGCGAATATAATTCGTTGCGATTACTTTGCAAGCAATGCTTGAAACTTTAGATGATTATCAAATTGCACTTGATCATTTGTTTTTGTTTCAATTTAGATACTCTGTACGGAAAGTGAACGAGAGTATATTGATTTGGAGAACTGCAATAGCTGATCAAACGGGAAAGCCAAGAGAATCTACGTTTCGCACAGTCTTGAGGCTGTTCTTAAGCAAATTTCTCAGATAGACCATTGTTGAGATTCTCCAAAGCATAATCTGAGAGCAGAAATTCTCGAATTAGACGCAATTTGAGTCCGATAATTCCTCCTTAGTCTTAGAGTCGCCAAACAAGAAGACAATTTTCGACAGATTTAATCGAATAACGCGCTGAACAGAGTATTGCGCAGTGAGCTGCACCCGACTGCAATGCTCTTACTTGCTTTGTTTTGGTATTTCTCAGCACAAATTATTTGTTAGATATTGTATAATTTGAATTTCATAAACATTGATTGACGGCGACAACAAAAATATTCACAAAAATCAATTTTTGGCCGGCAAACAACAAGAAAATTAGCGAACGCCTCTCTAAAGACAACAACAATTGTAGAATCGAACCGAATCGAATAGAATTGAATTAAATCAAATCTTCGAACCGATCGCGAATTTTTTTTATGCATATATATATATATATATATATATATATATAAATATATATGTTTGATTTTTTTTTTTTTTTTTTTAGTTATTTTGAGTTTTTTTTTGTGCGTGCGGTCAGCGACTACTCTATGTGTGTTGTAGGGGTTCTGGCGGTGCCGTGACTGGGGCTGGCTTCTAGACGCTCAAATGGCGTTGGCGGCGATAAGATAAAGCCGCTTAACCACAGCACTGATCGGATCGGATCGTTCGTTTCGTTTTGTTTTGTTGTTGTGCTGTGTTTCGGTTTTTCCTGAACTGTCTGAGAGAATAACTGCGTTTTCTCACACAGTTTTCCGGATGCAAGCGCTGTATTTGTTTGTGTGCGTATTTTTGTTATTGTTTCTTTTATTATTATTATTATTATTTTTTTTTTTTTTTGTAACAAAATTGTTCGACATGTTTTAGTTTTCGTTTTCGGCGATATACCGATAAACCGTTACGGTGCCGATCGGGACACGATCATGACGGTCAAAACGATAACGAAGCCGCGACTTTCGATGTCGCGCGTCGCCGTCGCGCGTCGCGCGTCGTGCGTCGTGCGTCGTGCGTCGCTCTTTAAACTGTTGCTGATAAAAGGAAACAAACACGCGTACTACATACATATATATATTGGAACAATAATGTTAAATGCACACACGACGCAGATCAGCAATCGACAATATACAAAAGTAAAAAAAAAAATTAAATAATAATAAAAAAAAATTAATAAAAATTTTGAATATATGATAATTGAAAATAATTTCAAGCAGCGCGCACAAAAAAAATTAAACAACAACAAAAAAAAAAGCTTATGCCGTTTAACCGCAGCCGAGTCACAACTCGAGCGTCGTGTTGCGAGCACTTACGCTGAGATCGATGAACTAAAATCCTAAAGAACGACAAGCCGTAATGATGCCTGGGCCCGGTGCTTGGTGTCGTATGCCGCCGTCGTCGCTGCCGCTGCTGCCGTCACAGAGCATCGCTGTGAGAGAGCGAGCAACAAGTGCGAGAGGAGTAGCAGCAGCAGCAGCAGCAGCAGCACCAGCAACAATCAAAACAACAATAACAACAACAAGTGTATGCGTGGCCGCTCGTGCTTGAGACGCGAATTACTGCTGCCGACGCGACGTTGTCGTCACAACGGGTTTAATTGATTTAAATGTATTTGTGAGCGAAGTGCGCGCGCGCATCGTCGCTCGCACTGATTCCGATTCCGATTTCTATTCGGATTTCGGATTCGGATTGCAAGCGCAATTTAATAAAGTAAAAGCTACAATACAGTAAAAGAAAAGAAATTAGGCGCACGGTCAGCGAGTGGGCGGCAGCGTCAATTCTAATCGATATCGATATGACGCATAATACACACAAATATCGATATCAGTGCACGCAAAACAATTTCGGACAGTGTTGCAGACAGCAATCAGACATCAAGTGCAATATGATCGCTCTATAATTGCAGCAGTACGCAGTACATAGACATTTAACATATGCAGACACACATACATATGCATGCATACGTATGCATAGCACATAGAATTTGACAGTTCACATTTGAGCGCGCTTCACGCCTCAGAGCAGCACGACCACACCGAGCCACTAAACAAAAAAAAAAATAAGAAAAAACCGGCGGATTCGTTAACAGTAACACAACAACAGTTATAGTGTTAAATTCTTATTGGCCGCGCCGTAGCGCAAGAAAAGCTCAAAAATTGTAGAAGAAAAAAAAAATAGAAGAAAGAACAAGAAAGCAAAGAAAGAAAATAACTTTGTGGCGTCGAAGATTAAATGCCCTTATTCTGTACTAAGCATTCGGCTGGTGACATATATATGCTACATATACTTATAGACTTGGCTCATGGACCACTTTATGCCTCGTTGAAAGCGTGACAATATAATAATGCACGCGGCCGCAAGGGTATCAAAATCATTAAAAGAACTTTCGCTTGGGCTTCCAATTGATTGTGCTTGGGGCTCGACACAGCACGCCGAAATATCATTCCGTTGAGCACAAATAATATGGGCAAACAACAACAGGAAAATAGCGCGTAACTAAATAAATACAACATATGTAAATTGTAGCCAACAGCAGTTGAAGCTGCTCCAAAAAAAAAAAAAAATGAAACAAACAAAAAAAAAACGCGCCCCAACTGCGCACCTCAATCATTATCACAATCAACGTTCGCTGTCCCTGTCGTCATTATTATCGTGATGATAGACAGAGTTTTTGGGGGCCAGCATTATAAAAAAAAAAAAAAGCAAAAACAAAAACTAAGCGTTCAAACAAAAATTTGCGCGCGCCAAAACACGAACTGGCAACGATAGAGGGCGCTTTCTGGCACGTGTGAGTCTCTCCGGAGAAAATGTTACTCATACGCAGCGTTTACGGACGATGACAGAGTCTGTTTGAACATTTAATTATAGGCATTAAATATGATTGGTACGAATTCTTATCCTCGTTTATAAAGTGAACAAAGTATATAAGGTTCTGTACAATGCCCTTCCATCAGACTGTCCTATTAAAGTTAGGTACTTCAAATTCGGAATATATACTCGTACTAATCTGAACCCAAGTCTTCTACAGTTTTAGAGCCAAACTGAGCTAATTTGAAAGCAAGTCTACGATTGATGAGCACTTCCAAAGGTCGATCCAAAAATATTTTGTTTCGGTAAAATCGTCGTGAACGAGTATTAAGCAGTCGATGTCAACCGTTCAATAGAAAAGCTATAAACTTAAGTTGATACCTATACTATTGATAAACAATAAATGGAATTTAGCAAACATTATATACTTAGTTGCTTGAATGCAGTTTAAATGCTTTTTAGGATTTTCTCGTTCTTGTTTGATTTCTGGCCTGGCCTTATAGAAAAATGGAAAAATTCCAAAACAAATGAAACATCGTATAAATAATTATAGACGCCAATGTTCTTGGGGGTCAATTCGGTTTTTATTATTGTTGCTGCTGTTGCTGCTACTGTTGCTGCTGTTGCTGCTGCTGTTTTGTTGGTTGCAGTTTACAAAAGTACAATAAACCGTGTTAATAAGTACAGGTTTTAACCTTGAACCCATCTTGGATTTTGTTGCTGTTTAAGCTTCTGTTTTTGCTGTTGTTGCAGTGAGTTTGGAGTTGGGGTCACCACGCATTTGCAAAGTAGGGTATAATATAATACATTCATGGGTAAATATAATAACAACAGCAACAATAAATACAACCAAAAGAACACGAAAATGCGACAACAACTGTAATAATCAGCGTTGATCATCTGTCACAAAAAATGTTATAAATTATACATACATATGGGGATCGGTAATCGAGAGTTGCCTGGGAAGTGGGCATGGAAAGGGGTGTGCGTACTGAAGCTCGACATCGGTCTGTGGGGGATTTGATGACTTGGCGCGCACTGATTACAATGAATGTGAGTGTAAAATAACTTTCAGCAGTATTCAATTTAATTAGCGGTCTCTTAATTCTCAAGCCCCTCAAGCAGTTATAATTGCACTAATTAAGCACCTAAATATCGCAAATTATTTGCTTTCTTTTGTGTCCATAAGAATGTGGAATTTTCTGCAACAGGCAACAAACTGGTATTGGCCAGTCGGTGTTTTTCCCAATTTCAATTCTATTTTTCACCTGATTTCCGCCTGTGTGCATGGATTTGATAAACTCCAACGAAATATTCATATTTAAAGCGAATTTTAGACCTTTCATATATCTTGAGTAATTTAATCAGTTGCCAGACAGCTCTTTTCTTGAAACTGCACATCAGTTTATCACCTATATTTCGCATGTGCAGGTGGATTTGATGACAAGCAAGTGTCAATTAAAAGATTTCATACATTTGTTGTACACCTTAATCGACGAAACACTTCTCAAATGAGTTAACGAATTGATCTCTGGGAGTTCATTTAGAATCGTTCAAATAAGTCTATAGTCCTGATGCATATTAAATAACTTCATATGTTCATTGCAGAATGCAGATGCTTATTAGCTCTGTAAAGGGCAACAAAATTAAGATTGAATATATATATATATATATATATATATATGTATATATAAATATGTCCATTTTAGCGAGTTGATAATCTGTTCTGCTTTGTGTAACCCTCAGTAGACGTGAGTCGATTTTTTGTTCGTTTTCTATTGCGTTTTGGCTCGTTTTGAACCCGTTCGAACTGGTACAGGCGCTCAATTGGCTCGATCTAAACAACACACGAGTCCATATTGGCCCTATTTTCATTCAATCTTAATGCCGAAAAGTATTTCACAGCCAATCTTCGGTGCACACTGTTGTACATATGTATGCACATACAACGAGTTTAAAATCTTAATAATGTTAAGTGCCCAATCACGATTTCGTTCGATTTATTTTAAATTTCGATTAACGTAAGTCGTGGACCTTATACGACATCTGCATGTGTACATTTTCAGGTCCCCAAATGAAACGACAGATGCTAACACCAAATACAAATATGAAACGAACAAATTCAAACAGCAACCACATTCGAACAGCAAGTCAAAAGAATATTCCAAATTTTGTGCACTGTTTTTGGTGGCTATTCGTGAGAAATAAAGACACAAGTCTAACAATTAATAATGTACGACTATAATATAGCCTGTACTCAATCTGAGTATCTGCATATATGTATATGTTGTGAATGTATATATATCTAATAATATGCCATATATTTATCACACTTTAATCTATTCTAATCTGTATTCAATAGTCAGCGCATTTGTAATCTTTAAAAAAATATTGCCTAGAATTATTGTAGCATATGATTGCTTAACTTAAAATATTATAAACTATTTACACGATAGATATGTATCCGTTTTATTACACATAAATCAATAATAAATTTTACTTTTGCAAAACCTGATGCCCATTTTATTAACCCATTTTTGTAGCGCATAGGGTATAAAAAATAATGAAAAATATCGTGCCATAAATAAAAAAAAGGGAAAATGGCAAAAGTTGCGATGCATTTGATGTAAATATTTTTGTTTGAACAACAACAAAAACAACAACGACAATAAATTCAAAAGAAAAATTAATGATATATGTCGATCTGTAGTATCCAGACAATATGGATGTGGATGTGTATTTAACTTTTTATTATTGAAAAGGTTTTATAGACATACGTTTCGGTATTTTTTTTTTTTTGCCCATTTGCGTGTAATTATTGGCCATAAAATGTCAAAACGAATTTCTCGTTCGATATACAGAAAATTAAAGCAAAACAACAACCTAGACGTTGTTTTATTAATTTGCTTAAATTTGTTGTAATTGCCTAGCTGTTGCTCTGTGTGATAATTATAGCCATTGTAGCACTACCAATCGCACTGACAACAGGGAACAAAGCGAAAAGAAAAGGCCGCCCCACTGGATGATACCCTGTAAATAGCTATAAGTTGCTTTTAAAGCGCACACTCACAGTTCTCTTTACAAATTATAAAATATAATATATGAGAATATATATATTTTAAGATCCAGCTCTTTGGCTTCCCAGATCTAGGGGTTTGCACAGCCAGCCAGACAAATAAGCAGTTTGTCATTTTGTTCAAGAACTTATAAACATTAAGACTTATTTCTTTCCGTAGACATGTATTTGCACAAAATCATTATGCCCATTGTTTCGTACACATTTTTAATGGGCACAGGGTATAGTTACGTATACGCCAAATACGACGATTGCCGCCGACTCGGTCAGCTGTCAAACGCATGTACAGACTATAAAGACAGCGGCAATAACAGCGAAGATAACAGTAATGTTCGCAGTGACAGCGCTGCTAGCAGCGCAGCGAGCAGAACTGTTGCGCTGCGGTTAAAGTGCCGCTCACGCGCTGCTATACATATGTATATGCTGTTAACTGGCGGCTAGACGTTGTAAATTAAATTTTGGAATCTATTCATATTTTACTTATGTGAATGTCAATTTACAGTTTAGCTTAAACGACGGGTTTTCAGTGAGCATCATTCTTGTTATTTGCATCATTGGAAATCGCCATTGGCTTCATTATCATGTGCATGACAATTTGAAACCGACTTTCAAAATGTTACCATCTGTTCTGTTATGATGAAATATACGCTTAGATAATATATTTAAAGAATGAGTTTTTATTTTATTTTAAGATAATTCATATGCACTATGATGTGAATTTAGATTCGGAATATGTGAAATCTTTCATGGAACTAGAATGGTTAGCATCTGGTTATAAGGTATCTCCCTGTCGAGTCTCACGTGTTTTACGCTTGTCTCATCGCATCTGATAAGACATCTACCTAAAATTAAGTAAAAATAAAATAAGAAAAACAAAACAACGTCAGCACAGACTGTGCTTTACCCCCAACAGCTAAGCACTACCGAATCCGAATAATCTAATTTTAACACTATTCAGGATGAGCCCGGTAGAAGTGATTATAAACTTTGATAAGCTGGCCAACGAATATCAAGAAACATGTAAGAGTGCTTCAGTCGAGAGTGCCCGATTAGAATATACCCTGTGGACAGCTCTAAGCTGGAGTACTTTGAACTATCTTCAAATTCTTGGAAGAACGAAAGGAATGCATCCAAGAAGTTAAATATTGTAGTTCTCTCTCTAGTTCTCGAGATCGTTGTGATTATAAAGAGAGACAAAATCGATATTGTGGAAATTGACTGAGATATCGAAATGAAAAGATAATGTCTTCTCTCTCTATAGTTCTCGAGATCTTTATGAACGTATTGAGGGATACGGCTAACTCGACTCAGCTACTCGAACTGATCAAGAATATATATGCTCTTATGGGCTAGAAGCTGCGTTTGTTTGCCTGCAACATTCGTTTGCACAAAACTAGTATAGCCTTTTAAATTCATATTCAATGAGTACAGGGCATACCAAATAAATTGTTGTCGCACTTATTCTAATTTTACGCATGTGTGTGTGTGTGATTATGTGTGATTATGCTATGACTACGTTTTTAAGTGTGGCTGGGCGTACTTCCGGGCTATCTCACACACGCACACTTTGTCGTCACTTGCATCACGTGTTGTTGATGTGAAATTTAAAGGCCTTAAATGAAATAGGTTCGCTTGCTCGATCTGATAGGAACATGAACATGATCGAATATGTATTTAAAGAGAGGTCTTGCATAATCCACAAAAGAAAGAAAAGAAGGCTTTTATGTAAGATTGAATGATTCTCAGGGCACAATTAATTCCAAATAACAAAGAATGGACTGAAGAATAGGAATATAAATCTATATGTAAATTAAGAGCTAAAGGTTTTTAATATACATTTTGTTTTCAGACTCATATGCATAATATGGATAAATATAAGTTTTGGAACATGATTTTTTCGGCATAACTCGAAGTTCATAAGAGCTGATGCGTCATGTATAGATGTACATATGTAAATGTATGTGTGTACGTTCTCGTATTGTACATATCCATAATGTTTCACCTTTTGAATACCTGCCACCCTAAAAGCATATAGACAGAAGTTTGAATGCTTGGCAGTCAGGGTAACTGGGTACAGTGTATCTCTAATCAGGCACTGCCGACTCGAGCACGTGTACTTGTTTATTTTTTTTTTTCGTCAACTATAGAGTATCAAAACAACTATAGAAAATGAAAAAAATAAAAACTTATTTTATAGTAAGTCAAACACTGAACCAAACGAAATTGAACCGGTTTTAACTACTTTGGCTTGTCGAATTCTTGTTGTAGTTTTTATAAATAATTCGCTTTTATCAATTCATGTAGACTGAGCGAAAGATTATTATTATGCTGTCTGCCTTGAGGCACAAATTTTGTGTTTGTATAAGTGTCGCTCTCCCTCTCTCTCTCGCTCTCTGTCACTCTCTGTTTGTGTGTAAATATTTTTTTTTTAGGTTTTTCTATGGCATTGAGACCGCACGTGTAACGTTTGGCGTACGCCGAACTTGTAACAGCTATGACCACAACAAGAACAAATTGTAACAAGAATGACAGCAAATATGTTAGAAGCACAGGTTGGAGTGCTCTGGTCGGCAGTGCCCGACTGAGAGATACCTTTTACCTAGCGACATACATGCACATATGTATGCACACACACGAGAGGAGGCTTGAATGCAACTACTTCAGCCGCAGACTATGCGCAACGCAAACTTCGGCGCTTACAGTCCGATCTTTATGATATTTTTAGGGCCTAAATATGTGTCAAAAGCGCAATTTTCGACCCTTAAATATGGGGTTTCTTTTCAAACGAGAAAGGTATCCAGAAATATATAAATATATATACTATACGAGAGCCAACATACCATATTTTGTGTATTTATACAGTTAATATGGAAGAAGATGTCGTACTAGAAATGATAGACCCGTCCATACAGACAGACATGTTTGGCCAAATTAAACTAAATGATCAAGAATATATATACTTAATGCAACCGAAGATGCTTTCTTCTACTTATGAAGTACAAGAGTGCTTATTATTTCGACCACAAGTGTATTTAACACTTATGTGAATGCCAACTTTCTTTGTTATCCAAGGTAGTTTCTAGAATTAGCTGATTTTTATACGATTTGAACCTTAGCTCAGCATGAAAGCACTTAATTCTGATCTTCAAGGGTTTTTGTCTGAATATTTTTTTTTTATTTGTGCAGTTTATATAATTGTAAAGGAATATTTAAAAATAATTTATCCAAAACGTATTTAAAAGTTTCTCATTCGTTTTTTTCTGGCAGTTTCTGTTACATTTTATGTACCTGCTAGAAAATCTATTAATATGTCTATAATAAATGGGACTAAAAGTTGTGCAAATATAATTTTGGTAAATATTTATAACAAGTTATTTGCGACTTTGGGGTCAAGCTGTTTCCTAGAGCGCATTAGTTAAGCATTTGACTAAGGTTTAAGACCACATAACTGGGATACTTAAAATAACTCTATTTAGCAGGTGAGTCAGTTTTTTGCGTTTTTGTATTTGGCAAGCGACACATCGTCGAATGCTTAGGTTTGATTTTGTTATATTAACATTAAATTGACAAAAAATGGCAAGAATATATAAACTTTGTTTTACATATATTTTTTAAACTTTGCTCATTAAAAATTTATGTAAGAATAATAAATTATTTTTGTATATAGTGGAATAAAATTATAGTTTACATCAAGGCAGCTTAAACCAAAACGGTTTAGACACGAAATCCCAATTTGTTTGTTTACTTTGAACGGAACCTTAAACTAAATCATCATAAGAAAACAAACAAAGCGAAATTAGAAATTATTTTGTTTAAGATATTTTGATTGGAAATAAAAAATGTAATTCTCATGAATGTGGAAGATCTGATTTAAGAACCGAATCTTAATGCAAGGAACTAGTTCGAACCGTATATCGAAGTACCGACAGTTATTTGTTCGTCTGCAGCCCTGGCATATACAACATTTTTATGTAAACTTTTAAATAACATATCTCTGGAGACTGCAGACGTGAAATAAAGGCTGTTAATGAATTTTTGGGATACAACTCTAAACAACAGCAAAATATATATAATAGAATAAATGTACGAATATGCAGGCTAGCCGTTCCTTTGTCTAGTTAAAGGACAAAAGAGCTATAACAGCAGCTGATAGTGTATGCAATATTCGTATTGAATTCTATACGATGCTTATGTACATATGTACATATATTCAAATTTTGTTCAAATTTCGCGATATATTGTGAAATTCGCTAGACGGTAAATGGCAAATGACGGCGGGCGAGACAAACCTTAATTGTGAATGTGTGAATGTGTGTGTGTGTGTGTATGTCTGTGTGTATGGACTTATATATGTAAATATATTTAATGTATCCGTATCTTTATGAGTTGGGCGTGAGCTACGACGACGACAAACTCGTCGCTAGCTGCTGCTGCTGCTGCTGCTGATAAGATTTTGTTTACTTTTCAGCAATGTAGAGTGAGCAACAAGTTTTTAGTACACTGTTCGCGCTCTCCACGTCCGATCACATCACGAAACAAAAGTGTGATGATATTGATGATGCGACCGGACGGCACGGGATGGTATGCTATGGCATGTGAGGGCATGGGATGGGATGTGATAACTATAACTATGACGTACATTGCAAATCGCAATCCAACTGTCAAACGCTGCGCGCGACTAACAGAAATGTGCCAAAGACAACAGACAAATACAAATACATATATATTTATGTATGTAAGTATGTATGCACATAAATACAACTCAGTAGAACGCACTCAGCTCTCAATTGTTGTTGTTGCTGTTGCTGTTGTTGTAGTGATTCTTACTGCTGCTGATTGCCATTGTTGTTATTGTTGATGATTTTCTTTATTGTTTTTTTTTTTTTTTATTTATTTATTTGTCACGTGACACGCTCATGCGCCTCTGTAGCGCTGCCATTTGTCGGTTTCATTTTGGGATAGCTCTTCATTCTGTTTTGTATACCCTGGCTAAGAAGAGTATACTCATTTTGTGCAAATGTATGTAACAGATGCCTCTGTCTATCTTCAAATAAAGTATAAGCATTTATTCTTGATCACGACGACGAGCTGGACTGATCTAGCCACAGACATCTGTAGATCGGAAACCTTAAGCTTATTCAACTTTAGCTTATATCATACGCAACACGAATTTACCCGTTTTTTTTTCGATATAAATTTCGCTCTGTAAAAAATCGATCTTGAAACAACATTTTTAAAGCATAACTCGAAGATTATAAGAGCTATATTTTTATAGAAAACAGAATTTACAACCCCGAAGGTCTTCAAGAACATATTTTGAAACATTTTTTTTATTTTAGGAGAGTATATTTGAAAATCGAATATCATACATGAGTTCAATTCACTTGGGGCCCAGACTCGAATTGGTATCAATCAGTCAATCAATCAAGTAAAATGAAAGTGAACAAGCGGCTGCCAATTGCATGCTGCAAAATGCCAGACAATAAATATTGGATACATACATATTTGATTTATACATAAATACATAAGTATCGACCAGGAGATATTCGTTTTTCTGTACCACGACAATTCGCTTTTAATTTTAGATCTGGCAAATACTAAATATATACATATTAAATACTGTGCATATAGCAAAATACTATACAATAAATAGATAACTTATGGCAAAAGCTTATTATGAAGTGCTATAGATCTCAGAATTTTTTAACAAGGTACTCTCATTGGCCCTTTTTGAAGTGTTTTTATGAGTGGGGTAGTGCATGAAAAGCACATTAGCTATAATATTGGTCCGAATCACATATTGATCAAACCTATAAGCAAGCACTTAAATAGAATCATAAAATAAATCATCTAATTATTTTAGTTTATTGAGATCGTTCAAGTCTTTTATAAAGCGTGACCATATTTAAAAGAAGGAGAAAGAAACTTAGTGAGAGAAATGTTTTTATAATATATACACATTCCTAGCAAGGAAACCCCATACAGCTTGTATGAAAATCGCATAGAAAGGCGGTATCAAATATTTATTTTACTATTTTAAGCAATGAAATGAGAGAGTCAGACTCTGAAACAGACACACTCATACCCTTGTATTGGATACAGGTATAGGATTTTATTGGATATAGGCGCAGGACATATGTTCAAGTGAGGTAGCCTAATAGTTAATATTTGCACCTAATTCTCAAGTATTTCAGGCCAACTTTTTGCATGTACATTAATTCATAATTAGTTATGAACGCGTCAATTCCAGAGCATAGGTATGAATATTATTATGAATTTGATTTGAAGCGTCTGCTCGGCTGTTGTTCGACTGAATGAAAATTAGCAACAATGTTTTGCAACCTTGAGAGCGCGTTTTGCGTGCGTTTGCGAAGCGTTTTTGATGGCTGACGGTTGCCGCCTTCGTTATTATTGCCATTTGCTTTTGTTATTGTTAAGTTTTTGTGGCGCTTGCGCATAAAAAATAATATACTCAATTCTGTGTGAGTGTTTGTCTGTGCTGAATTGTAAACAAATATAAAAATCATATAGAACGCAAAACGACGACGCAGAAAGATGTTGAAAGGGTAGACAAGAAAAACACTAGGTTTAAGCGAAGAAAGATAGTGCAATAGAGAGTGAGAGAGAGTTGGAGAAATAGAGAGAGTACAAAAGCGGCTGTGTGAGAGAGAGAGAGAGAGAGAGAGAGAGAGTGAGAGAAGAGAGCAAGATCGGCGAGCAGCTTTTGATTTGGCTGCTGTTGCTAGACTTTTTGTATTTGCCAACAAATTAGATGCCCATTAAAATGTATTTTGCACCTTTTTTAGTGACATTTCTGTGGGTTGAGTCATCAAAAACGAAACGCACAGGTGCCAAAACACAAAACTGATAAAAATAACAAAAAATAATAATAATGTTATAAAAATATGTGCTGATTATTATGGGGCCATCATAAACTATAATGATCATTACGAAACAAGTCAACCAAATAATTAAGAGCAGAAAATGATAATTGAATTAAATGCAACGTTATTCAAATACATCAAATGAGTGTAATTTATGTGTTCTAATATTTACATATGTGCAGCCTCTTCAATCTTAAAATCAAAACTAAAAAGTAATAATAATATGCGAAGAAGGGGCGTGCTTTGCTTTATGTTTGGTTAAATGGCTGGCAAAATGAACGTTCGTTTAGCAAGTTAATATTAAAAAATAGCAAATAAATAAAAGAGCTCAAATTTACATGTACATAACATATTATAAATGTGCAATAATCAGTTGTACCGACCCATGAGAGCCGGAACACACCCACATTGGGCGTCACGTGAACATTTCGCGTTGCTCGCCAATTAAAAATGTACCAAAAAAGTAAATAAAAAAAAAACACACACACACACACATGAGAATGCGTGACTCGATTGAAAGATACTCTGTACTAACGAACCTAAAGCGTGCCTGCAGGCTCGACAAACGTTTACTTTGGTTCGAGCCCATGATTCACCTTAAAGTGTGGTTCATGAAACTGGTTCTTAAGAACTGTGCATCAGTGTTGGGGCCTAAAACTTGGTTCATGACATTTATTTCAGTTCTCAAAAGAACTGTTCCATGTTATTGGTTTTAAATTAGTGATTTAGAGTGCCAAAACTATCGTTCAAAGTAATAGGATTTTGAAATGAAATTGAATTAAATTTCAAAAATAAAAAGGTTCGATTTAGGTATGGGCTCGACTAACGTATTCCAAGGTAACAGCTGTTTCGATTCCAACTCAGTTTGCAGCCTTGATTTAAAATAAGTTAAAGTTCCCATTTATGGATTATGCCTGTATATTTGGCATACCCAAAACTAGCGTCATCAGCGTATAGAATGGTAACCTACAATATATATCTAGATTCTCAAAGTAATTAGAACATTTCAAATCCGAGCAGTTTTTTAGCCTTGATGTAAAGTATTCTAGGACAACAAATATTATGATTAAACTAATTTCCAATTTGTGGATTATGGCTATAGATTAGCTTTAGCTGGTTCGTGTCCCGCCCACTTGATTTAAAGAACGCTTTAATCACAAATTGTCCGATTTCTAACATTAAACTAACTTCACCTGCGTATATGACAGCCTTACCGCTATATATTTAAATCGAATGTGTTACATTCGATAGTTGTTCAGGCATATGTGTACGCAATATTAACAAACGTTTTCAGATAGTAACAGGGTATACAGCAAGAATAATTAATTTTTTACGAGTATCTAAATGACAGGCAGTAAGCTTTTTCAGATAGTGAGCCCCGTTGACAACGCAGCCCAGTTTGCCTATATAATTATAATTGCCGCCGTTTATTTGCACCCCTGGTCTCCCATCGGGCCGACCCGCCCACGACAAGTGCGTGGTGCTGGAGGGGGTATGCGCATGATTTGCTATTTATTCAAGGTTGGGCCCCAATCGACAAGTCGCCGATATTTGATTTTTTTCGGGGCTCGTCAATTGAAGCTCCACGCCGAAGTGGAAGTGTTACTATATAAATTTCTCGATATTTGTGTACTGAAAGAGAGTCAGCGAAATTTGTTATTATGTTTGGATCTTTCTGGCAAATGTAACCTCCGTATCTACAGATGTAATATTCGCAATCTTCTAAAGTCTTGCTTAAGATTCCAATTATTTCAGATCCATATGGAGTAGAGCTAAATATATAGCTATTCAGAATATGAAAAAGCTATGAAAACTATTGAATTTACTAACTCTTTGGGACTTATTAATTTCTGCCTAACACAACAAAGTGTGCTATTTGTCTATTTTTATATATATTTGACAAGTTCAAGAACCTTCAGCAATTGCTTCACAGAATGAACCAAAAATTGTAATAACCTGGGGTCATCGCGGGCTCGCTAATGAAACGAACGCCACGCCAATGAGGGGGGCTGGGGCGCAACGGCAACAACAATTAATAGACAAAATAATGTAACCACAAATAGAAGACATTTTTTTGTCAATGTTGAAGATAATTTATGTACATATATAATATAAATAGCAGGCGTAAGCCAAAAATATATGACATCGGGCGAACCTTGTTGTTTATACCGATCATTTGGTGGCTGTTAGTTATCTTGTATTGTTGTTTCTGTTTTTGTTTTTGTTATTTTCTTGTCTGCATTTACGAGACAAACGAACCCGGCCGAGTTCAAGGCTAGAAAAAAAAAAAAACCAACAAGAGTTACCAGAAACGAGTGTGTGTGTGTGTGTGTATATAGATACGTAAAGCAAAGTCGCGTATGTTCAGACTACATCTAAAGAGTTTAGTTTGATTAAATCAGAGCATAGAGCATATCATATCATGTATAATTTAGGCATTATAAGGTTCAATCGAACCTTCAATCAAAAATTAAGTCAATCTAGCTTGAGTAAGCAGAAATATGGGCCCTTTTTATATAAGTTGTCTAGTCTAGAAGAAAAAGGCTAATAAATATAGTTACTGACTCGTAGATACCCTGCGCATGTCCTAACAAACTAGCCTCTAGCTGCTTTCCACACGTGCCCTCACAAACCTTGCTTTCGTCAACGGCGAGAAACTACCTAAAATTTGGCAAGTGTCTGCAGCTGTATTCGCGTCATTATTATTTGTTTTTTCATAAAATAATAAATTAATTTAAAAAATTAGCAGCGCAGTGTCGATTGTTCACAATTGACGTCACAGTGTTTACAATTTCCGATGCGGGGTATACAACCTTACTATACAACCTTACCAAAGACAAGGAAACGGTTTTAAGTCAGCGGACAATGATCCAAATGTTCATTCAACAAATTTTAAATATCAAAAAAAAAAATAAATACATATATGTATATATAAATAATGTTTTCTCTTTATATAGATTCTAAACGATTTCTAATTATGGGGGGAATGGAGAAGGTAACCAGAAAATGAAATATTTATGTGTATATAAAAAAGCTCTCAGAAATTACGAGCTATGCCAAAAAACTATGTCGTAAAATCTATATTTGTCGATATTATGAAAATGGTAGAAGATATCGGAGGGAAAATGCAAAGCTCGTTCTATACGTAAGCACATGTTTCAAATTGCAAGTCCACAATTTATCTAGTTTCCGAGAGCGTCGCGATTACAAAAACAGACATCGACTTAAGAATCTATACATATACTTTATAGATGAGATGCTGCCCTTCCCGTTGAAATAGATCGAGACATTTTGAAATGAAGCCTGCTTTCGGGATTCGAGTCACAGCCTAGGGTTTGTTTGTGGATCAAGTCATTTACTAGATAATACAAATTAATTTCCAAAATGAATTGTTGTCTTAATGTTTCCAAGGATTTGTGTAATTCGTCATTCAAATGCAATTTCACTAGTTACAGAATTTATTTTCTTACACACAACACAATTGCAAGCACAAACTTCACGACTTTGTTCTAATACCCTACAATTTGATGACATTAAAACTGCAGTTAGTCGCTGAAAACAAAAAACAAAAAAACAAGAAACCGGCTATAAGGGGAGTCACAAACCTGCACCGATCGGCCAATGACGGTGTGTTTTTGTTTTTGTTTTTTTTTTTTTGTAAAACACACACAATCTTACCCGCAGCTTTTCATTTGAGGCATTTCCGGGGCAGCCAATCCGAACACCTCCCCGACAATAACAGCCAATTGGGTTTTGTAATTGACAGTGATAAAAGGGACAAAGTGGGGGGGTCTCGTGCGCGCAACGTCGTTTGGCGGCGATCAATTTCTAAGAAACATTTTGCAGTGTTGCGTTTTGACCTTAGACTTAGGTATATAATAATCGGGCAATGTAATGGAATTTAATGCTCATTGTGAAATGACAACAACAAATGGCATTATCTTCGAGCGATCATGCAATGATATAGCCACAAACTCCAATCTAAACTAACGTTAGCCGCTCAGCCAGTGGATACAGGCTTACATTTTTATTGTTTACTGTTTTTTTTCAACAGGTATTTAAGAAACTCCATTAAATTCACGTGTATGTAGACATTATAATCATTCATTTACATAGGCGAACATTTTCTATTTGAATTTTGCACATATTAATCATTAAATATACGACGAACCAGGTTAAGCCAGTATTTCGAATTAGTTATTTAGCAATGAACCGAATCTCACACATACGAACCAGCAATGGAACCATATCAAAGAACCCAAGTTCATTGACGTGAGAAAAACTTGGCTTACGAACCGAACCCAAAATAGGCGATTCGGTTTGAATCGTGAACCAAATTGAGAAACAAACTTATTTGGGTTTGCAGCCCTGGTTAAGACAATATAAACTCTATTGCGGACATTTTACAACAAACGCTTTAAGCTTACCAAAGCAAAGAAACAGAAAAATGCGTTAGAAATTTCACTTTATACAGCAAATGCGCTGACAAAACTTCGAATACCCGTTTTAAATACTCGGGAAAGTGCAATATGTTGATTTTCATTCACATTCACATTCACATTCACATTTAGCGAATTGGGCCAGACATTCATTCAGAATTAATTTACAGTTGAACTGCGATCGGTAATGCATAAGGCAAAGCAATTCTTTATAATTAAAGGGCTCTAAAGTTAATTGTTAATCGAATCGATATATCGATATATACATATATATATTTATATATATATTTTTTTATTTATTTCACATCTGTTTGGGCACAAAAAAGGTTCAGGCTTTCGGACACATTTCGTTCGGCTGATCTTGAGTCATTTTATGGTCGAAATATGAGAATACGGCCACACTAAATTCGCTTTATGCGATTGCCATAAAGATTTTGATTGCATTTTATTGATATTGTTGCTGTCGTGTTTATTTGCCTCCATCAATTTTATATACATTTTAGCCCAGTTTATTTTAATGTATTAAATTAATTGAACGAAAACAACAAAACGAAAACTTTTCAAATGTGCAGCCAACATAATACCCTCTAAAAAAAAAAGGTTTAAGAATATCTGTGAAGATGCTCTGCATTATATACTACAGAGAATTCTGCACGACTTTCTTAAGGAACTCGGTATGCGATGCTCGAATTATTGTTGCTCCAGCTTTATCTTTTTAGACCTAAGCATGACATTGTACAAGACATGTCCTTGAGTATGTTTATTTGAAAAAGCATACAGCCGATGAGATGTCACTTAAGCTGTCTGGCATGAACATGAAATGGCCCTTGGTCAGCTAGGACTGTATCGACATGAGCAGACACATAGCTAATAAATTCACAGAGCGGTAAGAGTATTTAATTAATTTGTGGCGAGCACTAGGTAAAACCCGATAGCAAAAACAACATCAGCAACAGCGGCCCCAACAACAATGAGCACTAATCATTTTGTTTTGACGCAGACGTTGACTTAGAAGGGGGGCAAATACAGCAGTAACAGCAGCAACAACAACAACAGCAGCAGAAGCAGGTGGAGAGGCAATGCGAATATCTAATGATGTATTGTCGACTTCTATATATGCGATGTCTGGAACTATTCATTCGCTTGGCTGTGAACGCCACAACAGCAATCTGATTGAGGTGGGCCCGCCGAAAATTTCAAATGCTCATACGTACATACACCAATGCATATGTATGTATGTACGTACGTACATACACATGTATTATGTATGTAGAAGTTAAAGTACAACAAGCAAGAATATGGCAAACGCAACCGACTGCGCAATACCCTTCGATTCAAACTTTTGTGTTGATCATCAGTTGCCCACATGTTGGCTAATTATTCGTAAGCTGGATTTTCGCGTGACAACGTTGCCAACGGAACGGAAAAATAGATATGCATATATAAATGTGTATAAAAACGCCAGATATAATGATGGCCGATATAAAACGCACAGCAATAATACAAGATTCCAGATGCAATTGTATTGATTAGCTCGACTCCAAAAAGGAGACAGTTGCCAGCGAGACGTTTCGTCTGACAGATACCCTGTACCTAGCTACACACTTATAGACACGACACACAAGAGCCAAGCTGGGGCCCAGCTTATCTAATCTTCAAGAGGAAAAAACTGTAGCTATAAAATCCATATACTTATCAATGCATATACATTCACGGCCAGTTCTGTATGCACTCTACAGAGTATTATTGAGTCGGCCATGTTTCTTGTGTTTACTATCGTTGGACGCTGAAGCTTTGCATACCAATATAACCTGAAAAACAGAGTCGCGACAACGCCCCTCGATCATTAACAAATCTAGTGAGCAGAAAATTGCATTTAATATAGTCACAGAGGGGGCGGGCAGCGGTCAGCGGTCAGCGGTCAGCGGTCAGTGGGCAGGGGGCGGTGAGCAGATGACAGACTGTGAAGGCTAACATGTCGTCGCCAGTTGCTGACTAACTCAAATCACGAGACCTGGCATCGAGAGCGAACGTTAGAGAGAACATTAGCGTTAGACTGGCGGGTAATAGGTATGAAGAGAAATCTAAAGAAAATGCTGAGCGTGTCTTGCGAGAGAAGTCTAGTTAAATTGTAAGCCATTTCAGTTGGCTTCCTGTTTGAATAATCGCACTGCAGATCTAACAATTATAGAAAACAGGCCCTGACAAAAATCCCCTATGCAAGTGACGCACTCCGGCATTAAGAAAGATTTACATAGATCCAAGTAATGCAACGAACGCATATGCATTGGGTTAAGCAATAAACAAGAGTTTCCATCCAAGACAAAATTGCCCGACCTACGTTCGAGTGGAGGTTGGATTATCCTGAAAATGATATAATCTTAAGTTATGCTACAAAAATCCAGTATTCAAATTAAAACTTATTGATATTATGGAAATAGCTGAGAAACAAGCTGGTTCAACTGCGCAGAAACAACAGGCTTGCATCAAATGATGGCTAGAACATTTGGTAAACATGCCCTTCAACTAGAATATGGAAAAACAATAAAGCCTTAGCAGGAGAGCCTTAAACAATATGACTTGAGTATCGAAGTACAATAGACGCAGCTCATATTAATCTTAAGCAATTTACACTTAAATAAGCAACTTCGGATTAAATAATCTATCGTATTTCTATTCTAGACATTATAATTATCTGATATTCTTATGATCACACAATCATAATCAAAAGAGAACTGCGTTTTAAATGTATTGTATGCACATAAATTAGGGAAAAGCTTTACACAAATATCCAACAATTGAATTGTGGGTAACCATGGCAAGAATATTCAAGTGGATTAAACACGCCCCAGCTTAGCTGCCAGCGGGATGGTATGATTGATGGGGAAGGGGAGGAAGGGAGGATTGACTGACTTATTTCATCACGTCTTGTTTTAGCTACGCCAGCTACCGGCTACTGCTGTTGCCAAGGACCGCGCCAGGTGGCCATTTCCGAGCACGACCTTGTAGACACTATTAAATTCTATTAAATGTACATTGGCAAACAGTCGAACGACACCCAAGAGCGGAATATCCACAGACAGCAACGGCCATATAATGGTAATCGAGTACAAAATAAATACACAAACAACAAACACCCTCGAATCGACAGGCATCGGAAAGTGGCAGCACCAAGAGTGTCCCTATAAGCCATTATGCTTTCTAATCAATACGCAGACAAGTCTTGTACAATATTGTTTTCGAGAGTGCATACCCTGTTCAATTCGCAAATTCGAGTGTATCTGAGTCGAGCTCCTGACGAAAGTCAATTCCAAGAGGACCCAAACAAGCAACTGGCTATGTTATATATATAGATCTGAGGCACTAAATGGGTATTCGAAGTCAAGTTCGATTTGATTTAGAATCGAATTTAACAGATTTCAATTGAAATAATCCCACATACAGTTCAATACTTCTTATTTCCTTAAGCTCGCTTCCTCGCTTCCTTTTTACGCGATATTATAGTTCTTAAGATCTTTGAAATAATGCATATCAGTTCCAGGTTTTTCAGCAAATCAGTTTGTTTATATTAAGTATTGTTTTTTAAAATTAATTAGCTGACATTTTAATTTTTTTGCATGCATTTCTTGCAGAAAGTCGAAGAAGGCTACAAAAATGTGTGTTTCAAATGAATCAAATGTTTTTCAACTGTTTTATGTTCTTAAGTAAAACCTTAAAGCTTAAGATAACTAACTTCGGTAACTATAAATATATATATGTGTGTGTGATGTATGTGATGTAATAGTGCGACCGACTCAGTCAGAAATCAGACGGAATTGTGCCAAGTTTTCTTTTCCTTGAGAAACTACAGAGTCCAGGATACAAAAAAATGCACATATTTCGTGCCAGTTGATTTTTCACTGTACTTTCGCCGAGTTTTCTTTAAACAATTGCAGACCGTGTGCGTGTGCACGTGCAGGGTATTTTAGGGTCGAGTTACTGCACTAGCTGCCTGTTGTTTTTGTTTTTGCCACGTGTGTTGTGCTGCCTGCTACAAAAGCTACGCAAACAACCTTCCTCAGTGCCAGAATCATAGACACAGATACATACATGCATACATTTGTACATACTTACATACTTAAATTAGTCAAAGCGCCGACACCGCTGCCAGCGTCGCTGTCGCCACCGCACAGTGGGACAATGCTCGAATTAAGCAGGCTCGATTTCATTTTATAATCGAAAGCAGCGCAGAGTTTATTTAGAAAGATAGTCAAAGTTAAAGTCAAAGAAATACAATAATTAATTTTGCACGCCTTTAAGATGAAGACCCAGCCAGCACCAACCCATGGATTTAGCTAAACATATTCGTTGGATGCCAAATTTATCAATCAATTTCTTAATGAACATATCTAGGGCTTCCGATATCTACAGCAGAAAGGGCAAAAGAGAGAAGAAAAAAAAAACTGAACTGTTTCGCACAAACTGTTGTCTATTAAATTTATGTGCACTTTATTGGTTTTGAACCACTGTGCGACGCAGCCGATGCTTTGAATTCTGTAAAAACGTGCGCACAGATGTTAGCAGGGGG
Organism: Drosophila virilis; assembly: GCF_030788295.1. Classification (NCBI taxonomy): domain Eukaryota; kingdom Metazoa; phylum Arthropoda; class Insecta; order Diptera; family Drosophilidae; genus Drosophila; species Drosophila virilis. The sequence continues at coordinate 24,876,164 of NC_091543.1, read as the reverse complement.
AGGGGGCTCCAAGTTGACACAACATACAACAAAAACAAAAAAAAAGGAGAAAAAGAAAAGAAGAAGACGCGTGGCGTCCAATCAAAGGCAAACAAGTCTTTTAAATTTAATGCTGCTCTTTTTTTTATTGTAATTAGTATTCATGTTGTTTTTGTTGTTGTAAAGCGCCGTTATCAAAACCAAAGCACAAATCTAAGTTGTTTTTTTTTTTTTTTTTGGTAAGTTTTCGTATAAGTATGCAAGTATTCGAAAGGTGGAGGTAAAAGCGAAGAAAAGGCATAAGCCAAAATGTTGAAATAAGAAAATAAAAACAACAAACCTGTTCCGCCGCGCACCGCATACGTTGTTGTCGCCTGGATGGATGAACTGGTGCCCGAACCCGCGCCGCCGGCTCCACTGGTTTTTGTGAATTTTAAGAGCATTGTGTTGATCCGTTTTTGTTGTTGTTGTTGTTGTTGTTGTTACTCTTGTTGCTCTTATTTGTCGTATATATTTTGGTGTCCAAACAAAATGCAGCAACAAAACAAAACGAAAACAAAAACAAAACAAAATAGCAACAGAAATGTCTTGTATTTTCACTTTTCAGTTATTTATTGTTGTTTTATATATATACATATGTATGTTTGTTATGTTTGTTATGTTTTGGCTGCTGCTTCGCCCAACAGGCTAACGGTAACTAACCAACACTTTGATAATACGGAGGCGAGGCCCAAAGTTCGAACGTCGCCAACGTCAGCGGCTGCGGGGTTTTGTCTATTTCTTTCTATTTTTAGTAACGAATTGTTTTTTCTCTATTGCGGCGGCTATTGACACAGGGACGACGACGACGACGACGACGACGAAAAGGCGCACACACAAATCGCGCCTGGCTCGTTTTGTTGCCGTTTCGTTTGTTCGCTCCTTTGGCTGGCTGCACAATCGGTTTTTTTTTCTATGAATTTATCAATTATAACTATTCACTATTCCACATACTTTGTTACTGTAGTATTGTTGTTATTGTTGTGTTGGTTTTTTTTTTCTTTCTATGCTTTGCTCATATGTTTATGCACGCGATGCGCGTGTGTGTGTGTTAGTTTTAATTGTGTTCAAGATTGTTAAATTACTGTTTAATATGGCTTGCGGTTCATGCATTTTATGCTGCAACTGTGCTTCCTAGCATGCACTTTCCATGTGTATGGTTTTTGTTAATTAACACACGTTTTGCACTTGAAAAAAAAAACAAAAATAGTTGATAAAATTCTAGTACGACGCTGGCCCATTTGCATTCAACTGGTTGCGCAGTGCTGCCGGATCATTAACAGACGGCCATGTGCCAGGGCTAAGCAACAATCAAATTATCGATAGGTCTTATCGAGCCCGATATACACAGTGACCAGCTGGCAACTTTTCCAGCTGACAATGCAAATTTCAAACAAAATAAGAAAAACAAAAAAAAAAAACGGGCAAGTGTGCTTAAATTATAGAAACCAATGCATATTTATTAAGTAAATTGCAAAGTATGATGTCGGCTGACTTTTGTGGGGTTCCATCGCTACATTTAAACAAGCAATCGTAGGGGACCGTGGCATAAAACACAACGGATAAGATAATTCGGCTCAGCGATAATTTCTTGATAAACAAAGGGACTGACTTAAAACTTTTTCCAGCTGTATTTACGCAAAGATTGCGTGCATTTAATATTAAGTACAGAAGCTAGTCAAATTTGGAGCGTCGAGCATGTGTGTCATATTCTTCTATGCCAATTCGCAGCCGAACGCCAATGGCTATAAGCTCATATTGGCCTCCAATCGTGACGAGTTCTTCGCCCGCGACACACAAACGGCGGCCAAATGGACAAATGCGGATCACGTATATGGCGGTAAGTTAGGTAAGAGGGTAGATGCGTTAACAATTTACTTCAACATTTACAATCGCTGCAGGCATTGACCTGGAGCCAGGACGCGAAGGTGGCACTTGGCTGGCCATTGGCAGCGCTCACGGCATCTTCAAAGTGGGCGCACTGCTCAATCTGACCGGGGAGCCAAAGCCGCGCAATGCAGTCGGTAAACGCAACTTACACACACACACACACACGCATAGACACAACCATTGAGGTGGCACCATAACCCTATCCATTCCATCCTCTTAATTCCTAATCACTCATAAACTGATAACGCACCAAAAATTTCTTTGTTTCGAAGCGCACAAAAACATTTTGCAACCGCATAATAATACCAAGAACAGCTGCAACAGCAACCAGAACAAACAGCGGCAATCAAATAACGAACATTTCTTACTAGGACGCGGCATGATCGTGGCAGACTATGTGCGCCAATCCGATGTCGAGCATAACATTATCAACTATAATCAAAGTCTACTGGCGGACTGCACCAAATACAGTGCGTTCAATTTTGTATCCATTGAGATTGGGTATGTGTAAATACGATTTAGTCAGTTGGTTGATTTATTAATATCCGTTTATTGACATTTCTAGCGACGTTTCGCAGCCGGCACAGATCAAGCTGCTGAGCAATGTGCCGCCCACGCTGATGCCCTTTGAACAGGGGCAATGCTACGGATTTGGCAACAGTCTGCCGGACAGTCCATTCGAGAAGGTGCGACACGGCCAACAGCAATTCGAACAGATTGTCAGCGAACATGGCCATTCGGATGTGGCCACATTGAGTGCTGAGCTCCTGCAGCTGCTAAAAAACAAACATAAATTCTGGCCAGATGCGGAGCTGAAGCGCCGTGCGCCCAGCTGGGGTGAGGGACTGAGTGCTCTAAATGTGCACATTCCTGAGCACGGCTACGGCAGTCGCACACATTCACTTATCCTGGTCGATGCCAACAATAAGCTGCATTTCATTGAGGAGACCATGGCGGGCTTGGATCCCAGCGGCGAGTGGGAGCGAACGCACATTGAAAAACAGTTTGAAAACATTTAAGCATAAAGACTTTTTCTCTAATACTTCCTTACGTGCAGCTGCTGTATGCATGCATATTTTGTTAATAAGGTAAAATATCAAAATTCATAAATATTTCAAAGCTCAGCCAAAATTGAAAGCAACAAACCGATTTCTTTCAAATGAACCATATTAGTTGAATCTTTGTAAGATTTTAAACGCATGCACAGCAAAAATAAATTTCTCACTAATTTTTAAATACGAATTTTCACTTAAACTAGACAAACAGACCATACATAGCCTTAAGACTGTATCCTATATCTGGTTAACATATTCAAGCAAAAGAAAAGTATTCTAAATATACTCGTAAGTAGCACATTTGTATGGACTTTGCACAACTATTTTAATATTATTTGTAGTGCTATATAAAACTACACTCATATGATGCCATGTATGTAGATAAGCACGCATAGACTACGTGTAACGCATAATAAAGTCCACATCTTTATAGTTGCGATTGTAATGTGTTACTTTAAATGCAGAAGACTTAAATATATATTATATATACATTTGTTTATATCTCTTTTTTTTTGTTTCGTAATAACAATAAATCCCTTGAAAAGAAAATTGAAATCAATATGAGCAGTTATTCGTTATGTTAGCCTTTTCTTTGGTAGACCAAATATTTATAAGTTATAACTAAAATGTATAACATCTGATAATACCAATAAATCTTGAATGCCTTGTTAAAAACAAAACCTTTGCATATTATTTTTTCTTTGAACGTTCGGATTACAACTATAATAATATATATTTTCCAAGGGATACAGTTTTGCAAAAAAAAAAAAAAAATAAGAGTATCTACGAATAATATTATAAATTTATGGATGCTTTGTGTATTATAGTTGTTGAAGTTATTAAAAAATAAACACATTATAAAAATATATCAGACGCTGTGCTGCAGTTCTTTCCGTCGCTTCACACACCCCGCATTCCCAGACGATAAAGGGCTAATCTATACATTTCATATATCATTTTATGTATATAGTTAAGCAAAATAACAGCAGATTATACAAATTATTCAAGGTATCTTTATGATCAAGTTTTGTTAGCTGTTTACCGTCTACTTGTAGCTTTTGCCAACACGTCCACGCTTGCTACCGCCGCCGCGCGCTGGTCGTGCTGTTGTTGATTCGCCACCATCAGCACCAGCGCTACGCAAGACGCTCTTGAACTTGCGCGAGTTCATGGCCCGTTTGCTGCAATTGATAGTAAATGATTGAGTAAACAGTAGGTTATTGATTGAGTAAACAATTACCGTTTGTTAAGGGTATTTCGTGTCAGCGGTATGTACGCATAGGGATCCAGTTTGCCGCGCTGTTTCATGTCGCCCTTGGCTTTTTTGCTGCTGTACTCGCTGCCGGCTGCTCTGCTGGCGGCTCCACCAGATTTGACAGACATGGCATCGTGTCCGGCTGTGGCGCCGAGCGTACGATGTATACCCTTGCGTGTGCTGGCGCTGGTCTTGCCTGAGCGCATGCTTAATGCATCGCTGGCCTTACGCTTGCGCTTGGCACTGCTCGCCTGTTGCAGTTCCTCCTCATCACTGGAGTCCTCCTCCATACCGCGCTTCGGATTGCCATTGCCCGGCTCATGGCCGCTACCCGCCGAGGAATCATCGCTCTCGGAGCCATCCTCAATGGCATCACCTTTCTGACCACGCAGCGCCTTGTCGCTGATTATAAGACGACCGTCATCGGCGGTCTTGAAGCCGCCATTAGCCGCCTGTGGCTTCGATTTCGACGGTTTGCCAGGCACGGCAGCGGCAGCAGCTGCAGAGCCACTTGCTGCAGAAAAATATTGAGTTAGAGGCTGGACAGATTTTTGAATAGAGCATGAAGCTTACTTAGCACATTGCCAATTGACTTGAGATCGGCCAGATCGACAATCTCATCTGCATCTTCGCGTATGTAGGTGCTGCGCGCTTGCTTGGACTTGGATTTTGTTTTGGACGTACGATTCTTGGCAGCAGCGCCGCCTTCCTCAGTTTCCATATCCTCCGGCAAATCTGAGTCCGAGTCGGCCAAAATGTCATCGATGCTGCAAATAGTATATGGAGCTGTTGCTTTAGCTGAACATGGTTGAAATTCTCTTGATAACTTACGTATAGCTCTTCTGCTCGAGATCCCCTACGAGCTCATCATCAGAGCTCTCGGCCTGGGCCTCCTCGTTCTGCTTTTTGCGTGTATCACGACGCATTTGCTTGCGTATCTTTTTGAGACGGCGATGGGTAACCTCATCATCACCTGGCACAAAGCGTGCCAGCTCCTCTGTGGTAAAGCGTTTGCACAGTTTTTTGAGGAAGTAACCAATCTGTATGCGACAATAGCGCTTCGTATCCTTTGTCATGGCCGAAAGGGAACGCATCTGCAAGAGTTGAATGGCTAAATATATAATTAATTGAATGATATAGCTAGACTGCACGTACAATCGTCTCCAGATGATTGGCCACCAGCGGTATGGGCATCACCTTAATGAATGTGATGAGAAAGGCGACGGCTGCCTCGGCCTGATGGCGGGACTTTTGCACCAGAAACACCGAAACCTGCTGCAGCACAAACTCCAATGTGCTAACCGTTAGGTGTTGGCCCTGTTGCTGAAGCACAGCACGAAAGGCGAGGATCGTATTCGTTGTTAACGATTCGTCGCCGGTAAAGCCAGCTGTCAGGATGTCAACAAACTCATTAATCTTGCCAGCCTCCTGATACAGAGTGGCAATCTGTTTGATCAGCTGTTCGGCCACCTGCTCCTTGCGTGTCGAGAACTCCTTATAACTAAGCACCGCTTCCGGAATGGCCTTCATCACCAACTGATCGTTGTATGTCAGCTTGCTGCGGCAGTCCAGCAGCGATTTGAGGCAACTGTTGATCGATAAAAATAGAAATGAAAATGTTTAGATTGAAAGTGGGAAAGAAGCTAACTGATTTGCCAACCATCTGAATGCAATTTTGTGCAAACAAAGCTACTGTAATCCGACTTACTGTAAGCGAGATGCCTGGCAAACGCTGCAGGTGGTATTGAAGGCCTCCAGAAGGATTTGCTGCAACAAAATGCAGTTCTTGCGCGTAAATTTCTGGCATGAGGGCAGCTCCGAGGTCATAAGCTCGCGCAATAGCCTGCAAGAGGACATATATAGTAGATAGTAGAAAAAGAATATGCAATTGCTCTTACTCATATGTCTTGCGCTGCTGCTTCTTCATCTTCTGTTCGTCGCGTGCCACCAATTTGGACTTGTCGTTGCGCAGCACGGGCGCCATATATTTCTCGAAATAGGCCTCGATGCCGCGACACTTTTGGACACGAACAATAGCCGCATTTATGTCAAAGTACGCATCATATTCAAAGCTGGCAACTGCACTTTCCGCCAGCAGACTCTGGGCGCTTTCAAAGAGTTGCGCTTGAACCTCGGCGGGCGCACGACCGATATACACACGTATGACGTCCAGAGCGCGCTTCCGTAGATCTGCCTCGTATGTGCCGCTGGGCTTTTGTGTGTAGATGTTGAAGAGGCGCGGCAGAAAATTGCGCGCATACTGTCCAATGGCCGCATGGCATTCGGGACTCTGGCTATCGTCCAGCAGCTCTAATAGCCCGTCATAGATGGGTGCACGAAATTCGGGATTGTGCTCCAAAGCATCGCCCAGTGTGGGCGCCAGTTTACGCAAATATTCCGGATCGCGGGGCTGTCGACAGAAGCCCGGAAACAGGCCCCACAGCTGACAGCATAGAAGCTCATAGATGTGTGCGTTGGACAGATTCTTTTCCTCCAACGAATACTTGCGCCACTGAGACTGACTATTTAATGCCAATGGCACAACATGCTCCTTGAAAAACTGCAAACTGGCACCGTTGGAGCCCTCGCGCATCAATGGCAACAGCCACGAACGCTCCAGCGACAGTTCACCCTTGGCATCGCTCAATGGTAATGCACGCAGCACCAGCTCGGGCCCGAGCGCCTTAATTGCGCTGATCAGCGTGTGCTCAATCTGCAAACGCAAAGCGCCCTGGCTCTCATAGCGTTTGCCAATGGTTGCCAACGAGGGAATCAGCTCGGATCTGGGTGAGCGAGAGAATGAGAGAAAGAGAGAGATAGGCAACAATTAAGTTTGCTATACTTAAGCTAAGGGATACCCTGTAGACGGTTTCACCTACCCAAAGTGCTTGCCGCACGCCTCGAAGACAATAGAGAAGATGAGTATAACATATTTGGAGATCTCGCCGAAGGGTGCATTAAGCACCTTGTGCAGGGCGCCAATTATTTTGGTTACAGATGCACGATATTGATCGGCCAGCTGCTTTGTGGCACAGGCACGCGACACACAATCTTGCAGCAGCTCCTTAATGCAATTGGATACGCCAACGACCAGTTCGCCCCGCTCCGACAGCCACAGATCGGTGGTGCAGATGTCAACGAGGCGCGGCAGCGCTTGCATACACAAATCCAATTGCAGTGCAGCCAAATGCAGATGTCCCTCCTTGAGCACCGTGATCCAGGCAAGCGTTTGCCGCACATCGCTGCGATCCGGCCGATACTCGTGTATGGCAGCAAGCAGCTTGGCGCACAGCGTCGCATTCAGATTGACGCTGCGCGTAAGGAAGAGAGCGTGCAGTGCTTGAAAGCAGTTGGTGCGCACCAGCACATTGGCAGCGGTCATTATGGAGAGCAGATGCTCACAAACGCTGCGTATATCCTCGGTGGAAAAGCCGGCCAGCGTATCCTTGAGCAAGGCGAGCGTATGCAAGACTGTTGTCTGTGCATTGGCCAGCACTTCGGGCTTAAATTGGGCCAGACAAAATTTCGTTACACGATTACTGGCCGGATGATGCTTAATCTTAGCCGTCGCTGCCGCCGCCTGCTGCTGCTGCTGCTGTTCGTCCTTATTATCCTCATCCTTAGCGCCGTCGACTGGCGTTGGTGGCAGCATAAAACAGCTGCCATGTATGATTGAGACCACGGCATGCTGTGCCGCCTTTCGTATCTTGGGTTTGGAGTGAATGCTAAAGGCAAGCAACGCATCAAAGTACTGAAATGTCGAGCTGTACGTCCATGTCGCATAATCCTGAGCGCGCAGCAGCACCGACAAGCAGCCAATCAACTGCAATTAGACGCGAAGCAGAGATTTTGTAAAATACAATTTGAATAATAATAAATCGAATGGTCAGCGTATGTTAGCATAACAGTTTATGCAGAATACATTTCAGACTGATCAGCATAGGATCAGGGTTTCATTACTTACATATCGTATGACGGATTGGCTGCTGGAGTCAATGAAGCGCTTCAGAAGCTGCTGCAGCGTTGCGGCTGTCTGATCGAAGCGTTTGCGCAGCACCGGCGCCGGCACAGACTTGATGCCCATTGAGAGAAGTGCAACGCCGGCAATGATGTCGCGCTCCTCGCTGGCGGCCTCAATTTGGCTGATGAGCAGCAGAAAGTATTCGGTAGAGGATTCGGTGCCGCCGCGTTCGCGTATTATTTCCGTTAGGGCGCTTAAAATGGCCAGCATCTCCTTGTGCAAATCGGATGAGGCGCGAAAGCCAGTGAGCAGCTTCTTGAAGCTCATATTGCTGCAGCTACTGTAGTTAGAGGCAAAGGTCTGGAAGGTCTTGAATGTGCCAGGCTGTGTGCCGGTGCCAGTACCCGTGCCAGACATGCCATCATCATCGTCTAGCGTAAAGGACATCAGGCTGCCGGCAACATCGTTAACGGTTGTCGTCTCCGCATTGTACGCTTGACGCTGTTCGTGTTTGTGCAGTGCCTCCATGGTAAGTCCGTTGGCGGAACCAGATGCCGCTGTAAATTGTTAGTAAAGAGATTTTATAGTTTTTGTTATGCTGGCGTGTTTATTGTCTTTGGCTTACCCAGATTCAAATTTGGTTGGAAGAAACGCGACTTGGCTTTCAGGCGATGTTTCATTTGCTCAGGATTTGATACAGCCGACTGGCCCTTGCTCCAGTTCTTGCCTTTACCATGGCGTTTCAATTTCGAACGAAATTTACCCATTGTCGTTGGATCTGAGTGCGAGTGCAACGCACAGAAAATGTACTTTTCAAAATGCCAAATCAAACACGTGCAGCACACAGAAGTTAGAGCAACATGTTTTGCTCATATCGTGTTTTCATCGATATTTTGACGATTATCGCAACCGATCGATATCGAACCGACTCAGATGAGCATTTATACCTGTCTGAGGAGTCTCTGAGTTCATTGAGTTTGTGCGTGAAGATAATTTACATTTCTTAGCAGTTTTTTTCCGAAGTAAAAGACGTAAAACGATATCAAGTTGAAATCAGCATCTGATTGCATATACTAAACGTAGTTGATCAAAGTCGTGCACCTTATCGATATATCGTACGTGGCCACTACTCCAACTACCAACCCTAACGCAACTAAAAAGCGACAAAAACAAAACATAGAGTCAGCTGAGCAGGGTTGCCAGCTGTTTTCGTGGGGCATATTCTATCGATAGTGGCAGCGATATAAGCCCATCTCTACAATGAAAACAAATAATTCTCGTGCAATACTTCTGAGCTCAGCCGCTAGTATTATTAACATAAAGAGCAGCTAACAAAAGAAACCGCGCAGCCCAACACACAATGTGGCAGACGCTGCTCGGCCTCAGTTGTCTCTAAAGCAAGCGGGCGGACGGACGAGCAGCAAAGCGATCAACAATAACCACCACAACAACAATATTAGCGACAAGAACGTAATAACAACAATAACAATGAAACAATTTCATTTCATTAAATGTATGTAAATGCGTAACAGACCCTAGCGAGCGCACCTTCACCTCACCTACTCATTGCCAACGCCGGAGCCAGCAGTAATGAGTTGCCATCGCATAAATGAGCACACCACAAACAGTAATAACAGAACGTACATAAAGAATAAACAAATAGAAATCAAAACAACATCTGAGGGCGAACAGCGACAAACACAAAGACAGCGACGACGACGACGACGCAGCCGGTGAGAACCTGAAGCCAGTTCCAAATCAATCCAACATAAGCAAAGCGCAAAGAAAGAAAGTAAGCTTCAAGTGAAAATTAGGCCAACATTTGCAACAGCCGCAAACGTTGGCTAACAGGCGGCAGCAACGGCAACAAGAAGAAGGCATACAAAAAGAAAGAAGAAGAATAAGAAGAAGCAGAAGAGAGAACCGTATCCATGAAACCTTAGCCATAAACAGCCGCAACAATACCTCAAAATGGACTTTCTGGCCAATTTCATCAAGAACCCACAAAGTATGTTGTGTAAGTATTGCAGCCCTTATCATCCCTTTTATAGTTAATATATAAAACTATGTAGACAGACTGACTGATTGACTGACTGACTGATTGACAGCCGAAAGAATCTCTGAAAATAGAAAAAGAATAAATAGATTTGCTTGCATAGCTCTATACATCATTCCACCCACACCAGCGGAATATGCGTGAGAAACTGTTTGTCAGAATCACGCGGTTCAACGGATTCCAAACCAATCCACACTTCTGGGTGAAATCAAGGGGGAATTCTACTATGTTAACAACAAATTAAAGATAACAATATGTATATATTACCGGTTAATATGCATGTATATACACATATATAGTATCTTTGGCATTATCTACAGCTACGTACATTGATCTGGACTATTCGCTATGGCTCTATCGATTTCTAACGCCGCTGATTGTCACATTCCTGCTTCCGCTCGTCTTCGTGGCGCTTATCTATATATCATTTTTGGTGCTCTTCATCTACAAGCTGCACAGGTAAGTCCAGGGCACGAAAGTGCTTCGGTTAGCATACATATATATACCTGGTATAAATATACATACATATATCTAGAATATACGCTGCCAATGCATTTCTGTCATTGAACTCTCTCTCTTTCTCTCTCTCTCTCTCCCTTTCTCTCTCCCTCTGACGAAATCGTGCCGCCGTGGCTATACAAAAATTTCCGCCCGTTCTCAGTAAACCGCGCACTTGAAAGTAGGCCCTCCCCCCCTCTCACCAAGCTGCCCGGACACCTTTGGGGTAAATGGTACTTGACGCTGACTTTGCATTATTTATTTACCTATATGGCTCTCCAAATGTCGTTTTTGCAATGTTAATACCTGAAAACCGGTTCCAATGCTAATTAACTATGAGTTAGCCCAGGCCTCGACACTATTGATAGCCACTAGTATACTCGAAGCATTCTAGTATCATTAACTAGCCGCCCCCCTCCCCCCCTAACCCGCTTCTAACCCCTTTTTGGGGCTAATTGCAGCGCGACATCTTTTGGAACAGGGGGCAGCGGTGCGTCATTTAGCACTAGATAAGCGAACAAATCAGACCAAGACACGCCAGCATATTGTTGCTCCCATTGTATGTACATGTGTGCACTGCAGCTTGTTTTCATTTCTACTTATGATAACGAGAAGCTTTAGCTTCATAACAGCACCTAACTATGATATCAGCGGCATGGGCCGTCGATTTGTCATAAGGCTAATGTCATTGGATATTTGTGGCACAATTAGACGTTGTTTTTCTGAGCTTCCGGTTTTAAAGTTAACTCACTGCTTGCGAATCCACTCAGGCATGCGGAAAATGAGTGGAACTGACGGTAATTGCTATAAAAACAAGCTCCAGTGCTCTAGTTAAAAGGGCCCTCAACCTGGTGCCAAGCTCTGCCGTTCTGCTAGCTTTCTTCTTTATATGTACACATATAAATGCTTCTGGTTCTTCTTCTTATTATTATTATTATTCTTTCATTTGCCGCACACTATGTTTGTTTAACTTCGGTGCTTAAAGTCCGATCGTTTTGAAATTTTCAGGGCTTAAATATGGCATACCAAGATAGATGTATACCCAAGCACATTGCTTTAGCTCGTATAATCCTCGAGTTCTGCCTTAAAATCATCATCTCAGAGTCCGTGTTATGCAAGGGGAGGATATATCGAGAGGAGAAAAGAAAAAGCATATAAAAAAAAGAGGATATATTTATATGAAATGTGATCCCTTACCAGAAGTATTTTACCACGCCAAGTCTGTTTCTTTCACAAATATTTCTTAAGTCAGTTGCCAATTGGCGCAACAAACACAATCGATACACGCGAAAATTGTTTGTCCTTCTTATCAGCGACTATTTAATACAGTTGAAGAACATTGGGCGGACTGGGGGTCACCATGACCAGGTGCGGACTCCATTGTAGAGCGCCCGGCTTCTGGCTATATGCGATCAGAGACAGGCGACGTTAATATTTCGTAAAGAAGAATGTTTGCCCATTGATTTATGAAGAATTTGATACGCGTCGTCAATATGCTGATAACACCTGAGCTGACGATGATGCTGCAGCTGCCCGAAAACTAAATTTAAACAAAATTATCAATTTTGCAATTAATTAACGCCTCGAAGTGCAAAACAAAATATTTCATTGATATTAACTGAATGCGAATAGTACCTACATCTCTCTCGCCTAGCAACTACTGATAAGGGCCAGATATTCCACGCACCAGCCCATAGAATTCCCAAAACAAATTCACCTAATTCGTCTGCAATTCTGATTTTACTTGAAACGAAACTACGTTGTCTCCAGCATCTTTAACTTTGGAGTTGCCAAATCCACCCTCGTCAAATATTCACCCATCTTTCGCACGTTTCGGTGGATTTCTCATAATGCAATTGTTATGTAAAGCCTAAAAATTCACTTTCAATTTTGCAACAGTTTTTCACTAATTTTCCACTAGTATTGGTGGAAATTCCACTTAAAGCCGACAAAACGATTTCTTGCTTGATTTTCGATTTTTACTTGAAACGAAACTACATTGTCTACAGCATCTTTAACTTTGGAGTTGCCAAATCCACCCTCGTCAAATATTCACCCATCTTTCGCACGTTGGGGTGGATTTCTCATAATGCAATTGTTATGTTAAGCCTTAAAATCTAATTGAACAAACAATTCACTTTCAGTTTTGTAGCAGTTTTTCACTAATTTTCCACTAGTATTGGTGGAAATTCCACTTAAAGCCGACAAAACGATTTCTTGCTTGATTTTCGATTTTTACTTGAAACGAAACTACATTGTCTCCAGCATCTTTAACTTTGGAGTTGCCAAATCCACCCTCGTCAAATATTCACCCATCTTTCGCACGTTTCGGTGGATTTCTCATAATGCAATTGTTATGTAAAGCCTTAAAATCTAATTGAACAAACAATTCACTGATTTTCCACTATTGTGGGTGGAAATTCCACTTAAAAGCGACGTAAAATGATCTCGTGCTCTTGCATATTTATGCGCTCAGTCATAAGGTTATTATTATAATACTCTAAATATTCCCACTCTTCTCTCTCTTTCTTGCAGGAAGGTCATAATGCGATCCGTGCAAACGGATCGAAACTTTTGGCGCGTCGGCCGCAAGATTGTGGCCGCCATATGGGATGCACATGCTCGCATCTATCATGGCTATGAGGTGATCGGCTTGGATAACATACCCCAGGAGGGTCCAGCGTTGATCGTTTATTATCATGGCGCAATACCCATCGATATGTACTATCTGAACTCACGGATGCTGCTGCAACGCGAGCGTCTGATCTACACAATTGGCGATCGATTTCTGTTCAAGCTGCCCGGCTGGGGCACCATCTCGGAGGCATTTCATGTCAGCCCCGGCACGGTGCAGTCCTGTGTCAGCATATTGCGTGATGGCAATCTGCTGGCCATCTCACCGGGCGGCGTCTATGAGGCACAGTTTGGTGATCATTACTATGAGCTGCTCTGGCGGAATCGTGTCGGCTTTGCCAAGGTGGCGCAGGAAGCGAAGGTGCCAATAATACCCTGCTTTACACAGAACTTGCGCGAAGGCTTCCGCCAGGTGGGCATCTTCCGCACGTTCTTTATGCGTCTATATAACAAATTGCGTATACCCGTGTATCCCATCTACGGCGGCTTCCCAGTCAAGTTTCGCACATATCTGGGCAAGCCCATCGACTATGATGAGAATCTGACGCCGCAGGAGCTGCAAATAAAGGTGTGTTATTGCTGCCTTTCTTAATTCATGATCGTTGGATCGTAATGAGATTTGACATTTCAGGTGGCCACTGCCATTGAGGATCTAATCAATCAGCATCAGCGTCTGCCTGGCAGCATACTTTGGGCGCTTTTGGATCGCCTGCCGGCATTCAAACGGAATCGCAAAAGCCCCGCCTGCAATTCCAGTAAAGACAAAGCAGACTAAATAAACGATCCAGCAGTCCATCTTCGATTGTTAACAATAATAATAACTGTGTTAATCACCAATATATCTAAACAATAACGAGGGCATTGAACATTGAATCCGATTGTATAACAGATACAATGCGCCGCCATAAGACTTTCGTTCCATGTACTTCATTCTAATACATATATATCCTAATGTGTACTTCCGTCTAGTTGTAACTTAATAATTTTATAACTCGCGCTCGTTTAATGGTTGCCAGCCCTTAAGTGCAATAATCCGCCTTGTATAGCTAATAATTTTTGGTACATAGAACAATACAATACAATACAGAATATAAAATGCTTTGTTAGCCTTAAGTTCGTTGTCGAACAAATGAAATTAAGTAATTAGTAATAATTACTATAATTCGTCTAATTTCTTTCGTACTTTTATAAACATATATAAAAAGCAATTTAGCCGTAAATGCTAGCTGTTTGTAATTTCTAATCCCAGAATGTTTCGTGTGCGTGTGATTGCGAGATTGAATATAGCTTCTTGTATTGTGTAAATGTGAAACTACTTAGAAATTCTTTTACGTCTAATGGAATTGAAACTTTATTTATAAGCGAAACTTAACTTTATGTTGATTTTTAATTAAAGCGAAAAGATCCTTTAAAACCACAAGCAAATCTGTTATTATTTGGGACATATCTAGGGGAAACATCAAACACGGCTTTGTGCTAGATAGAACTGAAGTTCATGAAAATCGCATAGAAAAGCGATCTATAATAGAGGGAGAGCGGGCGAGGGGAGGGGAGGTGGATAAAACAAAACATAGGATATTACTTTTATACACAACTCAAACTAAAAACACACTCAAATTTGTTAGCCCAAGCATAACTCATGAAAATCGCATAGAAAGGCGATAGCTTAAGTGCTGAGGGCATTAGTTAAAAAAAAAGCGTCAGAGAGTCAACGGAGAAAGATATAAAAAGTAAAACCAGGTGAAAGAGAATAAAAGGAAGAGTCAGCAAGAAGGCTATAGTCAAAGAGGCAGCTCGCTTCCCTATATAAAAAAAAGTACGGCTTGCAATCTTTTCAGTGGAATGGAAAATTATAGATTTAAAATTAAATTGTTTGAAAATGTATGAGAGGACATGTTCAGGATGCAATCTTTTGACTTATTTATCTTGAGTCTATATGAATTATATTATATTATATTATAGAGTATACAGGAATTATCATATATTTAACATTCTTTACTGACAATGTGGGAAATGTGAAAAAAAAACACTTTGTTTAATTTATACGTTTTATTATAAGTAAATTCATCTATTAACGCTATTTTAAGTAATTCGTCAGAAATTGAAATTTGTACAGCTTATTACAAGAGCAGCCGGAGGGATTGACCCCTGGCAACAGAAGATTATACTTGTACATATCCATGATATCAGAGTACGTACTACACAGTGGCACAATATACTACAAATTCGCGTATAAGTATCTAGATCTTTGGAAAGTAACACTTGGCTAGTAGCTGAAAGCTAAACGAACATCGCAGTGCACACGGAATCGGTTTTAAAGTTTTATTTTTCATTTTTGTTTTTGTTTTTTCGTGAGTTTATCACAGGAGGAACTCGCTGCAGCCGAAAACGATGGCATTAGAATTGTTCGGCCATGAGTAGGACGACGAGACCGCTCCAGCCGGTAAACGGATTGCAGCCCTTGCCCTCGCCGGTGGTATCATCGTACTGTTCCCAGATGTAGCCCGTACGCTGATATTGCCTAAAGATATTCCTCACCAGATTCTCGCGCAATTCCCCATAGATTTTGCGGGCCAACTCGGCATTGGGGCCCTCAATTTTGCCATAATGACGCAATGCCTTTGCGGCCAAATAATTAATGTTTATCCAGATCGGTCCGCGCCAATAGGGCGGATCGTGTTCCGTATTGCGTTTCATATACATGGGCGAGTTCTTGGACAGCGAGCGCAAGCCATAGTTCGTCCAGAGCAGTTCCGGATCGCGCATGTCGCGCAACATTTTGCCCAAATACGGTGAA